>NC_045438.1:88239649-88375074 GCF_002776525.5 Piliocolobus tephrosceles
ATATATATATATATATTTTTTTTTTTTTTTTTTTTTTTTTTTGAGGTAGTGTCTCACTCTTCACTCAGGCTGGAGTGCCTTCACTCAGGCTGGAGTGCAGTGGCGCAATCCTGGCTCACTGCAACCATCTGCCTCCTGGGTTCAAGCAGTTCTCCCACTTCAGCCTCCTGAGTAGCTGGGACCACAGGTGTGTACCACCATGCCCGGCAAATTTTTGTATTTTTTTAGTAGAGACGGTGTCACCCTATTGGCCATGGCTGGTCTGGAACTCCTGACCTCATGTGATCCACCTGCCTTGGCCTCCCAAAGTGCTGGGATTACAGGCATGAGCCATCGTACCCAGCCCTGAAGATATATTTCTAATGAATGTAAGAGAATTTCTATAAATAAACCAATAGGTAATTAGACAGTATACTTTAAGATTTTTTTATCAGATAATCTAGGGATGTAAAATTTGAAATTAATTTGTGCTTCTGTGCATTTGATTCAATCTGGAGACATGCTATAAATATCTCTGAAATCTTGACAAGTGTAGTATAATCTAAGTTTATTTATTAAATTGCTTTATTTTACATGTATTTGTGACCTTATATATGTTTCAAAATTTTTACTGTTTTATTTTTATAGATTTAGGGGGTAGAAATGCAGATTTCTTACAGGCATATATTGCATAGTGGTGAAGTCTGGCCTTTTAGGGTAGCCACTACCAAAATAAAGAACGCTGTACCTGGTAGGTCATTTTTTAGCTCTCACTGCCTCCCACCCTGCCACCTTTTATAGTCTTCAGTGTCTGTTATTCCCGTCTGTATATATACATGTGTACTCATTGTTTAGCTCCCACTTATAAGTGAGAACATGTGGAGTTTTACTTTCTGTTTCTGAGTTATTTCACTTGGGATAATGGCCTCCAGTTCTATCCATGTTGCTTCAAAACATGCTTTTATTCTCTTCTATGGATGAATAGTGTGTGTTTGTTTGTGTGTGTGTGTCTTTTTGATACGATTTATTTTCCTTTCAATCTTAGTAGTAGAATTGCTGGATGAAATGGTTCTCTTTTTAGGTCTTGAGAAATGTCCATACTGTTTTCCATAATGATTTTACTAATTTATACTCCCACCGACAGTATACAAGTGTTCCCTTTTCTCCACATCCTCACTAACATCTGCTGTTTATTAACTTTTTAATAACCCTTATGAGTGGTGTAAGATGGTACCTCATTGTGGTTTTAATTTGCATTTATTTGGTGATTAGTGATGTTGAGCATTTTTTCATATTTTTTGGCCACTTGTATGTCTTCTGAAAAATGTGTGTTCATGTCCTTTGCCCACTTTTTAATGGGATTATTTAAGTCCCATTTGTTTATTTTTGGTTTTGTTGCATTTGCTTTTGGGGACTTGGTCATAAATCCTTTCCTGGGCCAGTGTTCAGAAGAGTTTTTCTTAGAAATTTTGCTAGGATTTTTATAGTTTCAGGTCTTAGATCTTTAATGCATCTTGAGTTTATTTTTGTATAAGGTGAGAGGTATGAGTTCAGTTTCATTCTTTTGCACATGACAGTCCACTTTTCCCAGCACCGTTTATTGAATAGGGTGTCCTTTCCCTAGGGTATATTTTTGTTGACTTTGTCCAAGATCAGTTGATTGTAGGCATGTGGCTTAATTTCTGGGTTCTCTATTCTGTTACATTGATCTATGTGTCTATTTTTGTCAGTACCATGCTGTTTTGGCTGCTATAGCCTTGTAGTACAATTTGAAGTCAGGTAATGTGATACCTCTACCTTTGTTCTTTTTGCTTAGGACTGCTTTGGCTATTTGGCATCTTTTTTGGTTCCATATGAATTATAGGGTTGGTTTTTCTAATTCTGTAAAAAATGACTTTGGTAATTTGATGGGAATTGAATTGAATTTGTAGATAGCTTTAGGCAGTATGGTCTTTTTAACTATACTCATCCTTCCAGTCTATGCACGTGGGATGTTTTTCCATTTGTTTGTGTCAGGTTTTCTTTATCAGTGTTTTGTAGTTCTCCTGGTACACATCCTTCACCTTCTTGGTTAAATGTATTCCTAGGTAGTTCTTGACTTGGTCCTCAGCGAGATTGTTATTGATATGTAGAAATGCTACTGATTTCTGTAGATTGTGTCCTGAAACTTTACTGAATTCATTTATTAAATCTAAGAGTTTTTTGGTGGAAAATATGTCTTAATAGGTTAAGGAAATGGAAGGGATTCTGAAGAGAAGATATCCCAATTCTTTACCTGCTTTAATATTGGCTGCATCAGCAGCTGGTGATACAGTGGATAAAAATACAGTAGAATTTATGGAGAAAAGGATAAAAAAGCTAGAAGCTGATCTGGAGGGCAAAGATGAAGAAGCAAAGAAAAGCCTTCGTACCATGGAACAACAGTTTCAGAAAATGAAGGTAAGTGCTAAGTAGCCTCAGAGATAAATAAAGGTCAGAGATGGACAATGGGGGCTGGCATTTCTTAGGATCTCACTTTAACAAATAGCTATAAACATTCTTTCCCATGAAACCTTTACCACTGGTATCAATAGGTGCAAAAGAAATCAAGTCCATCCTATTTTGGTGTCCTCTTTCAGCAACTTTTCTTTTTATTTCTGACAGAATAATCAAGTACAAGATAATCTTTACATCACCTCTCTCAATATTAGAATTTGTAGAAATTAAGTCATGAAAAAGCAGAATAAAACACACCTGATACGTATTCAGTACAAAAAGAAAAAAGAAATTACCATGTTTGAAAATATTTTCACTGAAATTTATCTAGAGAAGGGTAAGGGAATAAGACAGAAGTATGCACTTTAGGAACAGCGGGTAGGGGAGCATCTTCCAGAAATGTCTTACTTTCTGAGTTTTCCATTATTTTGTGAAACAGGAATGAATCAGAAAATACCATTGCTAGAACAGACCAAGTATGAAACAGGACATATTTAATTTACTTTAAAAAAAAATTTGTAGACCAATAACAGTTATAGATTATTTTTAAAAATTTGTTGAGCACATGGTTTCTGTCAGGAATCCATGCTAGATACTTTCATAAATATCTCTGTTCATCTTGCATAATCCTTCCAAACACCTGTGAGGAGTAGATATTGTTAACACTATTTTGCAGATGAGGGAGCTGAGATGTTCTAGGAAGTTCATCTCAATTCTCCACAGATTTATATCCTGAGAAAAGCAACAAATGAAAGAACATTAGATTCCAGAAACAGTAGAAGGTTGATAACCGGGAAATAATACAGTGGCCTGGTAATTTGGGTTTCTTCCATTCCACCCTCTTTTATACTTAGATAGATGGATGGATGGATGGATGGATGGATGGATGGATGGATGGATGGATAGGTAGATAGATAGATAGATATAGAGATATAGAGATACAGATCCCTGATAACATGCTGGTATCAATTACCAGCATGGAGTCTAGCAAACAATGATTGTAATTATTATTAGTGTTCCGCCAACCAAATAAAGACTCTCAGGTATAAACTCCAACCCCCTACTCCACTTTTATATATCTAAATCTAAACACTCTGTTTCTTTTTGCAGCCGCCTGCCCCATCCCACTCCTGCCTTTGCTCACTACTTGCCTCTTCCCCCTTTCATTTCTGATTCCCTGTATATACCAAGCATTCGACCAGCTTTGCATATGCTCTTCCTACTTCCAAAACATCCCTGACTCCACCTAACCCCAAATTAACACTCATCTCTCAAGACCAAACATAAATGTGCTCTCTCTATGTAGTCTTCCCACCTTCTGTCAAGCCTCCAGACACTTAGGGCAGTCTCGCCTCCTCTGCACTCACTGCACTATGTTCACAGGCCCATTATTACACTTATGGGACATTGTAGCTGCTGCCATGTTGCTCTCCTCACCAAGCTGTGAGCTATTTGAAAATAAGAACTGAGTCTTTTTGTTGCTAGAACCTGCATATTGCCTGGCATAAGGCCATAGCTCGGTAAATATCCATTGAATGAATGAGCAAACACTGCTGGTGCCTCCCTCCATAGGAGAAATTATTTATTTCATTTGCTGAACACTAAACAAAATATTAAAGCTCCAGTATACAAATTCCAGGCCATTTTACTCTCTATGAAATTAAGTAATTGATGTTAGAAAGTTGAAAATGTGCTGTGTCCCAAAGACTTCAGTGCCCCCAATTGTTTTACTGTTTATCCTCAAACAGTGTGCTGACAGTTTGCATGGAAAAGACTGCATAATAATAGGTTTTGTTGTGAGGTTTAAAATAAATTTTGCAGTGTGTAAGAACATAGGTAAGTTAATATTTATGAAGCAACATATCAATTATTAAATTACATGACATATGTCAAGAATACATAATGTTATGCCCTGAAAGAATAGGACTTCAATACATTTGACTCACTCAAGAAACAGAATTGTAGACATCAGAATGTATAATGAGTACCTGAATAAAGGATTAGGTAGAACCCAGTAGTGTGCAGGGCTTCAGCAACCAATGAAACGTTTAACAGGTGTTTGGCATTACATGGATTCTTTCCTTCAGATTCAGTATGAACAAAGACTAGAGCAGCAGGAGCAGCTACTTGCCTGCAAATTGAATCAACATGACTCTCCCAGAATTAAAGCACTAGAGAAGGAACTTGATGACATTAAGGAAGCTCATCAGATCACTGTAAGAAACCTTGAAGCCAAAATAGACATTCTTAAACATCAGAATGCTGAATTAGACGTCAAGAAAAATGATAAAGATGATAAAGATTTTCAGTCTATAGAATTCCAGGTGGAACAGGCTCATGCTAAAGCTAAATTAGTAAGACTCAATGAAGAACTGGCTGCAAAAAAGAGAGAAATACAAGACCTTTCAAAAACTGTGGAAAGGCTTCAGAAAGAAAGAAGAATGATGCTATCAAATCAGAACTCTAAGGGCAGAGAGGAAATGTCTGCCAAAAGGGCAAAGAAAGATGTTTTGCACTCAAGTAAAGGGAATACTAACTCCTTCTCTGGAATCCTGGACAGCAAGCTTTACCAACCACATACTTTCACTGATTCCCATGTTTCAGAAGTTTTACAAGAAAACTGCAGATTAAAAAATGAACTAGAGGGATTAATTTCAGAGAAGAATGAGCTGAAGGTGAAATCTGAAGCAGCAATCAATCAATTTGAAGACTCCATGAGAAGGTAAAATGTTAAATTATAAATATTTGTAAAAATAAAAAGATAAAAATTGAAAAATTATAAGATATGTTTCCTCCAGATAATTTGACCCTGAACTGAATTCATAGGTGAATATTAATAAATTATATTACATTACTGAGCATATACCTGTTTCAGGATAGGGTCTTCTACCTGCTGGTGGCCCAAATTCTGATGTACCTGAACCTCTGTGTCAACCCAAATTGTGTCCTTGGGCTCGCCAGTCTTGCCTTTTGGCATGTACCCATATGGTATTAATAAGCTGACTCACTGGGCTCTTCTAGCAAAGGAATGTCATAGTTCATTATTGCTATAGGCAGATTGCTTTCAGAAAACAGTTATTGTTAAAGCTAGTTGACAGTCTAAAAGGAAAAGGTCCTCTTTTCAAAAATAACTTTTCAAATTGACCTTGTGATCACATCCATTCATGCCTTAAGGAACTTTGTACTCATCCATTTCCTTCTCACAATCTCCATTTGCTATCCACTGTCTCTTCCTCTGAGTCTTTTGACATCCTCAGATCTTTTTTTCACCTGATCAAGTTCCAATCCTGTCTTTCAGTACCCGTTTTTTCACAAGTAGTCTTTTCTTTTATTTCTATCTCACTTCCTCTTAAATATGGCTTTCATCATCACCCCTTTTAAACCTGGTCTCAATAATGACCTTTCCCAGTCCAGTGACATTTTCTCCATCCTCATTTTCTTCAACAATGTTGACCACACTACTTCTCCTGAAATGGCTTCCTCCCTTAACCTCCATGACTTGGCAGCTCTGACCAAAACTCCTTTTCTGTTTCTTTTACTGAATTCTGACCCTTCTTCCTTCTCTAGCCCCAAAAATCTGGCTTTCTACCAGCATTCAGCTCTTGGTTTTCTGTTTATTCTCTGTTCTTTCTCCATTGCTAAACTTACCCATTCTTATGGTTTCTATGAACCATGACTTCCAGATTTGCTTTTAAAGTTTGTTCTCTTTGCTGAGTTCAGATGTGAAACCTGGAACTATTTATTGGATTGCTTCTCTTAGAATCACCAATACCTCAAGTTTACTTTTTTTAACTGTAAGTTAGTTCCCCTTCCCAAGCTCCCCTTCCCTGTCTATATTTATTTTAATTACCAGGCCAGCTTTATCTCTGTTATTCCTTGGATATAAATGTTTCCCATTTTCCATTCTTCCTTACTTTAATAAACCAGTGCTGCCATTATACAATTTTCCCACTCCAATCTTCCTTTTTTTTTTTTAACCTTCCCCAGTCATCTTGCTTAAAAATCATTAATATTCTTTAAATACTCATATACCTGGGTCACTCTGCTCTCCAGTGACTCCCAGCTTCCTTAAATATCAAGACTAAATTTCTCTGCCTGGCATCTCAAGTCTCATCACTATTCTAATACTGCTCTACTTACCAAATCTGTCACATTTCCTCATGCCTTTTGCTCATTCTTGTTATAAGTACTACTTCACATAACATTTCATGGAACTTCCCAGGAAATTGCCTTCTCCTACCCCCAACTCCTACAAAACTTACTAATATGTACCAAGAAAGGATTAATCATACCCAGCCTTGTAGTTCCTTGAGAACTGGTGTAAGATTATGCTTCTTTGCATCCCCACAGCAATGTGCTGTAGGAGCAGAAGGAGCATGGGAAACACCCAACAAATGCTTACTGACTGGCAGCCATGGCAGTGAGTGAGTCATGTTGTTACCATATGGCAGTCATATTGCTACCAAATGAAGAAACCTTGTTTCTTAAGTCCTGAATATTATGATAGTAGCATGAAACTATTTTAAAAGAACCACATTCTTTCCAGGAAAGAATTTAAAATTCAGGTTTTCCTATGAATTTTCCTGTACATCATATAAAATTTGTTGATATTGGCAATCTGTTTCTTAGATAATTCTGGGCCTGAGAAGTGAAGAATAAACTTCTCTAGTCACATATTTAGACTTTTTACTATCATTCAGTTATATGTGCTTTAATTTGGGTTTTTATTCTTTTCCTAGGACCCTAATCACACTAAATATTCATATGGTGAAATAAGCAATGGTTAAATTTGTCTATAGTTGGGAAGCACCATATTAATATAGCAGTTTACTAGAATACATGCTTTAAGTTAAATCCTGTTATTTTCAAAGTCTTTCCAATAAGAGAGAAAATGTTTATCTGTAGAAAGTATATCAAATCTTTATTTATAATTTTAACCATTTACTGAACTACCTCTGAATAAATTTTATCACGGAGACAAATGAATAGTCTCTCACACTTACAGTCCAAATTACTTAATTGCATATTACAAGCGTAATATGTCCTGAGAATTACCATAAAGACTGTCTCATTCTCACAACATGCAACTAGCCCTGGAGTCTCATGCATGGATTGAAAATTGGTTAATGCTGCCTACAAGGCATTGAAGATTCTAAAGGGAACAGCTGTGATTTTCCAATGAAGCATCTGGGCAAGAAATCTGAGTTTATCTTAAAAGATCAAATGTCAAGTGCTTTGCTTTAAATTCAGACAGTTATTTTGGAACCCTTGATTCCCTCAGAAGGTATAGCCTCAGGTTGGGGATAAAGTGGAGATATATCACTATTTGCCCTTATAAAATTCAGTAAATAATAGCTCATGGATTGGTCCTAAGAACTCATAGGCAGTAATGTATAAAGCACCTAACACAGTGCAGTTAGTATTGGTGCCCATTTTCCCTTTTCTTAATTTCCAGATTTCTTACACTGTTTTTGTGTTAAGTCTGAATTAGAGGTTGAAGAGCCGCTTTTATGTGTGGTTTTCTTTCATTTGCTCTGTAGGGTCAAGGAAGATACTGCAGCATACATTGCATCCCTCAAAGCATCTCATCAGAGAGAAATAGAGAAACTCCTTTGCCAAAATGCAGTAGAAAATTCTTCTTCCAAAGTAACTGAACTAAATCGTAAAATAGCAACTCAAGAGGTAGATGACAAATCTATTTTATCTTTTGACTTGAATAAATTTGTTTTGACTTTAATGAGATTAAAGTTAACATTGTTTTATTTGGAAATGTTTTAACTTTTTCAGCTTGGTGATAGAAATGGGAAACTATTATTGGCCTGATTTCTTTTCTAAAGAAGAAAATATTATATATTTAATTTTTTTAAAGAAGATAATACTATGTATTTAATTTTTCTACTTTAAAACTATACCATATAAATGTTTTTTACAGTTTTGTCCCTATACTTCTCAAATAAGTTTTTCTCTAAATTTGTTGTCACAGGTGGTGAAGTATATGTCTAACATGATTAGGACCGTAGTACTTGAACTTGGATGTTGAACTGAGTCTCTAAGTCCCAGCTGACAGCTATCCTTAGGCATTCTTCCTGCCCCGTGATCTTTTATTTATTGAACAAATGATTCAGGTCAATAGACAATCAGGCACTGGAATAAAGTAATGAACAGAGAGATACACAGCTCTCGCTCTGATGGAGCATAGTCCTCTAAGAATTATTAAAGGGAATGCTGCCAACTCATCAGCATTTCCTCAAATAAATGTGTGTTTCTTTTTGAATAATAGGTATATCTACTTAAAATATCTATGAGCGTTACCCTGTGGCCTGTCTTCTATACTGTTTGTCGCTTATAAAAATAGCATTAAAACAGGACTTTTATCTGCAATCTACTTTCAAATGGTATATCCAAGAAAAATAAAACGAAAAGGTGGCAAATCAGCCACCTTTTGGGTTATCAAATTGAAAAATATATGAATGTTTCTTGTGTTCATCTTGTCTGTAGGCTTCAATTTTAAGAAGGAAGCTCAGGGAGAAAAACATCAAGAAAGAATTATCTCACCAACTGTAATTATTTAATACCATCTTAATTAAAAATAAATTCCTCAATTGGGGAAGTTTGAATATGGACTGGCTATTGATACTAAGAAATTACTATAAATTTTCTCAGGTATAAAATGTGATGGTTTTGTGAGAAATGCCCTTATTCTAAAGAGATGTATGTTGAAGCATTTGAAGGTTTTGTTTGAGACAGTCTCTTTGAGACAGTCTCTTTCTGTCACCCGGGCTGTCTTAGCTCACTGCAACCTCTGCCTCCCAGGTTGAAGTGATTCACCTGCCTCAGCCTTCCAAGTAGCTGGGATTAGAGGTGCGCACCACTATGCCTGGCTAATTTTTATATTTTTGGTAGAGATGGGGTTTCACCATGTTGGCCAGGGTGGTCTCAAACTTCTGACCTCAAGTGATCCGCCCACTTTGGCCTCCCAGAGTGACATTTGAAGTACTTAGGGGCAAAAATGTAATGAAGTCTGTAACTGAACTTCAGTTCACTGAGGAAAAAAAGGACTGTTTGACTACGTTAATGAAAAATACTTAAAGTGCCTTTCGAAAGTAACAATCCATACATCCTTACAGAGAACCTCTCTGGCCTTATCCTCCATAGGAATGGGGTGTCAGAAGGCAACTGTAAGCATTCTATCAAGTGATTTTGTAGTAAGGAATAGTCTGGGAGAGGTGGGAAAGGTAGTATTATGATGCCGTAGTGCCATAAATGTTATTTTCCCAGAATTATAAATGTAATATTGTAAAATTGAGTTAAAGAGAAGTCAGCATAGTCTGATCATTAAAAGTACAGCATTAGAGATAAGATAAATTTTTCCCAATTTCTCTTAGTTTCTTAAAGTATCTGTACATGTATTTCAGTTTACCTAAAAATATGAGACTGACATTATTTCACAGATATTATGAGGTTTGTGTTATATTTAATCAATAGTTCTTAAATAAAAACTATCACACTTAACTACAGAGTATAAAGATAGTGTTGTCTACCTTTTTCCAAATGTGTAGACTTTATAGAGCTTTATTTTAAAAGGACTTTTTCTAGTCATGAAAAATGTTCATATTTATTTTCCCCCCTTTTGTTGACATATAATGATTTAGATATTTATGGGATACATGTGAATGTTTGCTACATGCAAAGAATGTGTAATAATCAAGTCAGGGTAACTGGGATTTCTGTCACCTTGAGCACTCATTTTTGTGTCTTGGTATCACTTCAAACCCTCTCTTCTAATTACCTTGAAATACACATAATATTGTTGCTAAGTACTGTCACTCTGGTCTGCTATTAAACATTAGAACTTATTTCATCTATCTAACTGTACGTTTGTACCCATAACCAACCTCTCTTCATCCTTCCTAACCCCCCACTCCCATCTCTGGTATCTATTGTTCTATTCTCTGTGTTCATGAGATCAAGTTTTTTAGCTGTCATATATGAGTGAGAACATGCAGTATTTTTCTGTGCCTAGCTTACTTAACATAATGACCTTCAATTCCATCCATTTTGCTGCATATGACATTATTTCCTTCTTATTTAAGGCTGAATTGTATTCCATTGGCTATATATGCCACATTTCTTTTCATCTGTTGATGGGAACTTAGGTTGATTCCGTATCTTTACTATTGTGAATAGTGCTGCAATAAACATGCAAGTGCCAGGTGTCCCTTTGATATACAAATTTCTTTTCCTTTGGATAGATACCCAGTAGTGGGATTGCTGGAAAATACAGTAATTTTGGTTTTAGTTTTTTGAGAAATCTCTATAATTTTTTTCCATAGCAGTTGTACTAACTTACATTCCCACCAACAGTATATAAGTTTCCTTTTGTGAATTGGCTTTCTTATATTTTTCAGATAGTGTTCAAGGAGGAGCTTTATTAACTCAGCACTTCTAACAATTTCCTAGGTACTTATAAGACATTTCCAAAGTCAAGTTAATGAGCTGCAGAGTAAACAAGAGTCTCTTGTAGTTTCTCAAGTTCGAGAAGAAATTCTACAGAAAGAGGTAAGAAATAGCCAAAATATTGGGCTAAAATAAGTTTCAAGTTCGAGAAGAAATTCTACAGAAAGAGGTAAGAAATGGCCAAAATATTGGGCTAAAATAAGTTTCTTAGGCATTTTAATCATATTCATATTTATAAATTTTTTACCTAAATGTACAAATAGACATAACCTGAAAGTATCACGTGTCAAGAAAATATTAGTAGAGTGTTTATGTAAAATCTGCTTTCCCCAGGTGAAGTTCAGATATTAAGTCATTAAGTTGTCTACGTTTTATTTGCTGTTGAGATTTTGTGGATAGTGGGGAAAATGGGATGGGAGATGTTTGGGTTTTCTGTTTGTTTTCTTCAGGAGACAACTGAATAGTGAAGGCCGTTTCTGTGTTAAGTACTGTCAGGGAGGAAAAATAGTTTTTTCCTCAACCCTCATGAGTTTTTAGTTGAGACAGACCCCATAACAAAAGACAGATTAATAAGAGAAAAATAAGTTTATTAACACGTGCAGCACACGATGTGGGAGAAACTGCAACACAAAGTAACTCAAAATGGTGGCTTAGGACTCTCCAAGTTGGTAGCTTTGAAGAGATTTGGGTTAGAGATTGTGAGATCAGAGGTTGGCAAAGGAAGAGAAAAACATCGATTGGAACAAGTGCAACTGAACAAATTTAAGTACATTGTCCCATATCAAATCATTGTGTTAGTGCTGAGAACAGGTCAATTCAATTAAGCAGTTGTGTCTCATTTCAGGAGATATTGCAGGTGTGCTGTCATCAAAGTTAGGCCTCTATATGGTGATTTAATAAGAGGCATTTCTGTGGAAACAAAAGAAAAACAAAAGTTAATGGTAGGAGTAGTCTATGTACTAATTTCTGAATCCTAAGAGCAGCTAGTCAAGAGTTCTAGATGTTGGTCTCAAAGCATTTTTTACAATTTGAATATCTAGTTATAAAGTGTGTGGCCCATGCAGCAATTGGCATGAAAATTGTCCATATATGAGCTGTTGTGGTGATTCTCTGCAGTTAATATCAAGTTATTCAGCTTCAGCTTATTAGGATTTTAGGAAAAGGGCAGTTAAATATTTTAGTGATTCCAAGCCAGGAGGGTAGGAGAAAAATTCGAAATACTAGTTTGAAGAATTATAGACTGAGATCTAGACTAGATTACATGTAAATAATAAAACCCCAGAAATAAAGAACAAGGCTAGAATCTGTTATCTACAAGGGTGTGTTACAGTTTTCTAATGAAGCACAGTATTTTTCTCTCTGCAGTCACCCTGATTTCTCTCAGAGATAATCACAGTAAGACCAATTTGTTGGCAAAAATAAGTCTAGTCTCATTAAACTTGGCTTGGTTATTTGCATAAAAAGTGCAGCAAGAATAGTGATTAATCATATAGGTTCTTTTTGCTGGAACTTGTCATAAGGATTCTCAGATTGGCCCTTTATTAGCCTCTCCAGGCTAGGAATGCATGCCAAAGGCTTGCCTCAGATTTTTGCCTCCGATACCGATAGATCCAGGTAAATTCCTTTATTTTCTAGAGATCCCCCAAATATTCTGAGGCTCCGGGGCTTGCCAGGAAGTGACATTTCTTACTCATCTGTACAGAAACCGTGCCAGTTTTTTCCAAGGGACTTTATTGGTGTCAGAAAGTCAATGTATTTTTCGAAACTGTCTGATTATATCTGATTCGATGCACATTCTGAAATATGATATTCCAGTCAAAGCCTTGGTAATGTAACTGATGTTTCCAGTTGTGTTAAAGAGAACAGATTCTTACTGAACTTACGCAAATACTTACATAGCTATGAAAATAAGAATACTCAACTAATGGTTTCTGGAGAGAGAGAGGAAAGAAAGATAAATATTTCAATTCTGTTTACAAAAGTGTAATTTACCAAATTGCTCTAAGCTATGGATAGCTTAAGAGGAAAACTTCTCTTACAGAATATTAAAGAATCAGCAGTGTTTTAAACAAAGTCCCTAAAAAGAATTCTTCATCAGTTTATTTAGTCCCATGTAATTAATTCTTGTTCTGCTTGATGTTGGGTTAGCACTTCTGTGAACCAATCATTCTTTTCATTAGAATTCTGAAAAATTATTACCCGGCCAAATGGTATAATCTTGAAGTTATCAGAAACCCGTACTTGTCAGAATCCTTTCCATGAATCTTTCTGAAGATAAAACACTTCGTATTTATAGTTGCTTACAAAAGCTCTTAGGAAAGTAACAGAGTAAAACAATTAACTCTCTGTGGAGGACAAGACTTTAAACTTGCCATGGTTAAACATCTGATGAGAGTTCATTATAATGCACTTGATACGGAAATTTGGTTATTTTTGTGACAATACAACATTTTAAGATATTAACTAGAATTATTACTGATAACATATCAAGGCATACCAGATTTTTAGGAATTGTATACAACTTCTAGAACATTTGTTAATAACATATCCATACAAAAATAACTCAAAGAAGATTAAACATTGTCTTTGTCAGTGATTCCCATACAATTTATCATGTCAAATAAGCCTAATTCCTTTGAATTTATCTGGGAGAAAGAACAGATTCTTTTGAGGTTTTCCAGGGCCCTCTGGAACATCCCAAAGCTAGTTTGAGGTCAGAAGAATTTAATATATAATTTGATTTGGGGAAGTCGTCAAAAATATCAAAAAGTTTAAAACATTTGATTAAATAGGATCACAGGTCATTATGAAACAATACTTAGTTATCCAAAGTAGATTCTAAAGGCAAATACAGAAAATCGCATAGTGAGAAGATTCAGTTTCCCTAAGTAATCAAAGAACTGATAGAGACCATAGGAAATACAGGAAGTTAATTTTACTGAAACACGAAATCTTTGCTTTCTACGTAAATTAACTTAAAGGTAAAGAAAATCTTTTATAATCTCTTATCAAGAGCAGACCAGTGCTCCAAGAAAGCTTTGTTGTTTTAAAAGAGAAAACCAGTTTCTAGTTTTGTCCACTGTACTTCTGACATTAAGGCTCATTTTTAAAACCCTTATAATAAATACATTCTGTTTATCTTCTGCTTGGACAAATAAGATATTCATGCATTCTAACTTTCTCTCTCCCTCTCCAAGCTTTCTATATTCATTCATTTTTTTGTTCTTCATTCTTTTTCATTCTAAAACAGTCTGTCATTCTACTTTAGTACAGATTTATTCTTTTTCCTTTAACAAAAACACATCTTCATTCCTCATAACTTTGCTTACCAAAACTATGTATTATTTTCCTTGTACATTTTGCATACAAAGTTGTTTCCCTAATCTTTAGTAGTTTTAAATATATGTATATGAGAACTTTTAATCCTTAGTAACATTAATTTCTTATGAAAACTACAAAGCAGCTATGACCTGTCATATATGAGCATTTTGTAGATTATCATTTCATGATTTCTAGAAGCATATTTTTATAGTTTTTTTTTGTGACAATAAAAACAGGTGATTTGTTTCTCTGTAAAAATTAAGAAGCCAAGGTAGATAATCTTACATTCAGCAACATGAGTCTATGAAACATAAGTTAGTGTTTCAGTATATTTGGAAATGATCTAGATAGTCAATCAATATTTATTATTTAACTTAGCAAAACCCCAAGGATGTAAGTTATACCAAAAAGATTTGGACAACTAATTTTTTTCTACAAACATAATCATTATTGAAGACTATAAATTTTATCCCACTAATATTTATTTAATGTACTTGTTGTTAACAATTATGCTTGGATTGCTCATGAAAATTCATGAGCCATTAAACAGCTAGTCATCTTATTTTCCTGTTAACTATTTTTACAACACATGCATGTTAGGCAAGCAGCAAAGTTAAATACATGTTTTTCTTTTCCTGCTGTGCTTAATATACATGGAATAATGGATACTGTACTTCGACTTGCACGTTTGATTTGGGAATGAACTCCTAGGTCTTTAATTTTAAATATCTAGCAGAGATACTTATTTGACTAGTAAACCCAGGTAGCATAAGGGTTGTATGTCTGCATTATACTTACTGTTGACAACTCTGAAGGCATGCCTATTTTTATTAAGTCAGTAATGTTAAACTAATCATATACCAGATTTACCTGAGACACATGAACTTGAAAAGCATTTGGGTTAGTTTCTATATTTCTGAGAGTTTTTGGAATTCTTAATTTATTTAAGTGCTTCTTTTTCTTTAAGCCAATTAAATAGTGCTCTTTTATGAATTACTTTTGACAGTACCATCCAGAGGCAGAAAAAAATATGTATACATATATATATACACACACACACATAGATGTACATAAACATAATGCAGAGATCATATAGATTTCATTTTAAAGTTTTAGCCATGAGACAGGCACAATAATATAAAACTCACTAATTTTTTTTATGTAGAATGAAATTTAATAAATTTCTCTAGCATACACACTTCCCCAAACCATGCAGCCCTCAGAGTATCATATAATGAGTTCCTTGTCACTTGCTGACCATTTGCTTTTGCAATTATCATTTGACTGCCTTAATCGTGTACCTAGTGCAAGGGCACTTAGTCAAGAGGATGCAATCTAAAGTATGTTTCACAGTTCCACTCGCAATGGCAGGTGCCGAGGACATAGATGACTTCACCTAGGAAAAGGGTTGTCTTTTTTCTTTCTTTTTTTTTTTTTTTAATTTTATTTTAAGTTCTAGGGTACATGTGCACAACGTGCAGGTTTGTTACATATATATACATGTGCCATGTTGGTGTGCTGCACCCATTAACTCATCATTTGCCTTAGGTATATCTCCTAATGCTATCCCTCCCCCCACCCCCTCCCCACAATAGGACTCACTGTGTGATGCTCCCCTACCTGTGTCCAAGTGATCTCATTGTTCAGTTCCCACCTATGAGTGAGAACATGTGGTATTTGGTTTTCTGTTCTTGTGATAGTTTGCTGAGAAGTATGGTTTCCAGCTGCATCCATGTCCCTGCAAAGGACAGAAACTCATCCTTTTTCTAGGCTGCATAGTATTCCACGGTGTATATGTGCCACATTTTCTTAATCCAGTCTGTCACTGATGGACATCTGGGTTGATTACAAGTCTTTGCTATTGTGAATAGTGCTGCAATAAACATACGTGTGCATGTGTCTTTATAGTAGCATGATTTATAATCCTTTGGGTATATACCCAGTAATGGGATGGCTGGATCAAATGGTATTTCTAGATCCTTGAGGAATCTCCATACTGCTTTCCACAATGGTTGAACTAGTTTCCAGTCCCACCAACAGTGTAAAAGTGTTTCTATTTCTCTACACCCTCTCCAGCACCTGTTGTTTCCTGACTTTTTAATGATGGCCATTCTAACTGGTGTGAGATGGTATCTCATTGTGGTTTTGATTTGCATTTCTCTGATGGCCAGTGATGATGAGCATTTTTTCACGTGTCTGTTGACACTATGAATGTCTTCTTTTGAGAAATGTCTGTTCATATCCTTTACCCACTTTTTCATGGGGTGGTTTTTTTCTTGTAAATTTGTTTGAGTTCTTTGTAGGTTCTGGATATTAGCCCTTTGTCAGATGAGTAGATTGCAAAAATTTTCTCCCATTCTGTAGGTTGCCTGTTCACTCTGGTGGTAGTTTCTTTTGCTGTGTAGAAGCTCTTTAGTTTAATTAGATCCCATTTGTCAATTTTGGCTTTTGTTGCCATTGCTTTTGGTGTTTTAGACATGAAGTCCTTGCCCATGCCTATGTCCTGAAGCATTACCTAGGTTTTCTTCTAGGGTTTTTATGGTATTAGGTCTAACATTTAAGTCTCTAATCCATCTTGAATTAATTTTCGTATAAGGAGTAAGGAAAGGATCCACTTTCAGCTTTCTACTTATGGCTAGTCAATTTTCCCGGCACCATTTATTAAATAGGGAATCTTTTCCCCATTTCTTGTTTTTCTCAGGTTTGTCAAAGATCAGATGGCTGTAGATGTGTGGTATTATTTCTGAGGACTCTGTTCTGTTCCATTGGTCTATATCTCTGTTTTGGTACCAGTACCATGCTGTTTTGGTTACTGTAGCCTTGTAGTATAGTTTGAAGTCAGGTAGCGTGGTGCCTCCAGCTTTGTTCCTTTGGCTTAGGATTATCTTGGCAATGCGGGCTCTTTTTTGGTTCCATATGAATGTTAAAGTGGTTTTTGCAATTCTGTAAAGAAACTCATTGGTAGCTTGATGGGGATGGCATTGAATCTATAAATTACCTTGGGCACTATGGCCATTTTCACGATATTGAATCTTCCTATCCATGAGCATGGTATGTTCTTCCATTTGTTTGTGTTCTCTTTGATTTCACTGAGCGGTGGTTTGTAGTTCTCCTTGAAGAGGTCGTTTACATCGCTTATAAGTTGGATTCCTAGGTATTTTATTCTCTTTGAAGCAATTGCAAATGGAAGTTCATTCCTGATTTGGTTCTCTGTTTGTCTGTTACTGGTGTATAAGAATGCTTGTGATTTTTGCACATTAATTTTGTATCCTGAGACTTTGCTGAAGTTGCTTATCAGCTTAAGGAGATTTTGGGCTGAGATGATGGGGTTTTCTAAATATACAATCATGTCATCTGCAAACAGGGACGATTTGACTTCTTCTTTTCCTATCTGAATACCTTTTATTTCTTTCTCTTGCCTGATTGCCCTAGCCAGAACTTCCAACACTATTTTGAATAGGAATACTATGCAGCCATAAAAAAGGATGAGTTTGCGTCCTTTGTAGGGACATGGATGCAGCTGGAAACCATCATTCTTAGCAAACTATCACAAGAAGAGAAAACCAAACACCGCATGTTCTCACTCATAGGTGGGAACTGAACAATGAGCTCACTTGGACTCGGGAAGGGGAACATCACACAATGGGGCCTATCATGGGGAGGGGGGAGGGGGGAGGGATTGCACTGGGGAGTTATACCTGATATAAATGATGAATTGATGGGTGCTGACGAGTTGATGGGTGCAGCACACCAACATGGCACATGTATACATATGTAACAAACCTGCACGTTATGCACATGTACCCTAGAACTTAAAGTATAATAAAAAAATTTTTTAAAAAGTGGTGAAAGAGGGCATCCCTATCTTGTGCCAGTTTTCAAAGGGAATGTTTCCAGTGTTTGCCCATTCAGTATGATATTGGCTGTGGGTTTGTCATAAATAGCTCTTATTATTTTGAGATACGTTCCATCAATACCGAATTTATTGAGAGTTTTTTTTTAGCATGAAGGGCTGTTGAATTTTGTCAACGGCCTTTTCTGCATCTATTGAGATAATCATGTGATTTTTGTCATTGGTTCTGTTTATATGCTGGATTACGTTTATTGATTTGCGTATGTTGAACCAGCCTTGCATCCCAGGGATGAAGCCCACTTGATCATGGTGGATAAGGTTTTTGATGTGCTGCTGGATCCAGTTTGCCAGTATTTTATTGAGGATTTTTTTGCATCGGCGTTCGTCAGGGATATTGGTCTAAAATTCTCTTTTTTTGTTGTGTCTCTGCCAGGCTTTGGTATCAGGATGATGTTGGCCTCATAAAATGAGTTAGGGAGGATTCCCTCTTTTTCTATTGATTGGAATAGTTTCAGAAGGAATGGTGCCAGCTCTTCCTTGTACGTCTGGTAGAATTCGGCTGTGAATCCATCTGGTCCTGGACTTTTTTTAGTTGGTAGCCTATTAATTATTGCCTCAATTTCAGAGCCTGCTATTGGGCTATTCAGGGATTCAGCTTCTTCCTGGTTTAGTCTTGGGAGAGTGTAAGTGTTCAGGAAATTATCCATTTCTTCTAGGTTTTCTAGTTTATTTGCGTAGAGGTGTTTATAGTATTCTCTGATGGTAGTTTGTATTTCTGTGGGGTCAGTCGTGATATCCCCTTTATCATTTTTTATTGCATCTATTTGATTCTTCTCTCTTTTCATCTTTATTAGTCTTGCTAGCAATCTATCAGTTTTGTTTATCTTTTCAAAAAACCAACTCCTGGATTCATTGATTTTTTGGAGGGTTTTTTTGTGTCTCTATCTCCTTCAGTTCTTCTCTGATCTTAGTTATTTCTTGCCTTCTGCTAGCTTTTGAATGTGTTTGCTCTTGCTCTCTAGTTCTTTTAATTGTGATGTTAGGGTGTCAATTTTAGATCTTTCCTGCTTTCTCTTGTGGGCATTTAGTGCTATAAATTTCCCTCTACACACTGCCTTAAATGTATCCCAGAGATTCTGGTATGTTGTATCTTTGTTCTCATTGGTTTCAAAGAACATCTTTATTTCTGCCTTCATTTCGTTATGTACCCGGTAGTCATTCAGGAGCAGGTTGTTCAGTTTCCATGTAGTTGAGCGGTTTTGATTGAGTTTCTTAGTCCTGAGTTCTAATTCGATTGCACTGTGATCTGAGAGAGAGTTTGTTATAATTTCTGTTCTTTTTCATTTGCTGAGGAGTGCTTTACTTCCAACTATGTGGTCAATTTTGGAATAAGTGCGATGTGGTGCGGAGAAGAATGTATATTCTGTTGATTTGGGGTGGAGAGTTCTGTAGATGTCTATTAGGTCTGCTTGGTGCAGAGTTGAGTTCAATTCCTGGATATCCTTGTTAACTTTCTGTCTCGTTGATCTGTCTAATGTTGACAGTGAGGTGTTGAAGTCTCCCATTATTATTGTATGGGTGTCTAAGTCTCTTTGTAAGTCTCTAAGGACTTGCTTTATGAATCTGGGTGCTCCTGTATTGGGTGCATATATATTTAGGATAGTTAGATCTTCTTGATGAATTGATCCCTTTGCCATTATGTAATGGCCTTCTTCGTCTCTTTTGATCTTTGATGGTTTAAAGTCTGTTTTATCAGAGACTAGAATTGCAACCCCTGCTCTCTTTTTTTGTTTTCCATTTGCTTGGTAGATCTTCCTCCATGCCTTTATTTTGAGCCTATGTGTGTCTTCAACTTTGGCCAATCTGACAATTATGTGTCTTGCAGTTGCTCTTCTCGAGGAGTATCTTTGTGGCGTTCTCTGTATTTCCTGAATTTGAATGTTCGCCTGCCTTACTAGGTTGGGGAAGTTCTCCTGGATGATATCCTGCAGAGTGTTTTCCAACTTGGTTCCGTTTTCCCCGTCACTTTCAGGCACACCAATCAGACATAGATTTGATCTTTTCACATAATCCCATACTTCTTGGAGACTTTATTCATTTCTTTTTACTCTTTTTTTCTCCACGTTTATCTTCTCGTTTCATTTCATTCATTTGATCTTCAGTCACTGATACTCTTTCTTCCAGTTGATCAAGTCAGTTACTAAAGCTTGTGCATTTGTCACGTAGTTCTCGTGTTATGGTTTTCATCTCTATCAGTTGTTTTAAGGTCTTCTCTGCATTGATTATTCTAGTTATCCCTTCATTCATTCTTTTTTCAAGGTTTTTAGTTTCTTTGCGCTGGTTAGGTAGTTCCTCCTTTAGATCTGAGAAGTTTGATTGACTGAAGCCTTCTTCTTTCAACTCGTCAAAGTCATTCTCCGTCCAGCTTTGTTCCGTTGCTGGTGATGAGCTGCGTTCCTTTGGAGGGGGAGATGTGCTCTGATTTTTTGAATTTCCAGCTTTTCTGCACTGCTTTTTCCCCATCTTTGTGGTTTTATCTGCCTTTTGTCTTTGATGATGGTGACGTACTGCTGGGGTTTTGGTGTGGGTGTCCTTTCTGTTTGTTAGTTTTCCTTCTAACAGTCAGGACTCTCAGCTGTAGGTCTGTTAGAGTTTGCTTGACGTCCACTGCAGACCCTCTTGGCCTGGGTATCAGCAGTGGAGGCTGCAGAAGACAGAGTATTGCTGAACAGTGAATGTTGCTGTCTGATTGTCGCTCTGGAAGCTTTGTCTCAGGGATGTACCCCACCGTGTGAGGTGTGAGGTGTCAGTCTGCACCTAGTGGGGGATGTCTCCCAGTTAGGCTACTCAGGGGTCAGGGACTCCACTTGAGCAGGCAGTCTGTCCGTTCTCAGATCTCAACCTCCATGCTGGGAGATCCACTGTTCTCTTCAAAGCTATCAGACAGGGGCATTTTACCTCTGCCGAGGTTTCTGCTGCTTTTTGTTTAGCTGTGCCCTGTCCCCAGAGGAGGAGTCTACAGAGGCAGGCCAGCCTCCTTGACCTGGGGTGGGCTTCACCCAGTTTGAGCTTCCCTAGGGCTTTGTTTACCCACTTAAGCCTCAGCAATGGTGGGCGCCCCTCCCCCAGCCTTGCTGCTGCCTTGCAGTTAGATCTCAGACTGCTCTGCTAGCAATGAGGGAGGCTCCGTGGGCATGGACCCTCCTGGCCAGGTGTGGGGTATAATCTCCTTGTGTGCCATTTACTAAGACCCTTGGTAAAGGGCAGTATTAGGGTGGGAGTTACCTGATTTTCCAGGTGTTGTGTGTCTCAGTTTCCCTTGGCTAGGAAAAGGGATTCCCTTCCCCCTTGGGCTTCCCAGGTGAGGCGATGCTTTGTCCTCCTTCAGCTCTTGCTGGTCGAGCTGCACCAGCTGACCAGCACTGATTGTCCAGCACTCCCCAGTGAGATGAACCGGGTACCTCAGTTGAAAATGCAGAAATCACCCATCTTCTGTGTCACTCACGCTGGGAGCTGGAGGCTGAAGCTGTTCCTATTTGGCCATCTTGAGCATGCCCCAAAAACTCACTAATTTATAAAAGAATAGTTGAATGCAAATTGTATATTTGGCAGATAGAATAAATTAAGGTTACCTGTTTAGATGGCCAAACTTTTTACTAGTATTTCTGAGGAAGACTTAAAATTTTTCATTTGCCCTTTTTAGGTTATCTTATGGAGGGTATGGACTAAATTTGGGGTAAAGGAGTTTTTATAGCAGTGTGTTTAAAAAAACAAACTCTTCTCCCCCCGGGCTGCCTTTTTCTCTTTAGTCTCAAATGTATGTGGGGGTTGTTTTAGTTAACTCCTTGGATGTTTAAATTTCAAAGACATGGTAAGATTTACATCTCTGAGGGACTGAGAAAGGATGGAAGTTTTTCTCCAAGAAGGAGTTTTAGGACATATTTGTCTATTATGAAAGATCCAGGGTATTTTTTTTTAAGTTTTTCTTTTCCTGGAGCACAGGACAGTCTTAAGGAATATTTTTGTAATGGGGACCCAAAATATAGGAAGGCCTGGAGCTGATGGAGTTGATTATAGAGCCCTGGAAAGTAGGTGGAATATAGGTACAGGAAAGCCAGCCTGGCTGCCAGTTCCCTGAGACAGTGTCCTGTTTATTTCCTAGTTGGCAGTATTTACACAAGTAACCTATACACCCCGGCCCTGTATATCAGTGGAGTACTTTCTGTAAATCTTTCAGAGGAAGGCAAGTTAGTAGGCCGCTGGTCATTCAAAAGATTTCCTGGGGAAGTTGGAGGAGTTTTAAGATTAAAAGAATTTGTTCAGAGGATGAGACTGGATTTTTAAGTCAGGGACCCAGAGATCGGAAGATCTTCTGGTAAATCAATGTCAGGCAGTTGGGAGTAAAGGAGACTATAGGTAGGTGAGAAGGAATCCATAGCAGGTGTGGATATTAACTTAAGTCTAGTCTGACTTTTGTTTATTTTTTTCTTTTTTAGACTAGACTTGATACTCTTTTACGCCCTCTTTTAAATTTTATTTTACTGTAATTACCAGTAAGACATTTGTTTAGAATGAATGCTCCCTTTAAAATTCAAAAAAAATCATTTTTCGATATAAAAGCTCAAATTTTTAAAGGTATACCCATTTTAATGTGACTCTAGACCAGGGGTCCCCAACCCCTGGACCACAAACCAGTACCAGTCTGTGGCCTGTTAGGAACCTGGCCTCTCAGTAGGAGATGAACAGGGTTCAAGTGAGCATTACTGCCTCCTGTCAGATCAGAAGCAGCATTAGATTCTCATAGAAGTGTGAACCCTGTTGTAAACTGCACATGCATGTGATCTAGGTTGTGGGCTTATGAGAATCTAATGATAAATGTAATAAGCTTGAATCATCCCAAAACCATCCTCCTTTTCATGGAAGATCTGTCTGCCACAAAACCAGTCCTTGGTACCAAAAAGGCTGGGAACTGCTGTTCTAGACCAATAAGCTTTTTTTATGGTTTAAAACAAGTCAGCAGGGTTACTCATGCCTGTAAATCCCAGCATTTTGGGAGACTAAAGTGAGAGGATCTCTCAAGACCAGGAGTTTGACATCAGCCTGGGCAATATGGCAAGACACCATCTCTACAAAAAATACAAAAATTAGCTTGTGCAGTAACACGTGCCTCTAGTCCCAGCTATTCAAGAGGTTGAGGTGGGAGGATTGCTTAAGCCCAGGAGTTCAAGGCTTCAGCGAGCTGGTTGTGCCACTGTACCCCAGCCTGGGTGTCAGAGCAAGACCCTGTCTCTACAAAAAATAAAATAAGAAACAACCAAGAAGCCTTTTGTAGCTTAACCATGGTTGCCGGGGGCTTCCTCAAAAGGTCTGCAAAAGATCAAAACTCCCTCGATATCCAAAGCTTCTCCCAAAGATAGCCTAAGAAAACAAAGACCTTCATTGCTCTGCAGACAGAACAGTTGTGTGAAAATGGCGTTTCAAGCCTCCCACAGAGACAACTCCAGTCACAGACCTGCTAATCTGTGACACCACACAGGCATTACTGGGATAGGACTCTTCCAGTATGTGAACCAAGCAACAAAGTTTGAAACGCCAAAGGCTCCTTATGGACTGGCATCTCTTATTCAGACAAACTCCCCTGAGCTGCATCAGACAAAGAGAACGCTGCTTGTCACTTATGTCTTGGGTTCCCACCCTGTTCACCTGGCTGCCTGACACAAGCCAACACGCTTGTGCTCCCCCCACCCCAACCTGGCAGAGACCAGAGAGAGTGTTCTTAGTGGTCATAAAAGCCAAGCTCTCACGACATAAAACAAGACAAAAGGTGAACCTCATCCTTTCTTTTTCTTACTGGGGACCCTCAGCAAAGTTTGTCTAAACAGACACCAGTCTGGTGAGAACCGTGAGCACACCAGTCTGGTGAGAACCATAAACTCATCAGCCTGAGAGGGTGGCTGGAACAACAGGCTTATATGACCTATATCTGCGTTCTATACTGTGATTCTCCTCCTTACAACAAATGATGCAAAAGACAATAGAAAACGATCTTTTCAAGGAGGCTAAAGATAATAATGAATAGGTCACCAAAACCAAACCCACAAGAGTCACAAATTCAAAGAATTGTACAAATTTTTTTCTTCTACCAATCTGAATATGGAAAAGAAGGACCAGGAAAAATTTCAGCTTCCTTTCTTGACTGGCTGCTATAGACAGATAATCTGGGAGAGCTGAGTTTGGTAAGAATTCTTACCTTTTACCAGCTTCTGCCAGTTTTGCTAGGATTTCATCTGCAGGTTCCAGAGTGGATAGGGTATCCCAGAAAGTCCCATCTGCATTGCCAAAAACTGTCAGGAAGGAAACAAATTTTTTCTTAACCCATGTGAGTTCCTGTTGGGACAGACCACTGGAACAAAAGACAGATTAACAAGAGAAAAACAGGTTTATTAATGTATGCAGCACATATCACAGGAGAAACCTCAACAAAAAGTAACTCAAAACAGTGGCTTAGAACTCTGGCTTACAAGCCATCTTTAACAAAGAACAATCAATTTGTAGATAAAGACAGGACAGAGGAAAACAGTTTTAGGCTACAAAGGTGGGAAAGTGGGGGAATGTAAATATATGGTAGGAAGCTCATGGAGTACTGCAGATTCCTCTGGTGCCATCTCTAAGCTGATAACCATCTAGAGCCCTCTTCACTAAAGGAAAATTTATTTCCTACTTTTAGGCAGAAAAGGAGGATAGAAAGTTTTTCTTCCATTTGCTGCTGCTTATTTCCTTTAGCTTAAAAATAATTTTTATGTCGGCTGGGTGCAGTGGCTCAAGCCTGTAATCCCAGCACTTTGGGAGGCCGAGACGGGCGGATCACGAGGTCAGGAGATCAAGACCATCCTGGCTAACACGGTGAAACCCCGTCTCTACTAAAAATACAAAAAACTAGCCGGGTGAGGTGGCGGCGCCTGTAGTCCCAGCTACTCAGGAGGCTGAGGCAGGAGAATGGTGTGAACCCGGGAGGCAGAGCTTGCAGTGAGCTGAGATCCCGCCACAGCACTCCAGCCTGGGTGACAGAGCGAGACTCCATCTCAAAAAATAATAATAATAATAATAATAATAATAATAATAATAATTTTTATGTCAAAGAGGCATATTTTGAGATAACATATTCTGATTTCCTTCAGTACTACTACTGTTTGATTAATAAATAGGCAAGGCCACCATGATAGAGTCATACTAGATCACCAGTAACAATGTCATTACAAAAATAAATCTTTCTGGAAACCTACCATTTTTATTACTCTAAGATCTAAGTAATTTTATTACTCTAAGATTGTTTTGATTCTAAAAAGTGTGAAAAGCCAGGAAAGCTGCACATCCTATTCTTTGATGCATATATACCATTTATTGTTATTCAAGGACTTAAGTCCCACAGGAAAATATAGAGCCAATTGTATTATGAAAAGATCAATGTAAAAACACTCTACAATTATGCGAGTGTCAGTTTTTAAAATCCTGTTCTAGTTGAAAGGCTAGTTCAACATTGTGCATTCTTTTCAATGTTTAAGATGTACATAAAACTTTAACATAAGCACTAAGTTTACAGAACCTCAGAAGTGAAGTAAAGTTTTTAGGAAAAGCAATAAAAGAAAGTATATGTACTTATTGCGTGTTTGCAAGATAAAGAATGAAGTCAGTTTTAGCTTTGTTGTTAATTTAGCAATACCATGATAAGACAGTTCTTTAAGAATAACTAAAATATTTGAAAACAGAAAAGCCACAGCCCATGATTTTTAAGCGTAATTACTAGAAAGCTAAGCACTCAGTGTCCTGAGTAAAGGTAATGACACTCTGCCTTTTAATTGGAATACCTACCTTTTAATATGGGGTTTATTTATAATGGCTATATTATGTGTAATATTCTATAAAATAGCTGTTTTGACAAGACTAGTTTATTGCTACTGCTGATACCCTTCCGAGAACTCTCCCTGACGTCCTGTGTATTATGAGGCATTTCCTCTCAGGCTGATGGAAATACGAACTCTTCCCACCTCTGTGTGAGCTCCAGGAAATGCTCTGGCTTCAAAACTGCCTCCAGCAGTTTTGGCAATAAGCCGGACAACTCTAGAGCTCACCTTATTTCTCTTCTCCCAGAAATCACAGTCTGTCGTGCTGTTTATCCAGTGTCTGAAAACAGTTGTTTCAAATATTTTGTGCCGTTTTCTGGTTGTTGAAAGGAGGAGTCTCCCTTTGTCTCCACATGGCCACAAGTGAAAGTGCACTATACATCGCCACAGATGAAAACACACTATACATTTTAAACCATCAGTGGACTTTTGATTGCTTATGTGTTTCTAACATTTTATAGGCCATGAGATAACTGAATAATGATTTAGAAGTTTTCAGCATAAAGCAAATCCCTCAATGTCATTGGAGATAATTCCCACTTAGTGTATTAGTTATAGAAATCTGAAAGGATGTTTCTAAACTCTTCATTATGTTTCATGCCTTTGTCACCTAAAATATTTTCAAGCACATATTTTAAAATTATGTCTGCTGCAATGGGGTGAAAATCTTATTAAGCATCTAGCACCTCTTCAGTTGATGCTAACTGAGGCATGTGTTTTTCAAATCTTTGGTTTTTTTAAGACTCTAGAGGTAATCTTTTGTATTTTAATATTCATCATAGATTTTTCAGTCTATTATTCCACTTCTAATTGACTGCAAAAATCTTCAGTTCATTTATTTCTTTACACCTTGCAGTTGTAGAGAAAGGACATGAATCTTTACTCATGATCCCTACAGATAACTAAGGATTGATGCTATTATTGCTTATTTTCATATTTTTCCTATTAGGATATGCATTTTACTGATTATAGATTTTTTCATTCGTGGGATTTTATTTTGTTTTTTAATCTACATAAATATTTTATAAAAGATATAGAAAATATTTAAGGCCGGGCGCGGTGGCTCAAGCCTGTAATCCCAGCACTTTGGGAGGCCGAGACGGGTGGATCACAAGGTCAGGAGATTGAGACCATCCTGGCTAACACGGTGAAACCCCGTCTCTACTAAAAAATACAAAAAAAGTAGCCGGGCAAGGTGGCGGGCGCCTGTAGTCCCAGCTACCTGGGAGGCTGAGGCAGGAGAATGGCGTAAACCCGGGAGGCGGAGCTTGCAGTGAGCTGAGATCCGGCCACGGCACTCCAGCCTGGGCGACAGAGCCAGACTCCGTCTCAAAAAAAAAAAAAAAGAAAATATTTAAGACTTAACCTCTAATAAGACCCCAGGGACTACTGTGGCCAACTCATAAGAATTATCAAAATTCTTACTGTAATTTGTCCCAAATATTCTACAGCTAGCTGCTGTTGTTTTATGAACAGATAGTGAAATGATCATAGCATTTATAAGATCTGGGTTTAAATTCTTGACTTGCCATTATATGCTCATTAGCATGTTCAAGTAAACATTTAGAGTCACACAACAACCATAAGGCTGTACTTGGCATGCTGGATACAGGCTAGGAAACAGCAGGCTAGCAAGGCAGCGTGAGGCATTTCTCTTCAGTGCAAGTCATTCTCACAGCGGTTCATATAGTTGTCCAGGAGCTGTCCGGGTGACAACACAGGTGCAAGGAAGTAAGACTCATACCACCTGCCAGGCATGAGTCTTATTCCCTTGCTAGCTTAGATGCCCCATGCTCCACAAGAATCGATATCTCTCATACTAATCCTTGCGCGGTGGCTCCCGCAAGGACATGCTCAGTTACAAGAGGCAGCATGCTCAGGAGAGCCCAAAACTGTCTTCCTATGAAGTATTTCAGTTCATACAAAGTCCCCCAAGCCTAGGTGCCTGGTGTGTGGCCGATGGCCATTCTTTATCAAGGGGAGAACAGACACAGAAAACTGAACCCATGGTCAGTTTCTCATGCAGAAGAAAAAAGTTATCTTTACATAGCCACTTCTAGTGCCTTTAAACTCCCTCGGCCTCAGTTTTTACAGCTGTCAAGTTAAATAAGACTTTCATAGCACTTTTTTTTTTTTTTTTTTTTGAGACGGAGTCTTGCTCTGTCACCCAGGCTGGAGTGCTTTTTATTCATTTATTTAATAAATACTTAGTGAGCAGATGTCAGTCCCTGTTATATGCTTCTTAAGGTATAGCAATGAAACATCTGAAGTCCTTGCTCTCAAGCAACATTCTAACCAGTGGGACAGAAAAATAATCAAACAGATACATACAGTCTATGTCTCCCGCTAACTGCCTTTGCTTCAGAACTGTGTCACATGCTGCTACAGTTTGAATGTCCCTGCCAAAACTTATGTTTAAATTTAGTTGATGTTAAAGCAGGAATGGGTTAGTTATCACAGGAGTAAGCTCATGATAAAAGAATAAGTTCAGTGGTTCTCATTCCCTCTTGTCTCATCATCTGCCTGCCCTTCCATCGTGGGTTAACGCAGCAAAAGGCCCTTCCCAGATGCCAGTAGCATGCATTTGGACTGTCCAGATGCCAGAACTGTGAGCCAAATAAATGTCTGTGGTATTTGGTTATACCAGCAGAAAACAGACTAAGACATGTGCCCACCTCTAAACCAATCACTGCCAAGAAAAACTGGACAGCTATATCTAATCAGTTGTTTTTGTCCAGTAGTTATCCAGTAAACTGACAGTAAAACTGATCAGAATTTACCCCAGCATGACACGAACACCTGAACAATATCAAGGCCTTGTCAGCAAAGAAGGCAGGAATGGCTGCTTAAGACACAGTGCCCAGTGTCTCCTTCAGTGCTAGTCTAATTAGAATCTAAGCCCTCTAGATTAAGTAAGCACTCACAATTCCTCTAGCAAAGTGACCAGGAAAACTTATGCCAATAGTTACAAAGCACGAAGGCACATGACATGATTGAAAAGTACACAGACACAGTGTACCAGGCTCATTTTTTTTTTCTTTTGAGACAGTCTTACTGTTGTCGCCCAAGCTGGAGTGCAGTGGCACAATCTCATCTCACTGCAACCTCCGCCTTCCTTGTTCAAGTGATCAAGTGTTCAAGTGTTCAAGTGATTCTTATGTCTCAGCCTCCCGAGTAGCTGGGATTACAGGGTTGTGCCACCATACCCTGCTAATTTTTATATTTTTAGTAGAGATGGAGTTGTTTCACCATGTCAGCCAGACTGGTCATCCCACTACCCCTGACCTCAAGTGATCCACCCACCTCGGCCTCCCAAAGTGCTAGGATTATAGGCGTGAGCCACCACGACCGGCCCAGGCTCGTTTCAAGTAATAAAAATAGTAGTAATTTTGTGGTTCAGTGTAAATTGAAATGTGTAGTTTGTAAGATTATCTACTCACCAACAAGTAAGAGAACAAAGACAAATGTCTTCTCTGAGAAGCAGTCTCTGGGCTATGCACAGATTGTTTGAACTCTAGCACCTGAGCCACCTCCTGCCAGCAGTCAGTGATATCTGTCTTCTCTAGTAGGAAAGCATCTTCACTCACCTTTAAGTGACATCATCTGGGTGAATCACTCTTTTTCACTTTAGCAAAGTAATAAACAATGAATAAGATAACAGAGTTTTATTCATTAAAGAATATATGCTTTTATGCTTTTTATTGGTGCTATTTCCGTCCTTAGTTGAGCATGGATTCAATATACAATGTGTTTTTATACTATTAATACATGATAATTAGTATTAGCAATTAGAAGGTATAAAATCACTATAATCCCACTACCTAGTTATATTTTGCTCTATATCCTTCCAGATTTTTTTCTGTTCATAAATATAGAGAAATACAAATATTGTGGATATGGTTCTCATGTGTGTACACATGCAAATACATGTTTGTTCATGTATATGTATGCATGCATATGATTTTCAAAGCATTTTTAATGTAACAGTGTGTGTGTGTATGTGTGCATAAAATCTTTTCATGACAGTATATTATCTTTATTGGCACCTCTGTTATACCATTTGAAAATAGAGTCATTATTATAGTAGTAATAATTATTTATCAAAAGTTTAATCTGTGGGGGGAGGCTGGCAAGATGGTCAAATAGGAACAGCTCTGTTCTACAGCTCTCAGTGAGATCAACACAGAAGGCAAGTGATTTCTACATTTGCTACTGAGGTACCTGGCTCATCTCATTGGGACTGGTTAGACAGTGGGTGCAAACCACAGAAGGCGAACCAAGGCAGGGTGGGGCATTGCCTCACCTGACAAGTGCAAGGGGTCAGGGAACTCCCTCCCCTAGCCAAGGGAAGCCGTGAGGCACTGTGCCATGAGGAATGGTGCACTCCAGCCCAGATACTACACTTTTCCCACGGTCTTCGCAACCCACACACCAGAAGATTCACCTGCATGCCTACGCCACCAAGGCCCTGGGTTTCAGGCACAAAACTGGGAGGCCATTTGGGCAGACACTGAGCTAGCTGCAGGCTGCAGGATTTTTTTTTTTTTTTTCATACCACAGTGGCACCTGGAATGCCAGCAAGACACTCCCCTGGAAAGGGGATTGAAGCCGGGAAGCCACGTGGACTAGCTCAGCAGATCCCACCCCCACAGAGCCCAGCAAGCTAAGATCCACTGGCTTGAAATTCTCACTGCCAGCATAACTGTCTGAAGTGACCTGGGACACTCAAGCTTGGTGGGGGGAATGGTGTCCACCATTACTGAGGCTTGAGTAAGCGGTTTTCCCCTCACAGCATAAACAAAGCCTACAGGAAGTTCGAACTGGGCAGAGCCCACTGCAGCTTGGCAAAGCCGCTGTAGCCAGAATGCCTCTCTAGATTCCTCCTCTCTGGGCAGGTCAGCTCTTAAAGAAAGGCAGCAGCCCCAGTGAGGGTCTTATAGAAAAAAACCCCATCTGAAATGCAAGATGGCTGAATAGGAACTTTTGCTGCAGTCTACAGCTCCCAGCGTGAGCGATGCAGAAGACGGGTGATTTCTGAATTTCCAACTGAAGTACTGGGTTCATCTCACTGGGGCTTGGTGGACAGTGGCTGCAGCCCAAGGAGTGTGAGCTGAAGCAGGGCAGGGCATCACCTCACCCAGGAAGCACAGGGGGCCGGGGAATTCCCTTTCCTAGCCAAGGGAAGCCGTGACAGATGGTACCTGGAAAATCAAGACACTCCCACCCTACCACTGTGCTTTTCCAACGGTCTTAGCAAACAGCACACCAGGACATTATATCCCACGCCTGGCTCAGAAGGTCCCACGCCCACGGAGCTTTGCTCACTGCTAGCACATCAGTCTGAGATCGAACTGCAAGGTGGCAGCGAGGCTGTGGGAGAGGCATCTGCCATTGCTGAGGCTTGAGTAGGTAAACAAAGCTGCCAGGAAGCTTAAACTGGGTGAAGACCACCACAGCTCAAGGAGGCCTGCCTGCCTCTGTAGACTCCACCTCTAGGGGCAGGGCATAGCTAAACAAAAGGCAGCAGAAACTTCTGCACACATAAGTGTCCCTGTCTGACAGCTTTGAAGAGAGTAGTGGTTCTCTCAGCACGGAGTTTGAGATTTGAGAATGGACAGACTGACTCCTCAAGTGGGTCCCTAACCCTCGAGTAGACTAACTGGGAGACACCCCCCAGTAGGGTCCGACTGACACCTCAAACAGCTGGGTGTCGCTCTGAAATGAAACTTCCACAGGAAGAATCAGGCAACAACATTTGCTGTTCTGCAATATTTGCTGTTCTGCAGCCTCCGCTGGTGATACCCAGGCAAACGGGGTCTGGAGTGGACCTCCAGCAAACTCCAGCAGACCTGCAGCTGAGGGTCCTGGCTGTTAGAAGGAAAACTAACAAACATAAAGGACATACACACCAAAACCCCATCTCTAGGTCATCATCATCAAAGACCAAAGGTAGATAAAAACACAAAGATGGGGAGAAAACAGAGCAGAAAAGCTGAAAATTCCAAAAATCAGAGCACCTATTCTCCTCCAAAGGAATGCAGCTCCTCACCAGCAATGGAACAAAGCTGGACGGAGAGTAACTTTGATGAGTTGACAGAAGTAGGCCTCAGAAGATAAGTAATAACAAACTTCTCCAAGCTAAAGGAGGATGTTCGAACCCATCGCAAAGAAGCTAAAAACCTTGAAAATAGAGTAGACAAATGGCTAAAATAAACAGCACAGAGAAGACCTTAAATGACCTGATGGAGCTGAAAACCAAGGCATGAGAACTACATGACGCATGCACAAGCTTCAGTAGCCAATTCGATCAAGTGGAAGAAAGGGTATCAGTGATTGAAGATCAAATGAATGAAATGAAGTGAGAAGAGAAGTTTAGAGGAAAAAAAGGAAAAAGAAATGAACAAAGTCTCCAAGAAATATGGGACTATGTGAAAAGACCAAATCTACGTCTGACTGGTGTACCTGAAACTGAAGGGGAGAATGAAACCAAGTTGGGAAACACTCTTCAGGATATTATTCAGGAGAACTTCCCCAACCTAGCAAGGCACACCAACATTCAAATTCAGGAAATACAGAGAACGCCACAAGGATACTCCTCGAGAAGAACAGCTGCAAGACGTATAATTGTCAGATTATCCAAAGTTGAAATGAAGGAAAAAATGTTAAGGGCAGCCAGAGAGAAAGGTCAGCTTACCCACAAAGGGAAGCCCATCAGACTAACAGCAGATCTCTTGGCAGAAACTCTACAAGCCAGAAGAGACTGGGGGCCAATAGTCAACATTCTTAAAGAAAAGAATTTCAACCCAGAATTTCATATCCAGCCAAATTAAGCTTCATAAGTGAAGGAGAAATAAAATCCTTTACAGACAAGCAAATGCTGAGAGATTTTTTCACCACCAGGCCTGCCTTACAAGAGCTCCTGAAGGAAGCACTAAACATGGAAAGGATCAACTGATGCCAGCCACTGCAAAAACACGCCAAATTGTAAAGACCATCAATGCCAGGAAGAAACTGCTCCAACGAACGAGCAAAATAACCAGCTAACATCACAGTGACAGGGTCAAATTCACACATAACAATATTAACCTTAAATGTAATAGGCTAAATGCTCCAATTAAAAGACACAGACTGGCAAATTGGATAAAGTGTCAAGACCCATCAGTTTGCTGTATTCAGGAGACCCATCTCAGGTACAGAGACACACATAGGCTCAAAATAAAGGGATGGTGGAAGATCTACCAAGCTAATGGAAAACAAAAAAAAAAGCAGGGGTTACAATCCTAGTCTCTGATAAAACAGACTTTAAACCAACAAAGATCAAAAGAGACAAGGCCATTACATAATGGTAAAGGGATCAATTCAACAAGAAGAGCTAACCTAAATATATATGTACTCAATACAGTAGCACCCAGATTCATAGACCAAGTCCTTAGAGACCTACAAAGAGACTTAGACTCCCATACAGTAATAATGGGAGACTTTAACACCCCACTGTCAACATTAGACAGATCAATGAGACAGAAAGTTGACAAGGATATTCAGGACTTGAACTCAGCTCTGCACCAGGTAGACCTAGTAGACATCTACAGAACTCTCCACCTCAAATCAACAGAATTTTTCTCAGCACCACATCACACTTATTCTAAAATTGACCACATAATTGGAAGTAAAACATTCCTCAGCAAATGCAAAAGAATGGAAATCATAACAGTCTCTCAGACCACAGTGCATTCAAATTGGAACTCAGGATTAAGAAACTCACTCAAAACCACAAACTACATAGAAACTGAACAACCTGCTCCTGAAGGACTATTGGGTAAATAATGAAATTAAGGCAGAATTAAATAAGTTCTTTGAAACCAATGAGAACAAAGACATGACGTACCAGAATCTCTGGGACACAGCTAAAGCAGTGTTTAGAGGGAAATTTATAGCACTAAATGCCCATGAGAGAAAGCAGGAAAGATCTAAAGTCAACACCCTAACATCACAAAATAGAACTAGAGAGATAAGAGCAAACAAATTCAAAAGCTAGCAGAAGACAAGAAATAACTAAGATCAGAGCAGAACTAAAGGAGATAGAGACACAAGAAACCTTTCGAAACAATCAGTGAATCCAGGAGCTGACTTTTTGAAAAGATCAACAAAATAGATATGATTGCTAGCACAAATTAATAAAGAAGAAAAGAGAGAAGAATAAAAGACACAAGAAAAAAATGCTAAAGGGGATATCACCACTGATCCCACAGAAATACAAACTACCATCAGAGAACACTATAAACACCTCTATGCCAGTAAACTAGAAAATCTAGAAGAAGTGGAAAAATTCCTGGACACATAACACCCTCCCAAGTCTAAACCAGGAAAAAGTCGAATCCCTGAATAGGCCAATAACAAGTTCTGAAATTAAGGAAGTAATAGCCTACAAACCAAAACAAGTCCAGGACTCGATGGATGCACAGCCGAATTCTACCAGAGGTACAAAGAGGAACTGGTACCAATCCTTCTGAAACTATTCCACACAATGGAAAAAGAGGGACTCCTCCCTAACTCATTTTATGAGGCCAGCATCATCCTGACACCAAAACCTGGCAGAAACAACAAAAAAAGAAAATTTCAAGCCAATATCCCTGATGAACATCAATGCAAAAATCTTCAATAAAATACTGGCAATCCAAATCCAGAAGCACATCAAAAAGCTTATCCACCATGATCAAGTCAGCTTCATCCCTGGGATGCAAGTGTGATTCACTATACGCAAACCAGTAAACATAATCCATCACATAAACAGAACCAAGGACAAAAATCACATGATTATCTCAATAGATGGCAGAAAAGGCCTTTGACAAAATTCAACAGCCTTTCATGCTAAAAACTCTCATCAAACTAGGTATTGATGGAACGTATTGCAAAATAATAACTATTTATGACAAATCCACAGCCAATATCATTTTGAATGGGCAAAAACTAGAAGCATTCCCTTTGAAAACTGGCACAGGACAAGGATGCCCTCTCTCACCACTCCTATTCAAGTTAGTATTGGAAGTTCTGGCCAGAACAATCAGGCAAGAAAAAATAAATAAATAAAGGGTATTCAAATAGGAAGAGAGGAAGTCAAAGTGTGTCTGTTTGCAGATGACACAATTGTATATTTAGAAAACCCCATCATCTCAGTCCAAAATCAATATGGGCAAAGACTTCATGACTAAAAAAACCAAAAGCAGTGGCAACAAAAGCCAAAACTGACAAATGGGATCTTTAAACTAAACAGCTTCTGCACAGAAAAAGAAACCGTAATCAGAGTGAACAGGCACCCTACAGAATGGTAGAAAATTTTTGCAATCTATCCGTCTGACAAAGGGCTAATATCTAGAATCTACAAAGAACTTAAACAAATTTACAAGAAGAGAAACAATCCCATCAAAAAGTGGGCAAAGGATATGAACAGACACTTTTCAAAAGAAGACATTTGTGCAGTCAACAAACATATGAAAAGAAGCTCATCACTGGTCATTAGAGAAATGCAAATCAAAACCACAATGAGATACCATCTCAGGCCAGTTAGAATGGTGATCATTAAAAAGTCAAGAAAAACAGATGCTGGAGACGATGTAGAGAAATAGGAATGCTTTCACACTGTTGGTGGGAGTGTAAATTAGTTCAACTATTGTGGGAGACAATGTGGCAATTCCTCAAGGATCTAGAACTAGAAATACCATTTGACCCAGCAATCCCATTACTGGCTATATACCCACAGGATTATGAATCATGCTTCTCTTAAGACACATGCACACATATGTTTATTGTGGCACTGTTCACAATAGGAAAGACTTGGAACCAACCCAAATGCCCATCAGTGATAGACTGGATAAAGAAAATGTGGCACATATACACCGTGGAATACTATGTAGTCATAAAAAAGAATGAGTTCATGTCCTTTGCAGGGACACAGATGAAGCTGGAAACCATCATTCTCAGCAAACTAAGGCAAGAACAGAAAACCAAACACAGCATGTTCTCACTCATGAGTGGGAGTTGAACAGTGAGACCACATGGACGTAGGGAGGGGAACATCACACGCAAGGGCCTGTTGAGAGGTTGGGGGTTAGGGGAGGGATAGCATTAGGAGAAATACCTAATGTAGGTGACAAGTTGATGGGTGCAGCAAACCATCATGGCACGTGCATACCTATGTAACAAACCTGCACATTATGCACATGTACTCCAGAACAAAGTATAATTTTTTTTAAGTTTAATGTGTACTAGGAACTGTACAAAGTGTTTTATATGCCTTATTTTATTTGATTCTCATCACAACCAAAAGAGTAGTTGCTACTACTGTTCCTATTTTAGATGAAGATACTGATGCTAAGGAAAGTGAAAAAGCTTGTCCAGGCTTACCAACCACCAGATAGAAGTGCCACCATTAGAACCTGTTGCCTGTGACTCTAGATCTCAGGCTCTTATTAATCTTTACTACTTTATTTCACAAATCCCTTATTGTTGGTATGCAGGTTGTTTCCAGTTTTTTTAATAATATGTACATAGCAGGAAGTGTTTTTTTCATATGTGTTTATTAAGTATTCAGTTATCTCTATAGGATAATTCATTAAAATAAAAGGATTTTTTAAATATATATACATATTCAGTTTTCATTATATTCTTAAAGGTTCTTTTAGGTACGTGCAGTTAAAAGGAAATTTTCTCTATTTGTCTAAAACCAGATTTCTAAGTTGATATGATTTACGAACGAAGGTTTAATCATCAAAAGGTGAATGCACTAATTAATTCATGAATAATTGTTAAACATCTACCTCTCTGCCATGGGCAGCTCTAGGTGCTAGGAATAGTGAGGAGAACAAAGACAAAAATCTTTGCTCTTATGAAGTTTACATTTTATGTGAGGAGTCAGACAGTAAACATAGATAAGGTTTAATAAAAAATGAGATAACATCTGTAAAGTGCTTAGCCTAATGCCTAGCACATCATAATGTAATGACTCACTACTACTTACCCTTTAAGACTCAATTCAAGCACAGCTGCCTTAGAAATTCTCTGTGGCCCATCTTCTCTTCAAGTTAGGTGTTCTCACTTATCTCACTACTCATTGGCCATCTCTGTTTCATAGCACACCATATTGGAGTTCTCATTCACTTGACTGCTTCATTCAGAAAACCAGAGCTTCCTAACTGGTGTACCAGGAACAGGTATATCACAAGATAGTAACAGCTGGAAATGTTACTCAAAATCATTTTTCAACCATTAAAAAGGTTACAGGAATTGAAGTAATATTTGACCATTCTGTGTATGACTGAGCCTTTATCAGCTTTCTTAGGTTAGTCATCATTAGTTCTTTAAACAATCATTTTAGTAATCACTATTTTCACACATGCAGTTTTTATGCCCAACCAACACTCATCAGCACAACATGTTCTGTGGCGCCTCTCCCTGAGCTCTCTGCAAATCATCCCAAGGATAGTCTGCATAGTTCTTTGTTCAGTGATGATACCATCAGGGATGCTCCACATTTAAAATAGATTGCCTCTGATTTAATTTGCTTGTATCTTTGCATGTTTTTCAACTAATGTAGGTAAGATACTGGGATTTTTTGGTATGATTGTTATTAGGTAATGGGCATTTTCATAGAAAACAGGAGTGATTGTTAATTCTATCCATTTTCATTTGGTTTTTGTTGCCATTTGATGTAAACAATTAGCAAAATCTGATTCTTGTTGGAATTTCTGTTCATGATTATATGGAATAAAGAAGATACAATTAATTGTTTTCCCAAGCTCAATATGAAGGCACTGCATTACACTCTATGAGGTTGGGGTCTATGTCTTTAATCTCTGGATCCCCAGGTCCTAAGACAGCAGCCAACACAGAAAGGGCTCAGTACTTCATTATCTGTTTTTATATGTGTACATTTATTTGTGGAATGAACTACTACAAATTATAAAGTGATAAGGGCCATAGAGAATTACAAATAGAATTATAGGGAGTTAACAGAAGAAAAATACATTTTCATTGAACTCTTTCTGTGCATGGGGCACTATACTGTGTTGAGTGCTTTAAATATACTTTTTTAAATTCTGAAAGTAACCACCTTACTAACAAATACCTTGTAGTGAAACTTAATGCATTAAAGAAAGTGCCAACTTCATTTTCAGCCCTTTTACCAGACTGCCATACTTGGGAGGTAGAAAATGGTCCATTCATCTAGAACCTCTTAGAATGTGAGGTCAGCTCAGAGCTAGGATGAGCCTTTACTTTCTGGATATAGAGAATGAAAGCTATTAATTACTCTAACAATCCAAGATGCCTCTTACTTACGTAGAGAAATTTGATACAAATATTCTGATTTTCAAGATTACCTATTAAAAAATAATTAGTTCTTGTGATCATAGGTTTTCATTTGCTTCATATGTCAATTTTAGGTTACAAAACTCTTAGAAGAATTGAGAGAAGCCAAGGAAAACCATACACCAGAGATGAAACATTTCGTGGGCCTAGAAAAGAAAATTAAGCAGATGGAAATGAGACATGCACAAAGAGAACAGGAACTTCAACAGGTAAAGTAAATCATTGTACATATTTATATAGGTCTTTACTTTTAAATGCCTTTACTTTGCTATAGTTTTGTCATCCCTAACAAAAATTACCACTTAAAGTGTTTCCAGTGTATTTTGATCTTGTTAAAAATTTAATAAATTTATAACTTTTACGAGAAAAATGAGACTTTATATCTCAAGTGCTTGAAGATTGGTATCCTTATATGTGGAAAAAAAGCAAAAATTTGTATCATGTTCTTAATTATTGATGGGTTCCTAAAAACTTACACATCTTACCCTGGAACAAGGCATGGTGTTCCATATTCAAGTCATTTCAGCAAATGTTTATAAGAAATAAATTGTTTTAATATGATTATTTAAATTATATAGCTAGCACTAGTAATATTACTATACTTAATTACAAACAGATAGATTAAAAATAGCAGATCTAAAGGCATGATGTGTTTTTAGGCACTTGCCTTGGTGCTGAAATTTTACTTGTTTGAACAGTATATAGTCTGCTTTGGCTGACGTAACAAAATATCATAAATTGGGTGGTTAAACAGGAGAAATTTATTTTCTCACAGTTCTGTAGGCCAGAAGTCCCAGATTGAGGTTTTGGTCAGTTAGGTTTCTGGTGAGGTCTCTCTTCCCAGCTTGCAGATAGCCACCTTTTTTCTCATTCTAACATGATCTTTCCTCAGTGCCACGTGCGTGGAGGAGAGGAAGAGGGGCGAGACATCTCCTTGGTGTCTCTTCTGCTGAGAATCTCTTTGGTGTCTCTAGTGGTGAAAATACTAATTCTTATCAAATCAAGTCCTACCCTTATGATCTCACTTAACATTCATTATTTCCTTACTCCACATACAGCCACATTAAGGGTTAGGACCTCAACATATGAATTTGAGGGGGACACAAACATTTAGTCCCTAACACAGTTGGGATGTATATACTCCTTGAAGACTGAAAATGCTGCATCCATGCAGAGCATTATAGTTTATGTGAGTTCCCCAAAGAAACCCCAGGTTTGCCTACTTTAAGATTGTTAAAGGTTCCTCACCCACCACTATGAACTATGACAGCAATGTGGCATTTTTGTATTTGCAGATAATACAGCAAACACACCAAGCAGTGGAAACTGAGCAAAACAAAGAAGTTGAAAAATGGAAAAGACTAGCACTGTTAAAGAATCGTGAGCTGCAGAAGTTCCGCATAGAACTAGACTCAATATTAGATGTTCTCCGAGAGCTGCACCGGCAAGGGGTGGTTGTACCAGTTGCTTTTGCAGATGAAGTGAATGCACCAGAGTATTCCTAGAAACTCAGATTTCATAATGACCTTATTAAAAGGCCTAAAAAATGAATGGGATTGTGCCACTGCCAGGACAGCTTATGAAAAACAAGTGTTCCAATATGTTTCCAGAAAGCAAACAACCAAAGCAACATTTCAAAATAAATTGCCTTTAACCAATAAGAAAAAAAAACGTATCGTGGTGTATTTTACTAAAAATCATTAACCAGTCACATTTTAAGTGATTTATGGACAGGTTCCTTTATAGCCGAGAAGGTCTCACTTGTATGCTAGAAAGAAAAGAAAATTGAACATACTCTGCCACATTTTTGTTGATAATGTGGGGTTTTTTTAATTTTTATTTTAGATACAGGGGATATATGTGCTTGTTGTAACATGGGTGTATTGAATAATGGTGGGAATTGGGCTTCTAGTGTACCCATTACCCAAATATTAAACACTGTACCCAATAGGTAATTTTTCAGCACACTCTTTACCCTATTGGAGTCCCCAGTGTCTAATCTCCATCTTTAAGTCTGTGTGTACCCATTGTTTAGCTCCTACTTTTAAGTGAGAATATATGCAATATTTTATTTTTTACTTCTGATTTAGTTCACGTAGGATAATGGCCTCCAGCTCCATCCATGTTGCTGCAAATGACATGATTTCATTCTTTTTTATAGTTGCATAATACTCCATTTATATGTATCTCTATATATAATCTCTCTCACGTTTTCTTTATCCAGTCAATTGTTGGTAGATACTTAAGTTGGTTCCATGAATTTGCTGTTGTAAATGTTGATGCAATAAACATACATGTGCAGATATCTTTTTTATATGATTTCTGTTCCTTTGGGTAGATTCCCAGTAATGAGATTGTTCTATTTTTACTTCTTTGAGAAATCTCTATACTGCTATCCATAGAGGCTGAATTAATTTACATTCCCACCAAAAGAGTATTCATGTTCCTTTTTTTTTATTATTATCATTCTTTGTTCTAGGGTACATGTGCACAACATGCAGGTTTGTTACATATGTATACATGTGCCATGTTGGTGTGCTGCATGCATTAACTTGTCATTTACATTAGGTATATCTCCTAATGCTACCCCTCCCCTCTCCCCCCACCCCTCAACAGACCCCATTGTGTGATGTTCCCCTTCCTGTGTCCAAGTGATCTCATTGTTCAGTTCCCACTTATGAGTGAGAACATGCAGCGTTTGGTTTTCTGTTCTTGGGATTCTCAGCAAACTATCGCATGTTCCCTTTTCTACACATTGACACCATCATCTGTTGTTTTACAACTTTTTAATAATAACCATTGTGAGTGGTATAAGATGATATCTCAGAGTGGTTTTTGTGTTTCTTTAATGGTTAGTGATGTTGACCATTTTTTCACGTGTTAGTTGGTCAGTTGTATTTCTTTTGATAAATGTCTGTTCATGTCCTTTGCCCAGTTTGTAATGGGATTGTTTGGGGTTTTTTCTTACTGTTTTAGTTCCTTCTAGATGGTGAATATTAATCCTAGCTCAGGGAAATAATTTGCATATATTTTCCCCCATTATGTAGGTTGTCTGTTTACTTAGTTGATTATTTTGCTGTGCAGAAGCCTTTAATTTTAATTCAGTTCCATTTGTCTATTTTTGGTTTTGTTGCATTTGCTTTTAGGGTCTTCATTGTGAATTCTTTGGTGAGGCCAACATCCAGAAGAGTTTTTCATAGGTTTTCTTCTAACATTTTAATAGTTTTAAGTCTTACATTTAGGTCTTTAATCCATCTTGCATTAATTTTTGTATATGATGAGAGGTAAGGGTCTAGTTTATTTCTTCTGCATATGGCAAATCAGTTTTCCCAGCACCATTTATTTATCTAGGTCCTTGAGGTTGAGGTACGATGTTAGGTTGTTAATTTGAGATCTTTCTGTCTTTTTATGTAGGCATTTATTCTATAAACTTTCCTCTTAACATTACTTTTGCTGTATCCCAAAAGGTTTTGGTATGTTATGTCTCTATTTTCATTTATTTCAAAGAATTTTTTTATTTCTGCCTTAATTTCATTGTTTACCCAGGAGTCATTCAGGAGCAAGTTGTTTAGTTTTCATGTCTTGTGCAATTTTTGTTTGTTTTTGAGACGCAGTCTTGCTCTGTCACCCAGGCCAGAATGCTATGGTGCAATCTCGGCTCACTGCAACCTCCACTTCCTGGGTTCAGGCGATTCTCCTGTCTCAGCTTCCGAGTAGCTGGGATTACAGGTGCACGCCATCACACCTGGCTAATTTTTTGTATTTTTAGTAGAGATGGGGTTTCACCATGTTGACCAGGCTGGTCTTGAACTCCTGACCTTAGGTGATCTGCCTGCCTCGGCCTCCCAAAATGCTGGGATTACAGGCATGAGCCACCGTGCCTGGCCATGTTTGTGTAGTTTTGAGAGTTCCTTTTGGTATTGACTTCTAATTTCATTCTACCATGGTATAGAAAGATACCACACCATGGTATAGGAAAGCCCCATCTCTTAAAAAATATTTCTTAATTAGCCAGGTGTGGTGACATGTGCCTATAGTCCCAGCTACTCAGGAGGCTGAGATAGGAGGACTGCTTGAGTCCAGGAATTCAAGGCTGCAGTGAGCTATGATTGCACCACTGCACTTCAGCCTGGAACAGAGCAAGGCCCTGCCTGTAAAAAAAAAATTAAAAAATAAAAAGGTAAAAAGCAAGTGGAACGAATGTATATAATCTACCTAAATATTACCAGTATTGACATAAAAATTGAGTTTTTGTATTTCGTCATACTAAATCTTTAAAATACATTTTACAGTTACAGCACATCCCAGTTTGGACTAGCCATATTTCAAGTGCTCCGTAATCATATGCCTAGAAGGTAGTAAAAGTATTACAGTTTGCTATTGTTTATGTAAAAGAAGTTTTAAGCTATAAGTAACTAATTTTATTGAGTGTGTTTTGTGTATTTTTATCTGTGAGCCTATTAATGTGTGGCTGCACCCATCCTTTCCTTTGTCCTTTTGACTGTCTGTGGGCCATTCATTCCAAATGCAAGCAGTGCCTGGTTCTGGAACACAGGGACATGCGAACATCTTGAAGGGGTGGCCTGCCCCTCCACACCTGTGGGCGTTTCTCGTTAGGTGGACCGAGAGACTTGAGAAAAGAAATGAGACACAGAGACAAAGTACAGAGAAAGAAAAAGTGGGCCCAGGGGACCGGTACCATCTCGGAAAAAGGGAAGTGGCAGGATAATAGGATCATAGTAAGGAGAAGGTCAGCAGTAAGACATATGAATAAAGATCTCTGTGACATGAATAAGTTTAAGGAAAAGTGCTGTGCCTTGATATGCATATGCAAACATCTCCATAAACCTTTTTAGTGCATAAAGAGCAGCATTGCCACTAGCAAGTCCCACTTTCAGCCCTAAGGCAATTTTCTCCTATCTCAGTAAATAGGACATACAATCGGGTTTTACACTGAGATGTTCCATTGCCCAGGGACGGCAGGAGACAGATGCTTTTCTCTATCTCAACTGCCAGTGGGCTTTCTTTCCTCTTATACTAATCCTCGGCACAGACCCTTCACGGGTGTCAGGCTGTAGGAAGATCAGGTCTTTCCCTTCCCACGAGGCCATATTCCATACTATCAGGTGGGGAGAAACCTTGGACAATACCTAGCTTCCTAGGCAGAGGTCCCTGCGACCTTCCGCAGTATCCTGGGGACTTGAGATTAAGAGAATGGTGATGACTTTTAACAAGCATGCTGCCTTCAGGCACTTGTTTAACAAAGCACATCCTGCACAGCCCCAAAATCATTAAACCTTGAGTCACCACAGCACATGTCTCTTGCAGGGACAGGGTTGGGGGTAGGGTCACAGATTAACAGCATATCAAATACAGAACAAAATGGAGTCTCTTATGTCTGCTGCTTTCTATATAGGCACAGTAACAGTCTGATCTCTCTTTTCCCCACACATCATATAATTACTTTCAGAAAAGGTATATCCTATTTTGATGACGATTCTATATTCTATTTTGGAATAAGCTATATACATGGCAAGTCTTTGGTTCTATATGTAAAGATCCATAAGTACTCTAAAAGTTATTAGAACTAAAAACCCAGGAGCCATATCCTATTCCTTAATCATTGCACTTAGGGGCCAGGATGAGGACACAGAAGATGGATACATCTGGCTGTTTTTATAAAGATTGAAGCTCCAGAAGTGATCTGTCTTCTCCTAGTGTGATGGTTAATTTTAGATGTCACCTCCACTAGATTATGAGATATCCAGAGAGCTAGTAAAGCATTATTTCTGGGTATGTCTGTGAAGTTGTTGCTCAAGAGATTGGCATTTGAATCAGTAGACCGAGTAAGGAAGATCCATCCTCACACAATGTGGACAGGCACCAGCCAAATGGTTGAGGGCCCATATAGAACAAAAAGGCAGAAGAAAGACAAATTTGCACCCTCTCTCTAGAGCGAAGACACCCTTCTGATCTTGGACATCAGAACTGTACGTTTCCTAGCCTTCAGACTCCAAGACTTAAACCAGTGTCCCCCAGGTTCTCAGGCTGTTGGACTTGGACAGCACTACACCACTGGCTTTCATTTCTCCAGCTTGCACGTTGCATATCATGGGACTTATGCCCCTCCATCATGTGTCAACCAACTCCCATGATTAATCTTTATCTACATCTCTAAAGAACCCTAATACAGATTTGTGGCACCAGGAGTTATTCTAGGGGAATAGAATTTTTAGGATGAGTTTCTTAATTGGTTTTGGGGTTTCTAGAGTTTGCTTTCTAATCTGATTGGACTTCAAGTGCTAAGGAGTCTATTTCCAACAGTACAGGGAGCACTGATAGTCTATAGGATGAATGGAATGAACTGCTTATTGTGATATACAAAACATCTGGATTGAGTACTCCTGATCAACCACTTGTAAGAGGCATGTAATTTAGTGATTCTGTATATGACACTTTCAAACACTTGTGGAAAACTACGTAATATAATTATGTCAGTTGCTTACCCCTAATGTTGCTAGACAAAGTAATTTTTAAAAGGATGAGCTCAGAGATTTGAATTTCTGGCTCAGCAATGCATAAGTAAGTTAAGAGCTTCTATTGTGCCCTGAGAGAGAATCTCATCTCCTAGAGCCACAAGGCTATAATTGCTGAAACTAAATACAAAAATCACGTGATTACTTCAATAGATGCAGAAAAGTCCTTCCATAAAATTTAATATTGCTTCATGTCAAAAACTCAAAAACCTAGGTATTGAAGGAATATACCTCAAAATAATAGGAGCCATAAATACAAACCCAAAGTCAATATCATACTGAATGAGTAAAAGCTGAAAACATTCCCCTTGAAAATCAGCATAAGACAAGTGTATTAGTCTGTTCTCACACTGCTGATGAAGACATACCTGAGACTGGGTAATTTATGAAGAAAAAGAAGTTTAATAGATTCACAATTCTATGTGGCTGAGGAGGCCTCACAATCATGGCAGAAGGTGAAAAGCACGTCTTACATGGCAGCAGGCAAGACAGAATGAGAGTCAAGCAAAAGGAATTTCCCCTTATAAAACCATCAGATCTCATGAGACTATCACAACAACAGCACTGGAAAGTATCACCCTTGTGATGCAATTATCTCCCACCAGGTCCCTCACACAACAAATGGGAATTGTGGGAGCTACAATTCAAGATGAGATTTGGGTGGGGACACACCCAAACCATATCAACAAGAATACCCTCTCTCACCACTCCTATTCAACATAGTATTGGAAGTTCTGGCCAGGGCAATCAGGCAAGAGAAAGAAATAAAGCGTATTTAAATAGGAAGAAAGGAAGTCAAACTCTTTTTGTTTGCAGATGACATGATTTTATATCTAGAAAAGCCCATCAAGATGGCCAAATAGGAACAGCTCTGGTCTGCAGCTCCCAGCAAGATCGGTGCAGAAGGTGGGTGATCTCTGCATTTCCAACTGAGGTACCTGGTTCATCTCATTGGGACTGCTTGGACAGTGGGTACAGCTCACGGAGGGCAAGCTGAAGCAGGGTGGGGCTTTGCCTCACCTGGGAAGCACAAAGGGTCAAGGAATTCTCTCTCTCCCCTACCCAAGGGAAGCTGTGAAGGACTGTGACATGAGGAACAGTGAACTCCAGCCCAGATGCTGTGTGCTTTTTCCATGGTCTTCATGACCAGCAGACCAGGAGATTCCCTGCAGTGCCCTATACCACCAGGGCCCTGGGTTTCCAGCATAAAACTGGGCAGCCATTTGGGCAGACACTGAGCTAGCTGCAGGAGTTTTGTTTTGTTTTTTTTTTTTTTCCCATACTCCAGTGGTACCTGGAACACCAGTGAAACAGAACTGTTCACTCTCCTAGAAAGGCGGTTGAAGCCAGGGAGCCAAGTGGTCTGGCTTGGCAGGTACCGCCCCCACAGAGCCCAGCAGGCTAAGTTCCTCTGGCTTGAAATTCTCACTGCCAGCGCAGCAGTCTGAGGTCAACCTGGGATGCTCAAGCTTGGTAGATGAAGGGGCATCCACCATTGCTGAGACTTAAGTAGGAGGTTTTACCCTCACAGTGTAAACAAAGCCGCTGAGAAGTTCAAACTGGGCGAAGCCCACTGCAGCTCAGCAAGGCCACTGTGGCCAGACTGCCTTTCTAGACTCCTCCTCTCTGAGCAGGGTATCTCTGAAAAAAAGGCAGTAGCCCAGTCAGGGGCTTATAGATAAATCCCCCACCTGCCTAGGACAGAGTGCCTGGGAGAAGGGGCAGTTATGGGTGCAGCTTCAGCAGACGTAAATGTCCCTCCCTGACAGCTCTGAAGAGAGCAGCTAATCTCCCAGCACAGTGTTCAAGCTCTGCTAACAGGCACACTGTCTCCTCAAGGGGATCCCTGACCCCCGTTTATCCCGACTGGGAGAAACGTCCCAGCAGGAGTCGACAGACACCTCATACAGGAGAGCTCTGGCTGGCATCTGGTGGGTCCCCCTCTGGGACGAAGCTTCCAGAGGAAGGAACAGACAGCAATCTTTGCTGTTCTGCAGCTTCTGCTGGTGATACCCAGGAAAACATGGTCTGCAGTGGACCTCCAACAAACTCCAGCAGACCTGCAGCAGAGAGGCCTGACTGTTAGAAGGAAAACAAACAGAAAGGAATGGTATCAACATCAACAAAAAGGACGTCCATGCAGAGACCCCATCTGAAGGTCACCAACATCAAAGAGCAAAGGTAGATAAATCCATAAAGATGGAGAGAAATCACCATAAAAAGGCTGAAAATTCTAAAAACCAGAATGCCTCGTCTCCAAAGGATTGCAACTCCTCACCAGCAAAGGACAAAACTGGACAGAGAATGAGTTTGACAAAAGTAGGCTTCAGAAGGTGGGTAATAACAAACTCCTCCAAGCTAAAGGAGCATGTTCTAACACAATACAAGGAAGCTAAGAACCTTGAAAAAAGGTTAGAGGAGTTGCTAACTAGAATAACCAGTTTAGAGAAGAACATAAATGACCTGATGGAGCTGCAAAACACACGATGAGAACTTCATGAAGCATACAAAAATATCAATAGCCAAATCGATCAAGTGGAAGAAAGGATATAAGAGATTGAAGATTAACTTAATGAAATAAAGTTTCAAAACAAGATTAGAGAAAAAGGAATGAACAAAGTCTCCAAGAAATATGGGACTATGTGAAAAGACCAAATGTACATTTGATTGGTGTACCTGAAAGTGACGGGGAGAATGGAACCAAGTTGGAAAACACTCTTTGGGATATTATCCAGGAGCACTTCCCCAACCTAGCAAGACAGGGCAACATTCAAATTCAGGAAATACCACAAAGATACTATTCAAAAAGAGCAACACCAAGACACATAATTGTCAGATTCAGCAAGGTTGAAATGAAGGAAAAAATGTTAAAGGCAGCCAGAGAGAAAGGTCAGCTTACCCACAAAGGGAGGCCCATTAGACTAACAGATCTCTTGGCAGAAACCCTACAAGCGAGAAGAGGCTGGGGGCCAATATTCAACATTCTTAAATAATTTTCAACCTAGAATTTCATAACCAGCCAAACTAAGCTTCATAAGTGAAAGAGAAATAAAATTCTTTACAGACAAGCAAATGCTGAGAGATTTTGTCACCACCAGACCTGCCTTACTAGAGCTCCTGAAGGAAGCACTGAACTTGGAAAGAAACAATTGGTACCAGCCACTGCAGAAACATAACAACTTGTAAAGACCATCGACACTATGAAGAAACCGCATCAACTAATGGGCAAAATAACCAGCTAGGATCATAATGACAGGATCAAATTCACACATAAAAATATTAACCTTACATGTAAATGTTCTAAATGCCCCAATTAAAAGACACAGACTGGCAAATTGGATAGAGTCAAGACCCATCAGTGTGCTGTATTCAGGAGATCCATCTCACATACAGAGACACACAATAGCTCAAAATAAAGGGATGGAGGAAGATTTACCATGCAAATGGAAAGCAAAATAAGCAGGGGTTGCAATCCTAGTCTCTGATAAAACAGACTTTAAACAAACAAGGATCAAAAGAGACAAAGACGGGCATTACATAATGGTAAAGGGATCAATGCAACAAGAAGAGCTAACTATCCTAAATATATATGCACCCAATACAAGAGCACCCAGATTCATAAAGCAAGTTCTGAGAGACCTACAAAAAGACTTAGACTCCCACACAATAATAATGGGAGACTTTACCCCACTGTCAATATTAGACAGATCAAGGAGACAGAAAATTAACAAGGATATTCGGGAGTTGAACTCAGCTCTGGACCAAGAGGACCTAATAGACATCTACAGAACTCTCCACCCCAAATCAACAGAATATGCATTCTTCTCGGCACCACATTGCATTTATTCTAAAATTGACCACATAATTGGAAGTAAAATACTCCTCAGCGAAAGCAAAAAATGGAAATCATAAACAGTCTCTCAGACCACAGTGCAACGAAATTAGAACTTAGGATTAAGAAGCTCACTCAAAACCGCACAACTACATGGAAACTGAACAACTGCTCCTGAATGACTACTGGGTAAAAAATGAAATTAAGGCAGAAATAAAGATGTTCTTTGAAACCAATCAAAGACACAATGTACACAATTTCTGGGACACATTTAAAGCAGTGTGTAGAGGGAAATTTAGCACTAAATGCCCACAGGAGAAAGCAGGAAAGATATAAAATCAACACCCTAACATCACAAAAGAACTAGAGAAGCAAGAGCAAACTAATTAAAAAGCTAGCAGAAGACAAGAAATAACTAAGATCAGGTCAGAACTGAAGAAGACAGAGACACAAAAAATTCCTTCAAAAAAATCAGTGAATCCAGGAGCTGGTTTTTTGAAAAGATTGACAAAATAGTTAGACTGCTAGCCAGACTAATAAAGACAAGAGAGAAGAATCAAATAGATGTAATAAAAAATGATAAAGGGGATATCACCATCGATTCCACAGAAATACAAACTAACATCAAAGAATACTATAACACCCCTATGCAAATTAGCTAGAAAAATCAAGAGAAATGGACAAATTCCTGAACACATACAACCTCCCAAGTCTAAACCAGGAAGAAGTCGAATCCCTGAATAGACGAATAACAAGTTCTGAAATTGAGGGAACAATTAATAGCCTACCAACCAAAAGAAGCCCAGGACCAGACGGATTCACAACCTAATTCTACCAGAGGTACAAACAGGAGCTGGTACCAATCCTTATGACACTATTCCAAACGAGAAAAAGGGAGACTCCTCCCTAACTCATTTTATTAGGCCAGCATCATCCTGATACCAAAACCTGGCAGAAACACAACAAAAAAAGAAAATTTCAGGCCAATATCTATGATAACATTAACACGAAAATCCTCAATAAAATATTGACAAACCAAATCCAGCAGCACATCAAAAAGCTTATCCACCATGATCAAGTCGGCTTCATCTCTGGGATGCAAGGCTGATTCAACATATGAAAATCAATAAATGTAATCCATCACATAAACAGAACCAAAGACAAAAACCACATGATTATTTCAATAGATGCAGAAAAGACCTTTGACAAAATTCAACAGCCCTTCATGCTAAAAACTCTCAACAAACTAGGTATTGATGGAACGTATCTCAAAATAATAAGAGGTATTTATGACACACCCACAGTCAATATCATACTGAAAGAGCAAAAACTGGAAGCATTCCCTTTGAAAACTGGCACAAGACAAGGATGCCCTCTCTCACTACTCCCACTCAACATAGTATTAGAAGTTCGGGCCAGGGCAATCAGGCAAGAGAAAGAAATAAAGGGTATTCAAATAGAAAAAGAGGAAATCAAATTGTCTCTTTTTGCAGATGACATGACTGTATATTTAGAAAACCCCATTGTCTCAGTTCAAAACCTCCTTAAGCTGATAAGCAACTTCAGCAAAGTCTCAGGATACAAAATCAATGTGCAAAATCCAAGCATTCCTATACACCAACAACAGACAGAGAGCCAAATCATGAGTGAACTCCCATTCACAATTGCTACAAAGAGAATAAAATAACTAGGAATAAAACTTACAAGGGATCTGAAGGACTGCTTCAAGGAGAACTACAAACCACCACTCAAGAAAATAAGAGAGGACACAAACAAATGGAAAACCATTCCATGCTCATGGATGGGAAGAAATCAATGTTGTGAAAATGATCATACGACCCAAAGTAATTTATAGATTCAATGCTATTCCCATCAAGCTACCACTGACTTTCTTCACAGAATTGGGGGAAAAAATTACTTTTAATTTCATATGGAACCAAAAAAGAGCTCGTATAGCCAAGACAATCCTAAGCAAAAACTACAAAGCTGAAGGCATCATGCTATCTGGCTTCAACCTATACTACAAGGCTACAGTAACCAAAACAGCATAGTACTGGTACCAAAAGAGATACATAGACCACTGGAACAAAACAGAGGCCTCAGAAATAACACTGCACATCTACAACCATCTGATCTTTGACAAAATTGACAAAAACAAGCAATGGGGAAAGGATTCCCTATTTAATAAATGGTGTTGGGAAAACAAGCTAGCCATATGCAGAAAATTGAAACTGAACCCCTTCCTTACACCTTACAAAAATTAACTCAAGATGGATTAGACTCAAACATAAGACCTAAAACCATAAAAAACCCTAGAAGAGAACCTAGGCAATACCATTCAGGACATAGGCATGGGCAAAGACTTCATGACTAAAACACCAACGATGGCAACAGAAGTCAAAATTGACAAATGGGATCTAATTAAAGAACTTCTGCACAGCAAAAGAAACTATCATGAGAGTGAACAAGCAACCTACAGAATGGGAGAAAATTTTTGCAATCTATCCATCTGACAAAGGGCTAATATCCAGAATCTACAAAGAACTTAAATTTACAAGAAAAAAAACAGCCCCATCAAAAAGTGGGTGAAAGATATGAACAGACACTCCTCAAAAGAAAACATTTATGCAGCCAACAAACATATGAAAGAAAGCTCATCATCACTGGTCATTAGAGAAATGCAAAGCACAACCACAATGAGATACCGTCACATGCCAGTTAGAATGGTGATCATTGAAAAGTCAGGAAACAACAGATGCTGGAGAGGATGTGGAGAAATAGGAACACTTTTACATTATTGGTGGGAGTGTAAATTAGTTCAACCATTGTGGAAGACATTGTGGCAATTCCTCAAGGATCTAGAACCAGAAATACCATTTTAGCTAGCAATCCCATTACTGGATATATAACCAAAGGATTATAAATCATGCTACTATAAAGATACATGCACATGTATGTTTACTGCAGCACTATTAACCACAGCAAAGACTTGGAACCAATCCAAATGCCCATCAGTGTTAGACTGGATAAAGAAAATGTAGCACATATACACCATGGAATACTATTAGCAGTCCTGAAAAAGGATGAGTTCATGTCCTTTGCAGGGACATGGATGAAGCTAGAAACCATCATTCTCAGCAAACTAATGCAAAAACAGAAAAACAAACACTGCATGTTCTCACTCATAAGTGAGAGTTGAAGAATGAGATCACATGGACACAGGGAGGGGAACATCACACACCAGGACCTGTTGGGGGGGTGTGGGGGGCTAGGGGAGGGATAGCATTAAGAGAAATAGCTAATGTAGATGACAGGTTGATGGGTGCAGCAAACAATTATGGCACGTGTATACCTATGTAACAAAACTGCACATTCTGCACATGTACCCCAGAACTTAAAGTACAATAATAATAATAAATAAGTGGAGTGTTTAAAAAAGAAAAGAAAAGAAACCTCCCTCATCTCAGCCCAAAAACTTCTTAAGCTAATAAGCAACCTCAGCAAAATCTCGATATAGAAAACCGATGTGCAAAATTTGCTATCCTTCCTATACACCAACAACAGGCAAACAGAGAGCTAAACCTCGAATGAACTTTCATTCACAACTCACAAAAAGAATGAATACCTAGGAATAGCTAACAAGGGAATGAAGGACCTCTTCAAGGAAAACTACAAACCACTGCTCAAAGAAATCCGAGAAAGACACAAACAAATAGAAACACATTCCATGCTCATGGATACGAGGAATCAATAGCATGCATATGACCATATGGTCATATGCCCAAAAGCAATTTATAGATTCAGTGCTATTCCCACTAAACTCCATTGACATTCTTCACAGAATTAGAAAACACTATTTTAAAATGCATATGGAATCGAAAAGAGCCCAAAAAGCCAAGACAATCCTAAGCAAAAAGAATAAAGCTGGAGGCATCACACTACTCAACTTCAAACGATACTACAAGGATACAGCAACCAAAACAGCATGGTATTGGTACAAGAACAGACACATACACCAACAGTACAGAATAAAGAGCCCAGAAATAGGACCATACACCTACAACCATCTGATCTTCAACAAACTTGACAAAAACAAGCAAGGGGAAAAGGATTCCTTATTTAATAAATAGTGCTGGGACAACTGGCTAGCCATATGCAGAAAATTGAAACTGAACCCCTTCCTTACACCATATATAAAATCAACTCAAGATGAATTAAAGACTTAAATGTAAATCCCCAAACTATAAAAACCCTGTAAGAAAACCTAGGCATTACCATTTATGACATAAACATGGTCAAAGATCTGATGACGAAGATGCCAATAGCAATTGCAACAGAAACAAAATTTGACAAATGGGATCTAATTAAAGAGCTTCTGCCTAGCAAAATAAACTATCCACAGAGTAACCAGACAACCTATGGAATGGGAGAAGATTTTTGGCAATTGGTGGATCTGACAAAGGTCTAATATCCAGCATCTATAAGGAACTTAAATTTAGAAAAAAATAAACAACCACATTAAAAAGTAAGCAAAGGACATGAACAGACACTTCTCAAAAGAAGACATAAATGTGGCCAGCACACATATGAAAAAAAACTCAACATCACTGATCATTAGAGAAATGCATATCAAAACCACAATGAGATACCATCTTACACCAGTTAGAATGGTTACTATTATAAAGTCAAAAAACAACAGATGCTGGCAAGATTGTGGAGAAAAAGGAATACTTTTATACTGTTGATGGGAGTTTAAATTAGTTCAACCAATGTGGCAATTTATCAAAGACCTAGAGGCAGAAATACCATTTGACCCAGCAGTCCCATTACTGGGCATATACCCAAAGGAATGTAAATGGCTCTATTATAAAGACACATGCATACATATATTAAATATATATTTAGCCAACTTGTCATCATATCCCCACAGGACCTCCAAGTACAATTGACAGTGGGGAAAGGGCATAATAATTAAGACTAAATGCTGTGTATACATCCCAGATAATTTGGGAAATGTCTTGATGGCCCTGCAAGACATGTACCAACAAATCAAAGCTATGTCTGACCCCACATTGTTGCTAGATCAATGGTTAATATCCTGGCTTGGTTTATTCTTGAAGAATGACAGCAGATTGTTATACTTGAACCAAGTAGTGACTCTAATTTCAGCTACTGTACCAGATGTGGTTTTATTGCTTGAGCAAATTAACACATCTCTTGGGAGCTGTATGCAGCTATTAATCTGGCAAATGCCTTTTTCTTCACACCTGTCCATAAAACCAACCATAAACAGTTTGCTTTCTGCTGGTAAGGCCAGCAATACACCTTCACTGTCCTACTTCAGGGTATATCAACCCTCCAGCATTGTGTCACAAATTGGTTCACAAGGGTCTTGATTGCCTTTCCCTTTCACAAGGTATCACACTGTTCCATTTCATTTATAATGTTATGCTGATTGGATCCAATGAGGAAGAAGTAGCAGCTACTCTAGACTTATTAAGAGATTTGCATGTAAGAGGGTAGGAAATAAAACCAACTAAAATTCTCGGTCCTTCTACCTCACTGAAATTTCCAGGGGTCCAGTGGTGTGGGGAATAGTAAGATATTACTTCTAAGGTAAAATATATATTCTTGCTTCTGGCCCCTCCTATAACCAAGAAGGAGGCACAATGCCTAGTGGACCTAGTTGGATTTTGGAGGCAACATATTACTCATTTGGGTGTGTTACTCTGTCTCATGTACAAAGTGACCCAAAAAGCTACTAGTTTTGAGTAGGGTACAGAATAGGAGAAGGCTCTCCAACAGGTCTAGGTTGTTGTACAGGCTGCTCTGCCATTTGGGCTATATGATCCAGCAGATCCAATGGTGCTTGAGGTCTCAGTGGAAAACAAGAATGCGGTTTGGAGTCTTTGGAAGTACCCTATATGTGAATTGAAGCTCAAGCCTTTATGATTTTACTGCAAGGTCCTACCATTATCCATAGATGGCTCTCCTTTTGAGAAACAGCTCTTCATGTGCTACTGGGCCTTAGTAGAAACTGAACCCTTGCCCATGAGCCACAAAGTTACCATGAAAACTAAGCTGTCTATCATGAACTGCATGTTATCTGACCCATTGAACTGTAAAAATTGGGCATGAACAGCAGCACTCCTTCATCAAATGGAAGTGGTATATAAGTGATCAGCCCTGAGCAGGTTCTGAAGGCATAAGTATGTTACATGAAGAGGTGGCCCAAATGCCCATGGTTCCTACTCCTGTTACATTGTCTTCTTTCTCCCAGCTTGCATCTATGGCCTCACAGGGGAGTACCCTACAATCAGTTGACAAAGGAAGAGAAACTCAGGCATGGTTTATAGATAATTCTGTAATATGCAGTCAGAGATCGAGGATATGCATAGGCTCAACAACATGGACCTCCATTCACCAAAGCCTTCCTGGCTATGACCACTGCTAAGTGCCCAATATGCCAGCAGCAGAGACCAACACTGAGTCCTCAATATGCCACCATCCTCAGGGGTTATCAATCAGCTACCTGGTGGCAGGTTAATTACATTGGATCATTTCCATCATGGAAGGGGCAGCATTTTGTCCTTAGTGGAATAGACACTTAGTTTGGAAATGGATTTGTCTTTCCTACATATAATGCTTCTGCCAAAATCACCAACTACTGACTTGTAGAATGCCTTATCCACAGTCATGGTATTCCACAAAGCACTGCTACTGACCAAGAAAATCATTTCACAAGCCAAAGAAGTATGTCAGTGGGCTAATGTTCATAGAATTCACTGGTCTTACCATGTTCTTCAACATCCTGAAGCAACTGGCTTGATAGAATGGTGGGATGGTCATTTGAAGATACAGTTACACTGACAGCTAAGTGACAGTATCTTGCAGGGCCAGGGCAAGGTTCTCAAGAAGGGTATAGATGTTCTGAATCAGTGATAGTTTCTCTTATTGGAAAAATTTATAGGTCTAGGAATCAAAGGGTAGAAATGGAAATGGCACCACTCCACATTACCCTTAGTGACCCACTAGCAAAATTTTTACTTTCTGTTCCTGTGACTTTATGCTCTGTTGACTTAGAGGTCTTAGTTCCAGAGGGAAGGATACTTCCACCGGGAGATACAACTATGATTTCATTGACCTGAAAGTTAAGATTACAATCCAGCTGCTTTGGGCTCCTCATGCCTCTGAGTCAACAGACCAAGAAGGAAGTTATGGTATTGCCTAGGTTGACTGATCCAGACTGCCAAGGGGAAATTGGACTACTACTCCGAAATGGAGGTAGGGAACAGTACCTCTGGAATACAGAAGATCTCTCAGGGTGTCTCTTAGTACTACAATGCTGATACGGTTTTGCTGTGTCCCCACCGAAATCTCATCTTGAATTCCCACATGTTATGGGAGGGACCCAGTGGGAGGTAAGTGAATCATGGGGGCAAGTCTTTCCCATGCTTTTCTCATGATAGTGAATAAGTTTCATGAGATCTGATGATTTTGAAAAGAATTCTGCTGCATAAGCTCTCTCTGTTTGCCTGCTGCCATCCATGTAAGATGTGACTTGCTCCTCCTTGCCTTCTGCCATGATTGTGAGGCTTCCCCAGCCACATGGAACTGTAAGTCCAATTAAACCTCTTTCTTTTGTAAATTGCCCGGTCTCAAGCATGTCTTTATCAGCAGCATGAAAACAGACTAATACAGTAAATTAGTACCCGTAGAGTGGGGCATTGCCAAAAAGTAGCTTCCACCAAAAATGTGGAAGCTACTTTAGAACTGGGTAACAAGCAGAGGTTGGAACAGTTTGGAGGACTCAGAAGAAGACAGGAAAATGTGGGAAAGCTTGGGACTCCCTAGAGACTTGTTGAATGGCTTTGACCAAAATTCTGATAGTGATATGGACAATGAAATCCAGGCTGAGGTGATCTCACATGGAGATGAACTTGTTGAGAACTGGAGCAAAGGTGACTCTTGTTATGTTTTAGCAAAAAGACTGGTGGCATTTTGCCCCTGTCCTAGAGACTGGTAGAACTTCGAACTTGAGAGAGATGATTTAGGGTGTCTGATGGAAGAAATTTCTAAGCAGCAAAGCATTCAAGAGGTGACTTGGGTACTGTTAAAGGCATTCAATTTTAAAAGGGAAACAGAGCATAAAAGTTCTAAAAATGTGCAGCCTAACAATGCGATAGAAAAGAAAATCTCATTTTCTGAGGAGAAATTCAAGCCAGCTGCAGAGATTTGCATAATTAATGAGGAGCCAAATGTTTATTCCCAAGATAATGGGGAAAATGTCTCCAGAGAGTGTTAGAGGTCTTCATAACAGCCCCTTCCATCCCAGGCCCAGAGGCCTAGGAGGAAAAACCAGGGTTCCCATGCTGTGTGCAGCCTAGGGACTTGGTGCCCTGCATTCCAGCCACTCCAGCCATGGCAGAAAGTGGCCAATGTAGAGCTCAGGATGTGACTTCAGAGGCTGTAAGCCCCAAGCCTTGGCACAGCTATCCAAATAATGCAAATTGGGGGAAACCCTTTTCTTTCCCACCTATTCCTATTTTATAAGATTGTTAGAAGAATTAAGTTTGTTGAAGTACAGTATTAATTGGAGGGGAAATCTATAGGAGAAGAGGCATCAGGTTTCCTTAGTAGAATAAAATGAGTTGTAAACTCAAGTCAAACAAAAATGGAATAGACTATAGAGGAGCAGACCAAACTAATGGAGAGGGTAATTATACAAGTTATGCATTCTTAGAGCACAAAAATGAAGTCAAGAACACATCAGGAGCCTGACCAAGTGTATTTAGTCTCAGTAAAGCGTGCCCTGCACTTAAACCCCTTCTGGTCATGCTACCAATGGTTCCTATCTAACGGTATTGCTATTACAATAACAAAACCCTTATGCGGATACAGAGGACAAATAATAGAAATAGAGCTACACAAGGTTTATGAAACTTCTTGGAGAAAATTCTGGAATGGTTTTCTGAAAAGGATTTGTGAGGTACACACAAATGAATTCATGAAGGAAAGAATTTGAGTTATTTATAAAGGGTGAAATTGAGTCTGCTTACTGGAGCAAACTGGGTGCAATAAAGCATCTTGGTCTTTCACTGGTAATCAGGGTAAGGAATCATACTTTTGCAACCTCATGACTTCTTACCTATTTTGCTCATTATCAGGAATGAGTGAATGAAGCCATAGCAAAAAAGGACAGGTGCTCACTCCCCTTGTTTGGGATCAGAGCCTTCACAGCAGCCCCGCCTCACACACAAAGTAGGGGCTCAGAAAATCAATCACCTTTGTCGTCCCTTGATCTCCTTCCACAAATAAAACACTCCTTCCCCTCAAATCCCCAGAGATTTTTGTACCATAATGGCACAAATACCACCACTAGTGGGATAACAAGATAACATTGGATCTACGTTTCTACCCTTCCTCTCCCCTTGCTCCTGAATGCCAACATCTGTTTCCAATCTCTTCCAGAATCTGTCCCCATTAAACTCAGCTGCCTACTCGCTATGTTTCATCATCTCTATTCAGCCAGTTTTAAACTTTGAAGCATCCTTTACTTATCTTCTCCAACATGGAGTCATCAAACTTGTAGCCACTTTCTTCAAAATAATGCACATATTTGTCTGTCTACATTTTCATAGCTACCACCATTACTGAAGCCCTGTCAGCATTTTGCTTCTTGATTTTCTATTAGGAGCTTAACTGATTCCTCTACTCCAATGCTGCCCTCACTCCAAATAGTCTACAACAGCATTGACAGGTAGTTCTTCCTAAAAAATTGCTTGACACATTCCACCTGCCCACCTCACACTATTTTTTTTTTTTTTTTTTTAAGTTGTAAACATCAGAATCCTTGCCCTAATCACCGAGGTCCTCCTCGCTCTGATCCCAGTCTTCCTATCCACACTCCATAACAGACCTCTAATGTCTTACATAAATCCTCTCTATATTAGTTTTCTATTGCTGTTGTAACAAGTTATAGCGAACCCAATGACTTAAAACAACACAAGTTTATCGTCTTACAGTTCTGTAGGTCAAATGTCCAACACAGTTCTTGTTGGGCTAAAATCAAGGTATCAGCAAGATTCTGCTCTTTTCAGAATTCTCTAGAAAAGAATCCATTTTCTTGCCTTTTCCAGCTTGTGGAAACCACTCACATTCCTTGGCTTGTGCCTCCTTTCCTCCATCTTCATAGCCAGCAACTTTACATCTCTCTGAGCGTTCTTCCGTGGTCACAGCTCCCTCCAGCTCTAACTCAGCTTCTCTGATTTTATGCCTCACTCATGTGATTAGATTGGGCCCACCTGGATAATGCAAGCTCATTTTCCAGACTCATCTCAAGGTCCTTAATCTGCAAAGGCCCTTTTGCCAAACACATAACATATTCACAGACAGACATAGGAGGGTGAGTGGTGGGTAGCATAATTTTGTCTACAACACTCCCCTTCCTTCAAACCTCTCTATGAATTTTCTAACCATGCCACTCTACTACCACCTTTGCTATGACTTCTTTCCATTTGACCATCTCCTACCACTTTATTTTTTCACCACACCAGGTTTTTCTGATCACATCCTTCTCTCAGTGGAATATATATCCAAGATCTAATGTCTTATTATTATTCTCATTGTATACATGCACACACACTGACATGCACACATCCCCTGTGTGTTCAGCTCTTTATTTCCCTGGGATATTCCAGAGCAATTAATTCTACAATGATGAAGATGATGATGATAATGACACAGGCCTTTGATGGACTTTAAGAGAGAATCATTGCAAAGCTTCCACAGAAATAGGCTTAAAGGCAAATGACTTCTATAGTATTTAATGGAATCAACTAATAATCATTTTTTTGTTTTAATATCTCTGTATTTAAATTTTTAACATAAATTTTCTTTAACCACTAATCAAGATTCTACTTTAGGACAAAATCTGAGAGCATTTCTGTTTTCTAACAAATTGTCTACTAGCTTTTAAACACATGATGCTTTAATAAAGATTAGTGCTGTGCTGCAAATAAACAGGAGTCGTATAATCTCACCAGGTGTAATAAATGTGGAAAGACTAAGGAAGAAAAACACAAAGTCAAATTCATAACTGTCCTGGAGCCTTAAACTGCTCATGGGGAAAACCATTACCCAGGGTGAGTGTCACAGTGGCATAATGCCTGAGTGGGAAGGGAAAGTTGATTTCCCTACTCATGTAGTTATGCTGCTAACTTGTTAGATGCTAAAACAATTTCTGTATTGTATTTGTCCCTAATAAATATGAAACAATTTAGGCCCTACAGAAAGCAGACTACACATATTCCCATCCTGCCAGGTCACTAAGCTGAACTTCTTCCCTAAGAAGGACATAATTAAACTCCATGAAAATAATCTTCCTCAGAATAATAAGATAGAGGGCTGGTGTATATTCAGTAGGTCTGAGTTGATGTACTACTGCACTGCTGGCCAAAGATATCAATATCTTTAATGATGTGACATTCCTCCAAGAGTTCAAGAATGAAGAAGGATGTGAACAATGAATAGATTAAGATGCAGCTGCATTTATTACCATCACAAGTCAATTAGAGTATGTTTGGATATTTGGAAAATAATAATCCCATTAATCTTTGAAAGTACATTAGTGTCAATAGAAATAACAAAGACTGAGAGATCTTGGAGACATCAAACAATAGAATAAACAATTGTAAATCTCTTGGATGCCTTGACAATACACAGGAAATGAGCTACATGTCTTCCACAGGTCTCTCAATACAGGGCTCACTCCTGCAAAGTATAAAACTAGTTTTTCAAGCAGACAGAGGGAACACACCAAGATTGCTGATCTTGAAAAGTTTACTGTGTGGCAGAAAAGATCAGACATGTACATATAACCAAATGTGAATATATGAAATAAAAATGTTATGAAGTGTGAAGAGAGCACAGAGAAGGTACAAATTTCTTTCACCAGGGATCTGGAGCACATTTTTTGAAAAATATAGCTTTCAAGTTGTATCTTAAGAAATAAGTGGAATTTAGGGAGAATAGGATGTAAGAAAGGGAATTTAAAAACTGATTCTGGCCTGGTGTGGTGGCTCACACCTGTAATTTCAGCACTTTAGGAGGCTGAAGCAGGTGGACTGCTTGAGTTCAATACCAGCCTGGACAAGATGGCGAAATGCTATCTCTACAAAATACAAGAAAAAAATTAGGCAGGTATGGTGGCATGTGCTTGCAGTCTCAGCAACCTGGGAGGCCGAGGTGGGAGGATGGCTTGAGCCCAGGAGGTTGAGGCTGCAGTGAGCCATGATTGTGCCACTGCACTCCAGCCTGGGTGACAGAGTGAGACCCTGTCTCAGAAAACAAATAAACAAATAAAAATAAAAATAAAAAATTGATTCTAAAATTTATATGGAAATGCAAAGGATGCCAAATAGTCAAAACAACAATAAACAGGAAGAACAACATTAGAAGACTTGGCCGGGTGTGGTGGCTCGTGCCTGTAATCCCAGAACTTTGGGAGGCCAAGGCAAGTGAATCACTTGGGACCAGGAGTTTGAGATCAGCCCGGCCAGCATGGCAAAACCCCATCCCTACTAAAAATATAAAAATTTGGTGGGCATGGGGGCATGCGCCTGTAATCTCAGCTACTCAGAAGGCTGAAGCATGAGAATCACTTGAACACGGGAGGTGGAAGTTGCAAGGAGCCAAGATCCCACCACCGTACTCCAGCCTGGGCAACAGAGCAAGAACCTGTCACAAAAAAAAAAAAACAAAAAAAGAAAGGAGAAGAAGAAGACATACACTGTCTGTATTAATCCATTTGCATTAGTACAAAGGAATACCTGAGAGTAGGTAATTTGTAAAGAAAAGAGGTTTATTTGGCTCACAGTTATTCAGGCTGCACAAGTGTGGCACCAGCATCTGCTCAGCTTCTGGTGAGGCTTCAGGGAGCTTTCACTTGTGGGGAAAGCACAGGGGGAGCAGGTGCATCACATGGTGAGAGAGGGAGCAAGAAGGAGAGGAAGTGCCAGGCTCCTTTAAATAACCATCTCTCGTGTGGACTCTTAGAGAACTTACTCATTACTGTGAAGACAGCCATTCATGAGGAATCTGCCCTGATGACCCGAACACCTTCCACTAGGCCCACCTCCAACATTGGAGGTTATATTTCAACATGAGATTTGGAGGGGGCAAATATCCAAACTATATTACTACCTGATTTCAAGACTTCTAAAGCTATAATAATCAAGAAGTGTGGAATGAGTGTCAAATAGGTAAATAGAATGTCCAGAATTGTAAAAGGAAAAACAAAAAAACCCCACACATATATAGACAACTGATTTTCAGTAAAGTTGCAGAGGCAATACACTGGAGAAAGGATCCTTTCACCAAACTATGCTGGAATGTTTAGATATCCATAAGCAAAAAAAAAAAAAGAAAAAAAAGAAAAAAACCTCAAAATGAATCATAAACCTTAATGAAAATCTGAAACTATGAAACTTCTAGAAAACAAAACATAGGATTATACATTTATGACCTTGGGTTTGGCAAAGATTTCTTTCATATGACACCAAAAGCATATCTTTTTAAAAAATTATGGATTAGGTTCACCAAAATGAAGAATTTCTGTCCTTTGAAGACACTGTTAAGGATAGGAAAAGACAGCCCACAAACTGAGAGAAACTATTTGCAGATCCTATATCTGATAAACAACTTACATTTCCAGAATATAAAGAACTCTCAAAACAATAATAAAACAAATTCCCTAATAAAACAATGGGACAAAGACTTGAAAAGGCACTTCACTAAAGATATACTGATGAAAAATAAGCATATGAAAAAATGCTGAATACCATTAGAGAAATGCAATTGAAAAATGAGATACTACTACAAGTGCATATTAACATGGATAAAATTTAAAAGACTGATATTACAATATGTTGGATAGGAAGCAGAGCAACCAGAATTCATATACACTGTGAGAAAGTTAAAATTGTACAACCATTTTGGAAAACTGTTTAGCAGTTTCTTAAAAAGACAAACGCCTATCTACTATATGACCCAGACATTCCTCTTCTAGGAACTTAAACAAACAGAAGTACATGTTCATACAAAGACTTATAAGTGAATATTTACAGCAAATATTCATAGAAAATATTTATTTGCAATAGCCAAAATTATAAGTAACCCAAACGTCCATCAACAAATATATAGATAAACAAATTATGGTATGTTTTGGAGGTTATATTTCAACATGAGATTTGGAGGGGGCAAATATCCAAACTATATTACTACCTGATTTCAAGACTTCTAAAGCTATAATAATCAAGAAGTGTGGAATGAGTGTCAAATAGGTAAATAGAATGTCCAGAATTGTAAAAGGATCACGTAGAGCTTTCAGGTCATCATAAGGACTGTGGCTTCTTCACTGTATGAAATAGGAAGCCATTGAAGGATTTTGAACAGAGAAGTAACTTGACATGATATTTAAATGAAACACTACTCAGCAATGAAAATGAATGAATTATTGACACACACAACAACATGGATGAATCTCAAAATAATTATGCTGAATGAAAGAAGCCAGGCAAAACAGAGTATATACTGCATGATTTCACTTATATAAATACCATGAAAATATGGACTGATATATCGTAATGGATAGCAGATCTGTAGTTTCAGAGAAAGGGATAGGAGGGAGGGATTATAAAAAAGCATCATAATTTTTATGGATGATGGACATGTTTATTATCTTGATTGTGGTGATGATTTCTTGAGTGTATACTGTGTCAAAATGTATTAAATTGTGCACTTCAAATATGTAAAAATTATTTTGTCAGTTATACCTCAAAGATATTTTAAAAATGCAATCCAGTCCTGACCCACTTCAATGCCTGATTCAAGTGAGATAATCAGCCTCTTGCCCTATCTGCTTAACAGAGGAAAGAGGAATACATCTCTCATGTGAGATAACTTCCCATGTTGTATCAATGGATTTTTCATATACAATGTCTGCCAAATAATAAAAAATATCTAGACATGCAAAATGTCAAGACCATATGATTAACAGTACAAGAATAAGAAACACTAAACAATAGATGCAAATCCACAGATTACTTAGGCATTAGAGTTAGTAGAGTCTTTTTATAAAAACTATAATTAATTGCAATATTTTAAGAGCAAAGAGGAAATGATGGACAAAATAGATGAAAAGACAAAGATTTTCACCTGAGAAATAGACTAAATATATTTTTAAGGAGAATCAAACAGGTATTCTAAAACCGAATAAATAACATGTTTCCAGTTCTGGAAACACAGTGAACTGAGCTAATTTGAATCCCTCTTAAATAAAACTTTTAGTAATGTTGTATAAAATACAACAAAAGTAATATAGAGCTAAGCATGAAAGAAGGTGAAGTTCCCAGGTGACAAAAATAAAGAGGAAACTTAAAGTCACGATCGTAAGCTTGTGAGCTGACAACGCAGTGCCCTGAAGGGAGTAGGCTCAGATCTATGCAGGAAAAGGGCTCATCCCAGATGTAACGACTCTTGGCTTACTAAGACCACCTGCCATACCCCGCCACACACACACATAAAAGTTATTGGAAGGGCTGCTTCTGTGATGGGCAGGGGAGGGGAACATAGATCACGTAGAGCTTTCAGGTCATCATAAGGACTGTGGCTTCTTCACTGAATGAAATAGGAAGCCATTGAAGGATTTTGAACAGAGAAGTAACTTGACGTGATATTTAAAGGATCACTTAGACCTCTCTGTTGAGAGTCCTCATAGTAGGCTTACAAAAATTAACTCAGGACAGGGGCAGCTTAGTGCCTAATAAATGTCACCTGTTATTGTTTGTAATGCATGCTGCTAGTGCCCACACAGGGTCCTTTACTAGCCAGTGCCTGTTCTCAGCTGCTAGAGATGTTAACCAGCACCCTCTTCTCTCAAAAATTACCCTTGATCAAAGTAGAAGTCATCTTACCCTGACTAGCTTGGGGCAGCAAAAGATCATGCCTCTGCCTCAGGGTGGGACTGATTCTGTAGTACAATTTGTGCCCCAGAACTTCCTGTGAGATCAGAATGTGGCCAGTCTGCAGCTGAGATGACATTCTTGGTGGCTTTTCCCCTGCTCTAACTGCTTCAATCATTCCCCTTCTTATAGCTCACCTACAATAAATCTTTTCGGGCTTTTAGGGAACACAGCCTATGACACTGTTGTTATCATAATTACCTCTGAATTTATTATTTCTTTAATGCAAATTGTTTGCATACATTTCACTTGAAGCCAAAGGCTGGTGCTTTCAAACTCACACTGGCAGCTCATAGGGTCCGTGGGTACTATACGGAGCGACTCGTGTGTACAAACTCTCCTACACTTACACTTGACACTATTCTGCTCTCTAATGAGGCATTTTTGGAATGAAGTCTAACACCATTTGTGTTAAATTTTTAACATTTGTTTTTATTAATTTTATCATAAATGTATACCCCAGGTTATCCAGGTCAGTTCAGATTCTCATTATTCATTTTAAAAGCCATCCATAAGCACATGGTCCCTCACATCCCAATTCTACCCCTGAAGTAACACTGCAAATTAGGTTAAAATTTCCTATACATACAACATCTGTGTCCTAGATGAGGGATGGAGAAAAAAAGAATTCCTCTGTTTATATACAGGAGAAAGAGGCAAAACATGAGGAAGAAAAAACTTTGCTCCACAGAGAACAGATGGAAAGGATCCTAGAAATGTATATATATCTCTCTCCAGTATCTCTGGATTTTATGAAGTATTTTTCCTTAAAACATACACACATTCTTCCCAAGGCAAGCATATTTCTCTGGAGACTTCTCACTAGCTATACAGTAAACGAACTTCCTAAGAGTTGTTCTTAGCTGAGGATCCCAAGTTTTCTGCAAAATTTATTCAAAAACTCCAACTCCATAGAAAAACAAGAATATTTTCTCTGTGCTACTCATATACATCTGTCTCAAGAATCAGCACAAGCTACCAACTCACCACCTCTGACCATAGGCTGCCTGAAGTTGCCTCTCTCAATATGTCTAAAAGCCTGGCCTAGACATAAAGACTTTCTATTTCTACTATACATCATTTCTGGGTGACAGGATGGATTATTGTTCTACCAATAATAGACAATTTTTCAGTTGGTAATAAATAGCTCACATATACTATATATATTTTGGCAAAGTCTTGGCAGTTTTCAGAAGGGAAAAAAATTCATTGAATTTAACCTGACATGGTTGTACATCTCTAAAAGAGAAATTCAGGCATTTAAAAAGTCACCTTCATTCTTTTCACAATTTCTTCAAAGTTGTTTCTTTCTTAAAAATCCCCAGTGACTTATACAATATACTCTTTGATCATTTTTGGTTTGGGAGGCAGTTTCCAAAGGCCTGTCAAGTTTCTGCATGTATAGTGAGCAGGGGCACTGACAGCTTTTGTTTCAGCTGTCTATTCAACAATGTTTGCAAAGTGAACAGCCTTGAAAGATGGAGATAGGGTCTCCCTCTGGAGCACAGAGCAGGTTTATTGACTATCCAGCATAATGAAGATAGTATCTCCTTCTAAGGTAAAGGGCAGGCAGGTTTGCTTGCAACCCATTGTCAAAACACAGAGTTCCCCTAAGCTCAGGGTTCCACAGCCGTGACGCCAACCCACTGTGTGCACAGCATCTCCCTGAGTCCTTGCATCTCCACACTGTGAGACCTAAAGACAAGAGGAACTATATTAATTTCTGTTGCTGTTGTAAAAAAACAAAACACAACTAAAAATGTGGAGCTGGCAATAGGCAGTGGCTGGTAGAATATTGAAGAACATGATATAAACTGACTAGATTGCCTTGAGTAGACTGTTACTAGAAATATGGATGTGAACAACTGTAAGTGAGGACTCAGAGGGAAGTGCTGAGCATGACAGAAAAAAAATTATCTGGCTGGGCACAGTGGCTCACACCTGTAATCCCAGCACTTTGGGAGGCCGAGGCAGGTGGATCACAAAGTCAAGAGATCGAGACCATCCTGGCCAACAGATGAAACCCCATCTCTACTAAAAATACAAAAATTATCCGGCATGGTGGTGCACACCTGTAGTCCCAGCTACTCAGGACGCTGGGGCAGGAGAATCGTTTGAACCCGGGAGGCGGAGGTTGCAGTGAGCCGAGATCGTGTCACTGCACTCTAGCCTGGCAACAGACAGAGACTCCATCTCAAAAAAAAAAAAAAAAAAAAAAAAAAACACTTATGAACTACCTAAATCATCATGAACAGACTATTGGTGGAAATATGGACATTAAAGGTACTGCAGATGAAAGTTAAAATGGAAATGAGGAACATGCTATTGGAAAGTGGAGAAAAGGAGATCCTTGTTACACAGCAGCAGAAAGCTTAGGTGAATTGTGCCCTGAAATTATGTAGAAAGCAAAATCTGTAAATAATAAAGTTGAATATTTAGCTGAGAGGATTTCCAAGCAAAATGTTAAAGATGAGGCCTGGTTTCTTCCTGCTGCTGATAGTAAAATGCAAGAGGAAAGATAAATTGAGGGAAGAACTTTAAGTGAAGAGGAATCAGGATTGATGATTTGGAAAATTCTCAGCCAATTACATTGCAAAAACACTAAAATTAGGAGATTCACCATCAGGAAAGCATGCTCTGGAGAGAAAGCCAAGGACATGACTCGGCAACCTTTGCTATTGTCTCAAAAGAAACAAAAGAGTATTAAATCACACAGGGAGGCTCTCTTTGAAAAAATTAGGAGTGTGACTCATGGATCATGTTATCCATTTAAGTACAAGCTAGGAATAGAGATAGGGTTATTCAGGAGTGATCCACACAAGAACCTCTTGCCTAATGTAGTAAGTTTCTGTGATATATCCAGGAGACACCCTAGTTCTTGAAAATGTTATACCAGCAGAAACACTGCCAACTTTCAGACAGGCAGGCTGGTTGTTTCCTGTTTTGGAGTGGTTTCGAGAAAAAGAACAAAAGCTCCTTACTCAAGTTGTAGCTTACTTAACTTCCAGACAATCAGCAATAAAAGATCCAAAAAGCTGTTAACCACAAGTTCCTGCTTTAGGGGATTAGGGGCTTCCCTGAGGCCCCATATGCATACTTAGATTTAAACTTCAACTCATAGTTACCCTTCCTCTGGACTGATGATTCATTTTTCCTTCCATTCTCTCCTTTTATAGGGTTGAACTGCACATGTCCACTTGTATGCAGATGTTTTTCACCAAATGGGGATTGAAAATCCAGTATTCTTGGGATGTAAAACCCACATATATGGAGGGCTAACTTTTCACATACACAGGTTCTGCAGGACCTACTGCGGGACTTAAGTATGCTAGGATTTTGGTGTACACAGGGGGCCTGGAACCAGTCCCTTGCATATACTGAAAGACAACTATATTTGTAACTAGTATCTTATGTTGGTCACATCATTGTATTTTGGGAGAAAATAACTTATTTTCTAGTTTTATAGGTCCACAGATGGAGAGTCTTTCCCCAGGATGAATCATACCCAGGATGTCACTAACACCGAACTCAGATGGTTAAGATAAGATTTGGGACACTTAAGCTGATAAGATTTAGGTAATATATCTGACTTTGAATTGATTCTATAGTGAATTGAGACTGTGGAGTATATTGGGATAGGGTGTATGTATTGTGCATATAGAATGGATATAAGAAACCTTTGGGGCCAAAGGGAAGACTAGTAGGCTAATGGCTCCTGAAACATGTCCACATCCTAATCCCTGAAACCTGTCAATATGTTGCCTTATGTGGCAAAAGGGACTTTACAGATGTGATTAAGTGAAGGATCTCAAGATGAGAATGTATCTTAGGTAACCCAGTGTCATCACAAAGGTCCTTATAAGAGAGAAGCAGGATGGTTAAAGACAGAGATGTAAAGTGGAAGAAGAGGAGCCAGAGAGTGGGAGCAACCCCTGGAAGACCGAAAAGGCAAGAAAACTAATTAATCCTGAGAGCCTCCAGATGGAATGCTGCTGTGCTGACAACTTGATTTTAGCCCACTGAAACTGATTTTAGACTTCTCTACTCTACAACTGTAAGAGAATAAATTTGTGTTGCTCTAAGTCACTAAATTTGTGGTAATTCGTTACAACAGCAATAGGAAACAAACTCAGGAACCAACATGAGTATGAAGCATATGTGGTCTGCTGTGCTGTAATGAAGTTTTTGTCTCTGACCCAAGACTCTTGTGTCTTCTGGCAGCATCCACGAGACTTTGGCAGGCTAACTTGCAGGAGGGGCAAAATCTTAGACTATTCACAGTTCTTAATATTTTGTTCATAAAAATGATAATATAGTCATGGGTATTTGTCTAACTTTTAAATATCTTTCAATCTTCTGATCAATACATCTACTTCTAAATAAGATACCACTAAGTATCTGTGAACTTTAATAATAGCCCATGATTTATAGCTCATTAAATAAATTACGAATATTCATACTCATATTAGAAGTTAAACTGGCCAGGCATGGTGACTCACACCTGTAATCCCAGCACTTTGGGAGGCAAGGCAGGTAGACCACTTGAGGTCAGGAGTTCGAGACCAGACTGGCCAACATATAGTGAAACCTCGTCTTTACTAAAAAATACAAAAATTAGCTAGGTATGGTGGCACGTGCCTGTAGTCCCAGCTACTTGGGAAGCTGAGGCAGGAGAATCACTTGAACCCAGGAGGTGGAGGTTGCAGTGAGCCATCCAGCCTGAGTGACAGAGCAAGACTCCGTCTCTCAAAAAAAAAAAAAAAGTTAACAAACTCAGCATTCTTTAATACTCTTGCTCTCTTGCATAAAAAATTCATGAAAAAGCATCTATTTGTAAAAATATGTTAGTCACTTTAATTACAAAAAAAAATTCCATGCTTTGTTTTACTGTTTAGTGTTATAGTCTTAAAGAATGATATTTTCTTTAAAATACATCATAGAAAAAGGATTTGTTTTAGCGAAATAATCCCCAAATGAAATCTCATGCATGACTCAGATCACCAGAATCCCAGATATTAAGGAAGAGTCAGCACTGCCTACTCCAAGAGACATTATAAACATGGTACAACTTTTTGGGAAATAAAAAATTGGATGTGTGAAAATAAAGAACCAGAGAAAATTTCTGTGCAGTCAAATGCATTTATTTTATAGCTTAAGCAAGACAGGTGGAGAACAAATTCATAATGAAAATGCCACCCAGAGATTAACAGCTTGCCATGCATGCAACTGTGCACAAAACCAAGCTGTTTTAACACCAGTCTGCAGCTTTGATTCCTCCATAAATTAACTCTGTGTTGCTCACAAGTTTACATAATTCAGGCCACCCTGAATATCTGCTAGTGGGGAATTTACAACCCACTGACCATCTCAACTCAAATACAGATGACTATCACCCACACATCTGCCAAGGTAATAGCATGGCAAATAGTATTTTTCTTGTTCTGTAGCCAATGGCACAGATACACCAACACAGAGATACCCAGAAGGCACCTCCCCTCACTCAGCTGACAACCTTCCTAACTTTTCTTGGGGACAAGAGTACCATGCATGACCTATGAATTGGTACTTATTCTGAGGCACGGGATGGCTGTCCCCAGGTTAGAGCAAGGGTGGTTGGAAGTTCTCAGAAGGGAGCTGTTTCAGCACAACCCACCAGAAACATTGGCCACTGTGACTGTGCAAGATGAGTCTCCTGATATTCTGGCAGACACTCAGACCCCCTGACTAAAGCTTGGTTCAATTAAGGGTTGAGTGGAAGGTACAGAGATTTGGGAGAGCCTACAAGAGGTACAAGGCAGTACCCTAGTTTATACTGTTTTGTGTATAGCTTAGCCTCATCTGAAGGCAAAGTCATAAATTCACAAAATACTAGAGGTGGATGGATCACTTCAGACACGTCAACCTACAGTTAAAAATGGGGCAGCCCAGAGAGGTAAAGCAACTTGCTAAAGGTAGAGCATGGTAGTGGCAGGGCCAGATTAGAATGTGGTAGGCTAATCCTCACCCAAGAATGCTGAGAATAAGTATTTGGCCAAATTTTTCAACAAGGAAGATGAGCTAGTATAAATCAGAGGTGTCCAACCTTTTGGCTTCCCTGGGCCACATTGGAAGAAGAGTTGTCTTGGACCACACATAAAATACACTAACACTAACGATAGCTGATGAGCTTTAAAAAAATAGCAAAAAAAAAAAAAAAAAAAATTTTTTTAATCTCATAGTGTATTACGAAAGTTTAAAATTTGTGTTGGGCCACATTCAAAGCTGCCCTGGGACACATGCCATGGGTTGGACAAGCTTGTTGTAAATACTTTAATACCACCAAAGCTCCGAATGTATTAAAAAGCAAAAACAAAGCAAAACAAAAAACCACTCAGCTTAATCAGCTCCGCTCTCTTCTAAAGGGGTCTCTTCTCTGTCTCTCTGTATCTCTGTGTCTCTCTCTCCCCCAAATACACACAATTTTGGTGGGTGTAGATTTCTTGCCACATAAAGATAGAATCCACATCCTCAGGAAGACCCTTTACAGAGCATGTTTCTCAGTCCAGGTCTTTATGTGAGGTCTGGGAAAGTGGCTTAGTTTCCAGAACAATAGGTGGTTCAGAAATCAGAAGATCGTCCTCCCCAAAGGAGTTCTGGTCTGTGTTCACAAAGTTGGGGATGTCAAATTTCATGAGCCTATTCAGCTCCTCCTCTAGCTGCCCACTGCTTCTGATGGCTTCCTGGAGTTGAACATCACTGTCAAGGGCTGTGGTCTGGTGACAAGTTTTGGCTCTGTCCAAGCGTTCCACCTCATTGATGTAGCAGTGAAAGAGAGACCTGGACTCCTCGTTGCCTTGGCGAGAAAATACCTTATCTGGCTCCAGAGGTCTTCCAAAGTCTGACACAAAGCTGTTCATTCTGAATCTCTTATCCGAGGACTCTGCATTGCTATTTTAAAAAAAGAAAACAAAAGACTGCTTACACTCCAGCCCATTCACCTGCAGAATCATGGTTTTCTGCATGTAGGGCAGGCCAGCACATTTCCACTAAGCACCTATTGATTGTAAGCCCCTTGCATGGCATGCAGACAAACATGAGAAATAAGAGAAATCCCTTCTGAACATGTACAAATAAACCCAAGGAAAAGGGTTTGAGATGAGGGCCCCCAGATCATCCTGAAAACAGACACCTTGCTGAGGAATTCCCCAATATTCTGCAGACACACTAGTATTTTTCAGTGGAATTCTTGGACCATTCGCATCATACTTACTTGAAGTGCTTCTTAAAATGCAGATTCCTTGGTCACAGACCCTCAGAAACTGTGAATGTAGGTTCAGTAATATGCATTTTCATATATTCTCTAAGGATCATTACTCATACTGAAGTTTAGAACTACTGGCCTAAAAATAATAATACTATCTCATAGGGGTACATTAAATATTTGTCAAAATGCTATAATATCAATTTTTCTCACTTGATTCTCTAAAGTAACCAAAACAGTCACTTAGGGCAGGAATTATGATATGCATTTTACAAACGTATGAACTAAGGTAAGGAACAGTCAAATTGCCCACTTAGTCACACAATCAGTTTGTGATATGAGTGGGAATAAATCCAAGCTTCCTAATTCCTTGTTTCCTTTAATGTGGAACAAATAAGCAGTTCAAGGGGAATAAATGAGTCAATGAGTGAATAAAACAACTCTCAGTTAGTCCCACAAGTACGTGAAAGAGCCCAGGTAAGCTGAGAACCTGATACTTCATCTACTTTCATCACCATCCTTTCCAGGCAATTCTTAAATAAGAATTGCCCGTGTAAGGTAGTGACTCCTTAAGGGCACAAATCATTACTGAACGTGTTTCAAGTCCAGAACAGAACCTGACAAAAATCAGGCTCTGGAGTTTGTGCTCAACAGATGCGTAATCCTCTTAGTGTTTCCAGTTCTTAAATCTCTTCCTTCCCGTCGTATCACTCAGGGAAAAAGCATTTATGACCAAATTCTATAAGAATTTGGGCAGAGGAGGAAAAAAAAAAAAAAAAACACAAGTCTGGAAAACCTGATCATATATCACTAAACTCCAAATTATCAAAATCACCTGGATTTCAGAGGTCAGCAACCCTAGAAGGTTTGTAATCCAGCTAGCTGAAGGAATTTTAATATCAGATCTATCTCCTAGCATGGTTACCTGGGTGACATCAGGCAAGAAATCCTCTCAGAAACCTGCTTTTTCCTTTTAGTAATAAGCCTGGTTAACAATTTTCATTGCCCACTACACAAACATGTTGTGAAGGTCAAGGGTTTATGTAAGAATCCAGTATTCTACTATGTCAGGTATTCAGAATTCAGAGAAAATCATTTTAGAGAGACTGAAGATTTATGCTTTAGTGCAAATTTACATGGACTTCTTTGTCTTTCTGTAAATGAGTTTCCCTCAATTGTCATTTCACTCAGGTTTAAAATATATTTGAGAAAAGGGATGAGTGTGCCAGCAACCTGTAACCTGATAAACTAAAATGTCACCTAGGAAAAAGAGTGGCTTAAAGCTGTGAAAGGAAAGTATCTTGGACCCCCTGAAATCACTAAGCTAAAGGGAAAAGGCAAGCTGGGAGCTGCTTAGGGCAAACCTGCCTCCTATTCTATTCAGTCACCCCTCTGCTCACTGAGATAAATGCATATCTGATTGCCTCCTTTGGAGAGACCAATGAGAAGCTCAAAACAATGCAACCATTTGTCTCTTATCTCTACTTATGACCTGGAAGCCCCCTCCCTGCTTCAAGTTGTCCCACGTTTCCAGACTGAACCTGTTGCAGGAAGTCAGGGACCCCAAATGGAGGGACCGGCTGAAGCCATGGCAGAAGAACATAAATTGTGAAGATTTCATGGACATTTATTAGTTTCCCAAATTAATACTTTTATAATTTCTTACACCTGTCTTTACTGTAATCTCTGAACATAAATTGTGAAGATTTCATGGACATTTATCACTGCCCCAATCAAATACTCTTATAATTTCCTGTGCCAGTCTTTAATCTTGTTATGTTACATTAATCCTGTCATCTTCATAAGCTGAGGATGTATGTCGTCTCAGGACCCTGTGATGATTGCATTATCTGCACAAATTGTCTGTAAAGCATGTGTGTTTGAACAATATGAAATCTGGCCACCCTGAAAAAGAACAGGATAACAGCGATGTTCAGGGAACAAGGGAGATAACCATAAGGTCTGACTGCCTGAGGGACTGGGCAGAATAGAGTCATATTTCTCTTCTTGCAGAGAGCGAATAGAAATATCATTGAATTCTTTTCTCAGTAAGGAATAGCCCTGGGAAAAGGATGCATTCCCAGGGGGAGGTCTCTAAAATGGCCGCTCTGGGAGTGTCTGTCTTATGTGGTTGAAGATAAGGGATGAAATACACCCTAGTCTCCTGCAGAGCTCTCAGGCTTGCTAGGATTAGGAAATTCCAGCCTAGTAAATTCTAGTCAGACTGGTCCTTTGCTCTTGAACCCTGTTTCCTGTTAAGATACTTATCAATGACAATGTGTGCCCAGTGGGATGGAACCTCATCAGTAATTCTAATTTCACCCTGGCCTTGTGATCTTGCTCTGTCATTTGCTTTGTGATATTTTATTGCTCCCTGAAGCTTGTGATCTTTGTGATTTACTCCCTGTTTGTACTCCCCTCCCCTTTTGAAATCCCTAATAAAAACTTGCTGGTTCTGAGGTTCAGTGGGCATCACAGAACCTGCTGACATGTGATGACACTTCCGGAGGCCCAGTTGTAAAATTTCTCTCTTTTGTACTCTTTCTCTTTATTTCTCAGACTGGCCAACACTTAGGGAAAATAGAAAAGAACGTATGTTGAAATAGTGGGGGCTGGTTCCCCCGACACGAACCAATGTTCATCTTACATATGTTGATTGATGTCTCATGTCTCCCTAAAATGGATAAAACCAAACTGCTCTAACCAACTTGGGTGCATGTCTTCAGGACCTCCTGAGGCTGAATCATGGGTGCGTGTCCTCAACCTTGGCAAAATAAACTTTCTAAATTAACTGAGACCTGTCTCTCAGATTTTGGGGGTTCACAAAGCATTTGGAGAAAGCATAATTAAGATTGCTGGGGCCCACACCATTCCTCAATTCCAAGGCTAAGAAGCTCTGAGAAATAGCTTTTCTGCCTACCTGTGGCACCAGCTGAGTGTGACAGCAGACCCAGAAGCCCAACTGTGTGTGGTTGCTCTTCCATAACACAGCTATGTTTCCTGGAATTAAAGTCCATTAATTACCTTTGTTGGAGAACTAAGGCACAAGAGACCAAGAGAATTCTGTCCCTCCCCAGGACAGTGCCAAGGTAGTGTACATTAAAGCCCCTCTGAGGTGCCTTTCCTGCTCCCTGAGGCTACCCTGTGCTCCCATGGCTACCCCCTCCCCTCTAGCTTCCTCCTGATGATCCCTTGGTATGGCAACAGTACAATGTGTCTGATTTTCCCTTCCTGAGAAGAGCAAAAAGTTCATCTTTGTACTCTTAGAGTCCAGTAAATATTAAACACTCAATACACTGGACTTTTATTTGTCTCCTCTTTCCTTGACTGATAAACAAAAGGACCTGTAAGTTGTGAAAGTTGTCAGAATAAATCTGAAGTCACTTAATGTTATACAAAAAAAAAATCCTGATGAATAGAGCTGGGGAAGGCCATGAAGTAGGAATTCTCACTCACAAATGTCTGATAACAAAAACCATCACAAAAGACTGCAAAAACCATAACCTTGCACAAAAAAATACTATAAGGACATCTGCCCAGCAACTGCCTGTCCAATCTGGAACTGGCACCACCCGTATTGTTCCTTGTAGCTAAGGATCACTCTCTCCAAACCACCATGTAATCCTCCTCACTTTTCCTCTAAAAATCTTTGTCTTCTTTTACTTCCCAGAATATGCACATAGGTATATGGCATGAGTATTCCCACTGCAATGACCCATTACCATGTAAACATCATTTTCTTTTAGAGAACCTCTCAGTGTTTGTTATTTAGGTTGACATAAATGGTTTCCAGAAGTGGAACCTGAAGCAAGATCACTTTTGGAAGGAATCAGTGATTCTTGGAACCTGTGGGCTGTGCTCACCTTGAGCCCTTTGAGCTCTCTGCTTCCATGGCTCACCTGTTCTGCCCTGGCAAGTCTTCATTCAGGTTAAGCTCCTTCTTCCTGATAGAGGCTTTTTGACTTTATCTGAGATTTGGTTTGGTTATAAGCCTACCTTCAGTGAAGAATGCTGCATCTCTCTTGGAACTATAAAATTCTTTTTTTTGGCAAGCCTTTCCTGAGAAGCGTCCTTGTGGAGAGTACTCCAGTTTCTACAGAATTTACAATCTGTCTTGGAAGCATGTCTTTTCCGGTGAGTTCATTTTTGGTTCTTTCTGCATGCCTAGTTTAATATTTTGTTTGATCTGCATGCCTGGGTTAAAATTTCTGTGAACACTCTGATTTGGGTTTGGTTATGCATGTGTGTAAATGATTTGGCCCTTCCCCCTTGCTTGTTTCTGAAAATCTTCCAAGAGCAAAAATAAACATCCTAAATGGTGGATGCAGGATGGCTAATTTAAAAACACTATGTCGGTTGCCACTGCATAAGACACCAGTCTAAACTCCTGACATTTTCCTGACAAGATTTAATGAATTTTCTTTGCACGCCAGTACAAACTCCTGATGTTCCCCTGACACGATTTATGGGATCTTCTTTGCTTTTAAGAAATGAATAAGAAATGAAATGAAATTCTCAAACACCAAGGCATGCCAGGTCTTCTGGGACTCCAGCTGGCTACATGGCTTTTCCTGGTGCACACAAACTCAATGGGCATCATGGAGATCATTCAAACTCCCCAAGCCTGTTTTTCTTAGAGCTGAAATAGAAACTGCAACTACAGAGTTAATACACAAAGGGTTTTAGGCTCTCTCTCTCTCTATTTTTTTTTCTGCCTATTTTGAATCTGCTGACTTTTCTGCTGGTGTTAAGACAAACTCACTGCTTATAGCATTCCAGTCAAAATGCAAAAAAACTTAACAGCTTTAGAGATTACAACAGGTTCATGAAAACCAACAATTTAGACACCTTTGGAAATGTAAATCTAGGTTTGTCTGACTAAAAAGTGCTTTGTGTAATGGAACACTTAATTAAAGGATTGGTATTCTAAAAGCAAATAACTACATAAATGTTTATAATAGTCTCTCAGATCAAACAAGTCAAAATCTTGAGCTCAGAGGAATATTATATCTTTGTCTGGCATAAAAATTGCTTTATATACTATGGAGGGACTAGAAAAAGCCCGAAAAAAAAAAAAAACCGTTAAAATGCTTCCTCACCCACATTGACTAGTAAAGCAAACCAGACTAGCAAACAAAAGATAGATTTGTTACTAAAAATTCAAGACCACTTGAAGATTTTATTTTTCTTATACAATTTAGCCAGTCCTGGCTAAAATATAAATATTAAAAATATACCCTAAACTCATTTGAAACTGAAATAAAGGATAATAATAAAGGTTTATTATGATTATCAAACTGCTATGAAAATTTCCTTATCCAAAATTTTAGTTCACAGCCTTAATAAGATTATCTATTGGGGCAAATAAACATTAGCCATGTAAACAGGTCCCATTTTGTCAGAAATATAATTTGAGTTCAACTGTCCTTTTATAAACTGAGTTTGTATTACAATGTTACATTGTCTCATGACTAAAATATCCAAAGGAAAGCTAGAGAATCTGTTTCTATGTATTTGTGTTGTCTGTATGTTTTAATGTTGTGTGTATATAATATTTTTCAACTAAAATATATTAAAGAGATCTGATTAATAAATTTAAAAGGAACAAAAGCACTTAAATTGAGTACTGTAACAAAAATATAGTAACTAATCCAAGTGTTTTTAGTTCACATTACTTAAGTAAATTTTTGATAAATAAGTTGGTTTTAAGTTTGTTGATAAAATAAAAATAGAGAGGTCTTCAAAATTGTCAGCATACATTTTTGCCTGGGGTAACAGTTCATCAAGATTGTACTAGATATTTTAAGGTAATGAAATTACAAACTCACTCTAAAAACAGAATAAATTTGTTTCTGAAACTCTTTGGTATGTAAGACTAATTTCATATTGTTGGCTTAATAAAAGCAGCTGTATCTTCTGAGTTATTGACAAAATACCCATATATTTAACTTTAAGGTTCTTACTTAGGTGAACACCTGATATTCACAGGCTATAAAAATGATTAACGGGAAATAATTTAAAATGATGACTAGCTTTGTCTAATATCGCAGTTTCTATGAGAATCCAGGTGTAACTGTTAAAAGTAAAGAGGCCAGGTATGGTGGCTGTTGGGAATAACCCTCAAAATCTTAAAGAGCTTGAACACTCAAACAAAGGATTTTTAGCAAAGCAATTTTACTTTTGTGTTGAGGGGTGTTTGTTTGTTTTTTGGCCAGTTGCCACGAGAGCACACTTGAATAAAGGGGCATGAAAGCCTGTATTTCTGACGCAAGTCCTGTCCCTGTACTCTGTTTCTATTGGCTGGGGTCGAGTTGCGCAATCCGAACTAATCTCGGTGGGTTAGACATTTGAACTTTTTTTAGATAAGGTGGGCATGTAAGGGAGAGAGGGGAAAAGGGGAAGAGGTGTCTGTAATGAGCTAGAGAGGGCTAGTCTTTTTTTAAAATAAGGAAAGGAACGTGAGCTCGTACTGATAAGCCTGGTACTGTGGCGTGTTCGGGCATGTAACAAAGGCAGAAAGAAAAAAAAGAGAAAAAGAAAAAAGGGGTGAAGGGGTGGGTACTATGAATTAAAGAATAAAGGATTGATCAGGCTATTTGAAGAGAAATCTTGTCATATCTCACAGTGGCTCACATCTGTGATCTCAGCACTGTGGAAGGCCAAGGCAGGAGGATTGTTTGAGCTTCGAAGTTCGAGATCAGCCTGGGCAACATGGCAAAAGCCCATTTCTACTGGTAAGCAGGAGAGAGACACATGGAGAAAGTTATAAGAAAGAAGATGAACTTTCGGTAAGGAAGGTTAAAAAGAAAACAGAACAATTTTGTATAAGAAAGAATCTATCTAGTAAATTTTTGCGCTAAAGTAAAATGGTTATTTAAGAAAGAGGAAGAATGGGACAAAACTAAAGGCTTAAGCATATTACTGAAGATCTGAGCAGGTCATGAAAGGTTCAAGAAGGCTATAATTAGAAGGAAATTAGCTATAAGCCTTACTAAAGAGTGAGCTTTAATATTAAAAGTTCACTAATACAAGAGAGAAAAAGATATTTCTAGAGAAAAACTACAACACTCTTGTTATTAGGTTTTTAGCCTTGTGCATTATTTTCAAGTTCTTGGTATCTGCCTACAGAATAGACTGGATCCTGAATTATTCTAGATTCTTTCAATCCAACTCTCTACCATGGAATTACTAAAAATACAAACTGTTCTCTTTCTGAAGCCCTATAACCTTAAACTTGGTGAATTTTAAGGGACAAGTCTAATGTTCACCAAAGCACCTGTATTAATCTGTTTTCACACTGCTATAAAGAACTGGCTGAGTCTGGGTAATTTATAAAGAAAAGAGGTTTAATTGACACATAGTTCTGCATGGCTAGGGAGGTCTCAGGAAAATTACAATTCTAGTGGAAGGCAGAGTGAAAGCAAGGCACATCTTACATGGCGGCAAGAGACAGGGATCCACCACATGCTTTTATTTATTTATTTATTCATTCATTTACTTATATTTGAGATGGTGTCTTGTTATGTCAACCAAGCTGCAGTGCAGTGGCTTGATCTTGGCTCACTGCAAACTCTGCCTCCCAGGTTTAAGTGATCCTCCTGCCTCAGCCTCCCAAGTAACTAGGACTACAAGCATGCACCACCACCCTCGGCTAATTTTTGTATTTTTAGTAGAGACAGGATTTCACCATGTTGGCCATGCTGGCCTTGAACTCCTGACCTCAAGTGATCCACCCACCTCAGCCTCCCAAAGTGCTGGGATTACAGGCGTGAGCCACTGTGCCCGGCCAAGGAATCACCACATACTTTAAAGCCATCAGATCTTGTGAAAACTCACTATCACAAGAATAGCATAGGGGAAACTGCCCCCATGATCCAATCACCTCCTGCCAGGTTCCTCCCATGACACATGGAGATTACAATTTGAGATGAGTGAGACTCTGTCTCAAAAAAAAAAAAAAAATTAGCTGGGTGTGGTGGCACACACCTGCAGTCCCAGTTACTCAGGAGGTTGAAGTGGGAGGATCACCTGAGCCTGGGGAGTCGAGGCTTGCTGTGAGCTGAGATCGTGCCACTGCACTCCCACCTGGGTGACAGAGTGAGACCTCATCTCAAAAGAAAAAAAATAATAACTCCTGAACAAAAGTTACAGACAGAACCAGACACATAAAATAGATTTTCTACCCATTCATAGCGGTAGATACCTCAGAATGACAGGGCTTCCTCAGGAATCACTCACTACATCTGCACTTTGCCATCTAGTTCCTATGGCCATGGTCAATATCAAAAATTTAGAACAATGACATTTCCCTGCTGTTAGTTTTTAGTTTCATGTACCCACTCTTTAATGAGTGCTATATTCAGGTAAATTGCTATTCAAGGTAGAATATAATTCCCATTTTTACAAGGTCCTGAGCAATCTTGCACTGGCCCCTAAGTGAAGAACAGGCCCACCCAGATGAGGTGTACTTAACAAAGGCTACAGAAGGAGGGTATGCGAGGCACGTAATGTCTGGGGTTTGACAATTTTTCAACAAGTCCAAAGTATTCTACATAAAAATGTGACCCAAGCTTTTCCCATTGCTCTCTATCTGGCAGATTTATGATAATGGGGCCACAATGCTTTAAACAAGACAGCATGCAGAGTAAATGACTCCGTAGGTCAGAAGGCAGGAGGAAATGCTTCTTTTATCTTCACTGTCCTTAAAAAATCCAGATAAGAGATCCCCTGCCTGCCCCACCGTAAAAAAGCAAGTATTCCATGGAAAAAATAATCCCCATCAAAGCCACTTCTTAGGCCTAAAAGCTTTTAAGAAGGGTGATGTCAGCTTTATAACAGTCTTTCTTCCTCTGCAGTCTACCTTCTCAGTGCTCACCAATACCTGCCTCTTTCCTTCTGGATACACAGAAGACCACCCTTCCCAGCCCCGGGCAGTCAGGTGGGTGTGGCTAGTTCTGACTAATGAGCTGTGGGAGGAAGGGATGTGCGCTGCTTCTGGCTGAAGAATGGAGGGGCAGCCTTGAGATCTCCAAGTGTTTTCTTATCCTGTCACAGCAACCGAGGAGGCCGAGTGGTGGGGAAAGGGCAGCTGCAAGTAGAGATGTTTCTGTCTGCCCCTTGCCAACCTTAGCAGACATGGAGTTTAAGCAAGAAATAAACCTTTGTTGTGTTATACCAAGATTTGAGGATTAACTTCTTATTGTCTGACAGCCTAGCCTAGCACATATTTCCCCCCTTAACAGAAGCCACTAAGTAGTTAGTGATTCCAGAAGTTCTCATTCTAGCATGATCCCAGGTCAAAAATTCAGGGGAAAAAAATACCCATTTTATTGCGGTGTGATTGGCCCTGTGCAGTTACATGGATCTCAGCTCCTGCCATCCAGTACGTTAAAGGAAAGTCCAGCCAGGGATGGCAGATAAACATTCTCTTTCAGGTAAACTGTGATTGGTTACTGGTGGCTGCCTGGAGATCTGTTTTGAAAATGATTCTCAGGCAAAAGTCTTGGCTATGCGGGGAAGATGATGCAGTCCATTGCTGATGTCTGTTGTGGGCACGGGCACAGGGAGTCAGGGCACAGGTGGTGTTATCTGTCATCCTGTGTCTTACTACTATCAAAGGGAAGCTCACACACTTCCATGTGTCAGCAATGATGAGATCCTAGGAGGCCATTTGGCCCTAGCCTAAGATGCCTCCATGGAGAAAAATATTAAATTCAGTGGTAGATCCAGCACCAGTCCACTCTGAGCTTCTAGACTTACTCAGATATCTTAACCATGCTGGTTGTTGGAATCACGTTCCAAAAGGATGCTGTTGATGTCCTACTTTAGGAAGTAACTGTCTTAGTGACAAACCACCCAGAGCGCCAGATATGTAAAGCAATCAGAATTCAAAGGTGTTGATCCTTCTGACTCATCACCAGGATTCTCTACCTAGCTGCTATTCTAGATTCATCTCACTGTTTCACTTGGAGACTCAGCCAAGGTTAAGCTGGGATAGATGAGGCAACATTTCGAACAGTGCAGATATAATGCGTAGGGTCTGGCTATCCCATGGGAGAATGGGTTCCTTTTTCTTCTCCCTCCTACTCTTTACCTAGACCCTTCAGCTCACACAGTGACTCATCTTTACTAAGGGATGCACCGAGCTCAGCTTTTGCAAGAAGCTCCACAGTCTGCTCACTGTTTACAACAGGGATGTCCAATATTTTGGCTTCCCTGGACCGCAGTGGAAGAAGAATAATTGTCTTGGGCCACACATAAAATACACTAACACTAATGATAGCTGATGAGCCAAAAAAAAAAAATCACAAAAAAAATCTCATAATGTTTTAAGCGAATTTACGAATTTGTGTTGGGCTGCATTCAAAGTTATCCTGGGCCACAGGTTGGATAAGCTTGGTTTACAATAAACTCAGGAGGCAGACACTTTATTTATATACAAGGAGTCTCAAGCACAGAGAAGTTAAGAATCCAGGCCAAAGTCTCAATAAGTAAACCTGGAAATGCTTGATTTCAGAGCCCCGTGCTTGGCACGGTATGTGACAAAAACAAAAAAACAAAAGTAATCATCATAGCAGATGGGAGGCGGACTAGACTGCACTCCAACTTGGATGGACAGAGCAGTGTGCAGAGGCTCGCATTGTGAATTTTAGCTCCAGATCGACTGCAAGAACAAACCAGCAATTCCAAGACGACCCACAGACCCTCTGAAGGAAGCAGACTGCTCCTGCAGGACCCAGGAAATACCCCAAATACTGTGGGTGCCCCAACTGCAGAAGTGGGAAAGGGAGAGCCTCTTCTCCCAAACACACGTCCCCACTAGAGAAACTGAAGGTCTATTTTTGGGAGAAGTTTCTGACCATACCTGGAGCTGAGTCAATTTAGAGGGCCGAGTGAAATACAGGGGCAGAGGAACCAGCAGAAAGGTCCTAGGAGCTTGCTGGGTCCACAAGCAGGCCATTCCTGCCTAGCACCATAGGAATCTATCAGCAGGGCGGCCAGAGAAGCCGGGGGCTGGTGGGGAGAAACACCACAGGGAGAAGGAAATCTCCAGCTGAACTTTGTAACAATTTGAATGGGACAAGAAGCCTCCTGGCCAGAACTCAGGGAAGGACACAATCCAGTGTGCAGACTCCACAGGTGGGGGACGAAACAAGCCCTTTTATTTTGCAGCTGGGAGGAGGGTAACCTGGGGCAAGTTCTCAAGTCTGGCTGCCCATTACCAGGAAACAAATTAGGGGCTGTTAGTGGGGACATGGTGGGAATGAGACTGGCCCCTCGATTTATATGGGAGCTGGGCCTGTGACTGCTGGCTTTTCTCCACTTCCCTGACAACCTGCATGACTCAGCAGGCAGCCATAATCCTCCTAGGTACATAACTCCATTGATCTGGGAGCCTCACCCCCATCTCCCACAGTAGCTGCAGCAAGACCCACCCAAGGAGATCTGAGCTCAGACACGCCTAGCCTTGCCCCAACCCAGCGGTGCTTCCCTATCCACCCTGGTAGCTAAAGACAAAGGACATATATTCCTGGGAGTTCTAGGGCCCTGTCCACTGCCTGTTCCTCCCCAAACAACCACAGCTGATGCTCTCTGGACAGCACCATGTCCTGGCAGGAGGACAACCAGCACAAAAATAGAGCATTAGGCCACCAAAGCTAAAAACTTTCATGGAATTCATTTGCACCCCTGCTACCACCTCCACTGGAACAGGCACTGGTATCCACAGCCGAGAGACCCAAACACGATTCACATCACAGGACTCTGTGCAGACAACCCTCAGTATCAGCCCAGAGCCAGGTAGACTTGCTGGGTGGCTAGACCGAGAAGAGAGACAACAATCACTGCAGTTCAGCTCACAGGAAGCCACATCCATAGGGAAAGGGGGAAAGTACTACATCAAGGGAACCCTCCATGGGACAAAAGTATATGAACAACAGCCTTCAGCCCTAGACCTTCCCTCTGACAGAGCCTACCCAAATGAGAAGAAACCAGAAAACTAACTCTGGTAATATGACAAAAGAAGGCTCTTTAACACCTCCTAAGAATCATACTAGTTCACCAGCAATGGATGCAAATCAAGAAGAAATTCCTGATTTACCTGAAAAATAATTCAGGAGGTTAGTTATTAAGCTCATCAGGGAGGCATCAAAGAAAGGCAAAGCCCAATACTAGAAATCTAAAAATCGATACAGGAAGTAAAGAAAGAAATATTCAAGGAAATAGATAGCTTGAAAGAAAGAACAATCAAAACTTCAGGAAACACTGGACTAACTTATAGAAATGCAAAATGCTCTGGAAAGTCTCAGCAATAGAATTGAACAAGTAGAAGAAAGAAATTCAGAGCTCGAAAACAAGGTCTTCAAATTAACCCAATCCAACAAAGACATAGAAAAAGAATAAGAAAATATGAAAGAAGCCTCCAAGAAGTCTGGGATTATGTTAAACAACCAAACCTAAGGATAATTGGTGTTCCTGAGGAAGAAGAGAATTCTAAAAGCTTGGAAAACATATTTGGGGAAATAATCAAGGAAAACTTCCCTGGCCTTGCTAAAGACCTAGACATCCAAATACGAGAAGCACAAAGAACATCTAGGAAATTTATCACAAAAAGATCATTGTCTAGACACACTGTCATCAGGTTATCCAAAGTTAAGACAAAGGAAAGAATCTTAAGAGCTGTGAGACAGAAGCATCAGGTAACCTATAAGGGAAAACCTATCAGATTAACAGCAGATTCCTCAGCAGAAAACCTACAAGCTAGAAGGGATTGGGGCCCTATCTTCAGCCGCCTCAAATCAAACAATTATCAGCCAAAAATTATGTATCCAGTGAAACTAACCATCATATATGAAGGAAAGATACAGTCTTTTTCAGACAAACAAATGCTGAGAGAATTTACCACTACTAAGCTACCACTACAAGAACTGCTAAAATGAGCTCTAAGTCTTGAAACAAATCCTGGAAACACATCAAAACAGAACTCTAAAGCATAAATCACACATGACCTATGCAACAAAAATACAAGTTAAAAAGCAAAAACAAAAAAAAAACAAAGTATACAGGCAACAAAGAGCACAATGAATGCAATGGTACCTCTCATCTCAATACTAACATTGAATGTAAATGGCCTAAATGCTCCACTTGAAAGATACAGAACCAAAGAATGGATAAGAACCCACCAACCAACTACCTGCTGTCTTCAGGAGACTTACCTAACATGTAAGGACTCACATAAACTTAAAGTAAAGGGGTGGAAAAAGGCATTTCATGCAAATGGACACCAAAAGTAAGCAGGGGTAGCTATTCTTGTATCAGACAAAACAAACTTTAAAGCAACAGCAGTTAAAAGAGACAAAGAGGGATATTATGTAATGGTAAAGGCTTTGTCCAACAGGAAAATATCACAATCCTAAACATATATGCACCTAACACTGGAGATCCCAAATTTATAAAACAATTACTTATAGACCTAAGTGAGGGACTTCAATCCTCCATGGAGAGCACTAGGCAGGTCATCAGACAGAAAGCCAACAAAGAAACAATGGATTTAAACAAATGAACTTTACAGATATATTCAGAACATTTCATCCAACAACCACAGAATACACATTCTATTCAACAGCGGATGTAACCTTTTCCAAGATAGACCTTATGATAGACCATAAAACAGGCCTCAATAAATTTAAGAAAACTGAAATTATATCAGGCACTCTCTCAAATCACAGTAGAATAAAACTAGAAATCAACTCAAAAAGGAACCTTCGAAACCATGCAAATACACAGAAATTAAATAACCTGCTCTTGAATGAGCATTGGGTCAAAAGTGAAATCAGGATGGAAATTTAAAAATTCTTCCAACTGAAAACAATAATGACACAACCTATCAAAACTTCTGGGATACAACCAAGGCAGTGCTAAGAGAAAAGTTCATAACCCTAAACACCTACATCGAAAAGATTGAAAGAGCACAAACTGACATTCTAAGGTCACATCTTAAGGAACTTAAGAAAAAAGAACAAACCAAACCCAAATCCAGCAGAAGAAAGGTAATAACCAAGATCATCAGAGCAGAACTAAATGAAATTGAAACAAAAAAATACAAAAGATAAATATAAACCTGGCTCTTTGAAAAGATAAATAAAATTGATAAACCATTAGCAAGATTAACCAAGAAAAGAAGAGAGAAAATCCAAATAACCTCATTAAAAAATGAAACAGAAGTTATTACAACTGACACCACTGAAATACAAAAGATCATTCAAGGCTACTAAGAAAGACAATTTTACGCACATAAACTAGAAAACCTAGAAGAGATGGATAAATTCCTGGAAAAATACAACCCTCCTAGCTTAAATCAGGAAGAATTAGGTATCCTGAGCAGACCAATAACAATCAGCGAGATTAAAATAGTAATTTAAAAATTACCAACAAAAAAGGTCCAGGACCAGACAGATTCACAGCAGAATTCTACCAGACATTCAAAGAAGAATTGGTACCAATCCTTTTGACACTATTCCACAAGATAGAAAAAGAAGGAACTCTCCTTAATTTATTCTATGAAGCCAGCATTATCCCAATACTAAAACCAGGAAAGGACATAACCAAAAAAGAAAACTACAGACTGATATCCTTGATGAACAGAGATGCAAAAATCCTTAACAAAATACTAGCTAACTGAGTCCAACAACATATCAAAAAGGTAATACACCATGATCAAGTGGGTTTCATACCAGGGATGCAGGGATGGTTTAACATATGCAAGTCAACAGATGTGATACACCATATTAACAGACTAAAAAACAAAAACACATGATCATCTCAATAGATGCAGAAAGCACATTTGATAAAATCCAGCATCTCTTTATGATGAAAACTCAGCAAGATCGGCATACAAGGGACATACAATGTAACAAAAGCCATCTATGACAAACCCACAACCAACATAATACTGAGTGGGGGAAAGTTGAAAAGTTCCCTCCGAGAACTGGAACAAGACAAGGATGCCTACTCTCACCACTCCTCTTCAACATAGTATTGGAAGTCCTAGACAGAGCAATCAGACAAGAGAAAGAAATAAAGGGCATCCAAATCGGTAAAGAGAAAGTCACACTGTCACTGTTTGCTGACGATATGATCATCAGCAAACCCTAAAGACTCCTCCAGAAAGCTCCTAGAACCGATAAAAGAACTCAGCAGACCAGGTGCAGTGGCTCATGCCTGTAATCCTAGCACTTTGGGAGGTTGAGGCGGGTGAATTGCCTGAGCTCAGGAGTTTGAGACCAGCCTGGGCAACACAGTGAAACCCCGTCTCTACTAAAATACAAAAAATTAGCCAAGCACGGTGGTGTGCACCTGTAGCCCCAGCTACTCAGGAAGCTGAGGCAGGAGAATTGCTAGAACCCAGGAGGCGGAGGATGCAGTGAGCTGAGATCACGCCACTGCACTGCATGCAGCCTGGGTGACAGAGCGAGACTCCATCTCAAAAAAAAAAAAAGAAAAGAAAAAAAAAATTCAGCAAAGTTTCCAGATATAAGATTAATGTACACAAATCAGCAGCTCTTCTACACACCAACAGCGACCAAGCAGAGAATCAAATCAAGAATTTAACCCCTTTTACAATAGCTGCAAAAAACCCAAAAAACAAACAAACAAAAAAAAACTTAAGAAAAAAAACAAACTTAAGAAAACTCCTTCTAACAACGGAATCGAAAGACCTCTACAAGGAAGACTACAAAACACTGCTGAAAGAAATCATAGATAAAACAAATACATGAAAACACATCCCATGCTCATGAATGGATAGAATCAATATTGTGAAAATGACTATACTGTCAAATGCAATCTACAAATTCAATGCAATCTCCATCAAAATACCACCATCATTCTTCACAGAATTAGCAAAAAGAATTCTAAAATTCATATGGAACAAAAAAAGAGTTTGCATAGCCAAAGCAGACTAAGCAAAAAGAATAAACCTGGAGGCATCATACCACCTGGTTTCAAACTATACTATAAGGCCATAGTCACCAAAACAGTGTGGTACTAGTATATAAATAGGCACATAGGCCAATGGAACAGAACAGAGAATCCAGAAATAAACCCACTTACAGCCAACTGATCTTCAACAAATCAAACAAAAACATAAAGTGGGGAAAGGACACCCTTTTCAACAAATGGCGCTGGGATAATTGGCTAGCCACAGGTAAAAGAATGAAACTGGGTCCTTATCTCTCACCTTATACAAAAATCAACTCAAGATGGATTAAGGACTTAAATCTAAGACCTGAAATGGTAAAAATTCTAGAAGATAACATTGGAAAAATGCTTCTAGACGTTGGCTTAGGCAAGGATTTCATGACCAAGAACCCAAAAGCAAATGCAATAAAAACAAAGATAAATAGTTGGAACTTAATTAAACTAAAAAGCTTTTGCATGGCAAAAGGAACAGTCAGCAGAATAAACAGACAACCCATAAAGTGGGAGAAAATCTTCACAATCTATACATCTGACAAAGGACTAATATCCAGAATCTACAACGAACTCAAACAAATCAGTAAGAAAAAACAAACAAACAATTCCATCCAAAAGTGGGCTAAAAACATGAATACACAATTCTCAAAAGAAGATACGCAAATGGCCAACAGATATATGAAAAAATGCTTAACATCACTAGTGATCAGGGAAAATGCAAATCAAAGCCACAATGCATTATCACTTTACTCCTGCAAGAATGGCCATAATCAAAAAATCAAAAATCAGTAGATGTCGGCATGGATGCAGTGATCAGGGAACACTTCTACACTGCTGATGGGAATGTAAACTAGTACAGCCACTATGGGAAACAGTGTGGAGATTCCCGAAAGAACTAAAAGTAGATCTACCATTGATACAGCAATCCCACTACCAGGTATCAACCCAGAGGAAAAGAAGTCATTGTATGAAAAAGATACTTGCAGATACATGTTTATAGCAGCACAATTCACAATTGCAAAATCGTGAAACCAACCCAAATGCCCATCAATCGACAAGTGGATAAAGAAACTGTGATATATACATCAAAAGAAATTATAGATACAACAAACACATGAAAACACATCCCATGCTCATGGATGGATAGAATCAATATCATGAAAATGACTACACTGCCAAATGCAATCTACAAATTCAATGCAATCTCCATCAAAATACCACCATCATTCTTCACAGAATTAGCAAAAATAATTCTAAAATTCATATGGAACAAAAAAAATACACATATTGTTGGTATATGTATATGTACATATGTGTATACATACATATGTATATATTTTGTATGCACATTTTGTATATATTTTGCATATATATGTATATACATATATATGTATATATGGTGGGACACTACTCAACCATAAAAAGGAATGAATTAACAGTATTTGCAGCAACCTGGATGAGACTGGAGACTGTTATTCTAAGTGAAGTAACTCAGGTATTGAAAACGTGGGAGCTATGAGGATACAAAGGCATAAGAATGAAACAATGGACTGTGGGGACTTGGGGGGAAGAGTGAGAGGGGGTGAGGGATAAAAGACTACCGATATGGTATAGCATATACTGCTTGGGTGATGGGTGCACCAATATTTCACAAATCACCACTAAGGAACTTCCTTATGTAACCAAATACCACCTGTACCCCAGTCACTTACAGAAAAAATAACAAATCTGGTTGCTTGCTAACATCTTTGGTTTAATAGAAGAAAGAGATTAAAAATTGCCAATCTGAGATAGTGTAGTGGTTAATGACAGGAACTTCAGCACTGAAGAGACTTTAGTTTGAGGTTTGACTCCACATTTTTTCTTTAACCTGTGAAGCCTTAGACAAGTGTCTCAGCCTCATGTTTCTTATCTGTAATGTGGTAACACATGGAATTTACTTCGTCTTCTTGTGAGGACTTGGTGAGATATAAAGTAATTAGTTGACCCTGGCATCAAAAAAATGGCTCTTATTATTTTCAATGTTGTATTGTCCTTCCCCCTACACCCTAATTATCACAGGCAAACTTAAAATTAGTTGTTTTCTATTAATATTGGCTATATGGAAAAAAAAATGTCCACTTAAGAAGAAAATTCCTGACAAACAAATAACAAGTTTGTTAAGACCTAAAAGCCTTTATAACAGATTTATTTCAATGTTTTTCCACATGTCTGATTCTTTTACTTTTCTATTATTAAAAAGTGCAACCAAATGCCATATCTTATGCTGTGTCAGACTGTGTACAGAAGCATTCAAAATGTGGTCCTGAGGGAAGATCCATTATTTTCTTAAATGTTGAAAAAGGTTATTTTTCCTTTACCTTGTTAGAAGCATTCAGGGTTACAATGACCTCTGTTCTGTGATTGAGCATTGTTCAGAACAACCATCAAAGAGAGACTGTCTAGTGGCAAAAGTGAGCTGCCAACTGGAAGGCTAAAAGGCAAGTCTCAACTACCCAGGGTGGCCATGACACCACACAGAAGTGATGATTAGTCAGGGATCTCCAGAGAAAACAGAACCAACACTGTGTGTGTGTGTGTGTGTGTGTGTATAAAGACAGAGTTTTATTTTAAGGAATTGCCTCATGAAACTTGGGGGGCCAGCAAGTCCAAAATCCACAGAGTGGGCTGGCAGGGTGGGGACAGTCCAAAGGCAGTGTCCTGGTAGATCCCTTTTGGCTTGAGGAGGTCAGTCTTTGTTCTCCTAAGGCCTTCAGCTGACTGGATAAGGCCCACTCACAGCATGGAGGGTAATCTGCTTAACCCAAAGAGTACTGATAAATGGTACCCTCAACTAAGAAATACCTTCACAGAAACATCTAGAATTGTTAACACATAAAATTAACCATCACAGAAAGTCACATTCTATTTTGTGCTAGTGTTCCTAGTCCTAAAATCTCCTGCCTTCTACATCACACACATCTATCTCAATAACCCACAAAAATCCATTGGTTCTTCTGAGGAAAAGGAAGATAACAGGGTATTATTAATCCCTGACCACTCTATGAGTTGTGCCTTAATCTGAGTTTATTCTAGGCTTTTCTTACCCCTCTTGTAACCCATACCATATTTTCAAATTCCCCGGGCCAATATAATAGAAGTGAAGCATGTGCGAATATTTACAATGACATGAAGAGAGAAAAAGGAAAGCTCGTGTCTTTTTAGTGGCTGTTAAATAGATTCTCAGCCATATGTCTCCAAATGCGTCAATAAAAATGATGTTTTCCTTTCATTTAAAATGTTTGTGTTTACTTTTTTTTTTTTTTTTTTTTTTGAGACAGGGTCTTACTCTGTCATCCAGGCTGTAGTGCAGCAGCACAATCACAGCTCACTGCAGCCTTAACTTCCTGGGTTCAAGTGATCCTCCCACCATAGCCTCCCGAGTAGCTGGGACTACAGGTGTGCACCACCATGCCTGGCTGATATTTGTATTTTCTGTAGAGACAGGGTTTTGCCATGTTGCCCAGGCTGGTCTCAAACTCCTGAGCTCAAGCAATCCTCTCAATTCCACCTCCCAAAGTGTTGGGATTGCAGGCATGAGCCACCGCACCTGGCTGTGCTTACATTTTTCTTTCTAGCCCCTGATATCTACAAATAGCTGAGTGATGACAAGAACTGTTCCCTTTGCACAGGCGTTTGTCATAGTTGAAGTGCAGGCTGAAGAGTGAACAACAGATGCTGGAGGCTATGATGAGACACAACCATGAAAGAGAGCTGCTCCCAGGCTGTGAAGCAAAAATAAGATACTGAATATAAAAATGCCAGGATTCCTGTGAAAATTATTCTATTCACTCTCCCGGGTCTCTCCAACCCTCCCCTGTCATGCTCTGTGCATGGGAAAATGGCCTTTGATGCAGCCTCTGGCTGCTGGCTGTGTTCAGCCAGTGGGGAGCAATGGTGAGAAATGGGAAGGAGGGAGAAGACTGAGGTATTGGTCTTCACTTTGAGGCTCCTTCCCTAAGAGGTCACACTGGACTAGCTGTGTCCCTCAGCCCAAAGTCACAGCTACTCTCAGCAGACTCGCGGGTTCTAGTTGTGGCCCCGCCCCTTGCTTCCTGGGATCTAAGATGGCTGCTCCTCAGTGTTGCCAGCCTTGCTGTCCTGCATGAGCCTGTGTAGTTGCCCTCTTCCCTGTCCATAACTTCTGAACAGCCCCTTTATCAAAAACTTTTTTTTTTTTGAGACTGAGTCTCGCTCTGTCGCCCAGGCAGTAGTGCGGTGGTGCGACCTTGGCTCGCTGCAACCTCCGCCTCCCGGCTTCAAGTGATTCTTGTGCCTCAGCCTCCCAGGTAGCTAGGATTACAGGTACCCTCCACCACACCCTGCTAATTTTTTGTATTTTTAATAGAGACAGGGTTTCACCATAGCCAGGCTGGTCTTGAACTCCTGGACTCAACTGATCTGCCTGCCTTGGTCTCCCAAAGTGCTGGGATTACAGGCTGGAGCCACCATACCAGCCAAAAACTCTTTTAATTACTGTTGCCTGCTGGTGCTGACTAATAAGGTATTGAATATTATCTGTTTTCCCTTTTATTAAAAATTTGGTATAAAATATATAAATCCTTTAAGATATTTCTGAATTTTTTACAAGCCATTAGTGAACAAATGCTTTTTGATGTTTCTCAGTGTTCTTTAAGCACTCATGTAATACTTCAATCCAAAGTGTAGCATCATCATAAGTCCTACCATGTTATGAGAATTATGTAAACCACAGTGTTGGCCTTTGTATCCTGGTTTCAAGAAAACTCTGTTAAATGTATTAATCATTGTCAATAGTTAATTGAGTTGAGTATCCAGGAACAACTATTACTCTGCTTCTTGAAATAATTTTTAAAACTGGTTTTCATCCTATTTTGCCATTATCTTTTCCATTGTTTTTAATATGGTGAATCATCTAAATCCTTTTGGGAATATGGATAAAATACATTGTAATTAATAAACATTTCAATGTAAAAATCAGCCCCGCATCATCATTAAGACTATAGGAAAGGACCAAGAAACCCAATTTCATAAAAGTCCACTTGAAAATAAGCCCAAGACGCAAGAAACAAAAAGCAGGAGAATAGTTGGATCCAATCCACAGGCATCTGGGTTCAGACAGCAAATCCATAACCACCCCCTTCTCTTCATCCACTGGAAGCACCTCCACCCCTGTGTAGTAGTTTCCATTTCCTCCGTCTCCTGTGAGGCTTAAGAGACATTTAGGAACAGCCCAAACTTACTCTTGGTGTGGGGCTCCTGTCTTGGTCAGCAAGGTCAGCACAAAAAACATAAAAATCACGAAGACTGCAAGACCAACCCAAAATCCAATCACAATGGAATCTGCAAGACAGTTAATACTGCGATTAGTATTTCACAGTAGTTTAAAACTTGAACATTCAAGAATCAGAGCTTCTTGGAGAAGCTTTGGTACATGAAACATGAAAGGAAATCAACAGTCTGATCCGCAGTTGGCTGGAGATTGATAAGATGGAAAGGATGACGGGGAAGGAAGAGTCTGCTCTGCCTCCAGGTTTCTGTCTCAGATAGCATGAAGGGATTTAGGCCTCATTGACTCATGGTTTCCATATCTCAAGGAAGGAACTTAGGCCAGAGCATAGGTCATCTAGGGCCTCAAGATTCCACTAATGTGTTTTGAGTTAGAAAATAAAATGTTTAGCACACTACCAACTCAAGTTTTAAGTGCATTTGGATTCCTACTGTTAAAAGAAAACCTGTAGACAAATTCAATTTAACAGATATTAACTGTGCAAGGGAAACAAAATTCTTGAACCAGGAAGCTCCCAGAATCAGAACAGATTCAGAGAGACTCTGGTCTGCCTCATGGTTGGTTAAGATTTAGGGCCAGTAAAAGGAAAATGATGTACAGAAAAAAGAAACAAGGTACGGAAACAGCTGGATTTGAACACCATTTGAACAGCTGTCTGCCTGTGAGTGCCTGAAGTGTAGCTGCATGATTAGCTGAGACTCAGCTATTGTTACGGAAGCATTCACTAGGTTTTCAGTTTGCTTACCTAGTAAGCTAGGTCACAGCTCATACCTAAGAATACAAGTATGCAAATATGGAGGCCTTACCTAGTAAGCTAGGTCACAGATCATACCTAAGAATGCAAGTATGCAAATATGGAGGCCTTCTTGGGCCAAATTTTAGTTCAGCAACTCTATTGGTTAGCAGCTCAATTAGGTAGCAACTTTGCATTCTCACTTATGTTCACCATGGAATAATTCAGGCTGTCATTACTTCTTGCAGAGAACATACAGACAGCCTCTTGAGTGCTCTCTCTGCCTTCTGCCTTTCCCTGTGCTTTATTTCTGTACAAGTCTGCTTTAATCACAGCCCTCATGATATTGCTCTTTCGTGAAAAGCTCTCCAACAAAAACAGGACTGACCCACTTTTCCAGATTAAAAGAGATTCCATATGTAAAGCACCTTATACAATGTCTGACAGCTGAGAAAACGGTACACCACAGGTGCTGGCTACTGTCATTAGAATTGTCATTTTCTCCCAATTTACCTCACTTTAAAAACCGTGTGTTTCCAATCATACTAGGGGACACTGTGTCCCTGTATTTACCGTAACCTTAGCCACAGCTTCCTTACAGCCACACCTTACCAGGGCTCTGACCACTACCTGCCTGGAACAACTTTTCCCAACCTGGAGCTAATGAAAGTGTATCCATCCTTTCAAGTCCATCCGCTACAGTATCTACTAAGCCTCAACTAATTTCCATAATTGATGTGCTCTCTCCCTCCTTTGAACCCAATAACACTTTTGTCTGTACTTCCCTAAACAGGGCTCTCCTTGGTCCTATCTTGGATAACAATCACAATTCTTTATCTCTAGGTTCAGGGTTAGATTGGATTGTCTACAGAACGTGGTATATGCACAGTAGGGCCTCAAATCTAGGACACAACAGAGTTGAATCATTCTACATTTTTTGGCCTATACTATGAAGCTTATCTATGTGGAAATACATTAAGGATGCTTAGCAATTTTCTAAAAATAAGTGATTGGAGTTTAAATATCAAATGTGTTTAAATGCAAAGCTTTATTCTAATTAAATTATGTATGTGTAGCACTTTTTCCAAAGTGAAGAAATCAGATTAACAATTTACTCTGCATAATTCATACTTTCATCCTCCACATACTATTGCCTAGAGGTTAACAATGTGTATTTGGCACTCTGAAAAACTAACGTGTCTAACCTTAAATGCCAAAGAAATAGAAATTGTATACTTTGCCTTTTAATATAGTAGAAATGAGGCATAAAAAAAGGCAAGGACGAATACCAAACACCATATGTACTGAGGTACAACTAACATGAAAAAATAAAATCTCAACTATCTAGGCGTGGACTATGAAGACACATTGTACAGTTAAATAACAGTTCCCTGCACTGTACTTTATCAACTGCCTGCATAACAAAAGCAAATTCTAAAATTATACACCAATGCTATATTTAAATCTTTGGTTTAGAATTGAATCATGTTGATTGACATTTTTCAAATCTGTGTACTAGGAAGGTGTTCCCCTAAGGACAGCTTTCACACTGCAAATGGTGGACTGACTCCTGGAGGCGGAGGAAAGTGTACCCTCAACCCAGCCCAGTCCCCCTTCCCTCTGCCCTTCTAAGTGCCCCAGGGAGCTAATCAAAAAGCAGCAATAATGTGAAGCATGGGAGGGCTACAGCCTTCAGAGAAGTCAGGCGGCGACAATGTTGGGGAGAGGCAGGCTGTGGGTAGAAGCTGAGAATCCTCATGATCCAACAGCATTTTCAAACATTTCTTTAATAATGCGGCATCTATGTTTTCCATGGCAATATGCTTTAAGTAGCTCTGCTTATTCACATTCCACTTTGAACAAAATTTAGCTTCCTCAAGTTATTTCCACTAATTTCCCCCAACCTCATCTTCTGCCCTATGACCCATCCCCAGGGGACTTTCTCACCCTGAGCCTCTTACAAGAAACGTCAGAGATCCCCATCTTATCCCAGAAATATCCAAATTCTCCTGAAGTTTTATTCACATGTTAAGCTTCATGGGCATAGGCACTACAGTAAGATGGGAAAAGTGGAGCCCCTTGTCTTCCCAAAAGCGTCCTTTTCTGGGAAGAAGTCAGAATAAAGTTTTATACAGAGCAAAGCTCCAATGTGGCTAGATGGTTAAGAAAGTCAAAAGAGGCCGGGCGCGGTGGCTCAAGCCTGTAATCCCAGCACTTTGGGAGGCCGAGACGGGCGGATCACGAGGTCAGGAGTTCGAGACCATCCTGGCTAACACGGTGAAACCCCGTCTCTACTAAAAAATACAAAAAGCTAGCCGGGCGAGGTGGCGGGCGGCTGTAGTCCCAGCTACTTGGGAGGCTGAAGCAGGAGAATGGCGTAAACCCGGGAGGCGGAACTTGCAGTGAGCTGAGATCCCGCCGCTGCACTCCAGCCCGGGCAACAGAGTGAGACTCCGTCTCAAAAAAAAAAAAAAAAAAAGAAAGTCAAAAGAAGCCTTCCAAAGGAGTTTCCACCACAGCCAAGCTACCACGGTCTGTCCTGTCTAGACACTGAGATACTTGGAGACTACTATTGTAAATGGGTAGAACAATTGCCCAGGGGAATTGCAAATGGAATGTGTCATAATAAAGTAACCCCCCTTAACCTAACCTTTAGTGAATGGAATGGAACAAGAGAGCTGAAAGCTGACATGATTTTTTTCCTTCCCATTCTAGGGTAGGACTAGGTTAACTACTCCATCCAACTCACCCTCCTCTCCACCTCTTGAGAATAAATGGTGAACTTCCCATTTCGTGGTTATATGAAAAACAAGGGTTCATATTTCACTTGAAAGAGAGGGTTCCTGACACTGTTCTCACACCACTTTTGGTTCCTAAGGCAGTAGGGTCAATTCTGTGATACGAATTCCTGGCAAAGAGCCAACAGTGATGTTCTCACACTTGTCTCTACTGTCTTACTCCAAGTGTTTGCAAGCTCTAGCTCTGTTTCTCATCCTAATGACCTGGCTTCTTGCTGACTCATCCATGCATAGGTCTGATATCCGCAAGGCGGCACATAAAAAAGCATGGATTTGGCCACCACTGATGCTTCATATTAAGAGGATATTCCTTCAGTTTTTTCTCAACACAGCGGTCAGAGTGGTCCTGCTAAAATGTGATTGTCCACTCATTGACTCATCAGCTTTTGCTTCTGCTGCTTTAAGAACACCTTGTCTCACCCAGCCACGCCCTTCATAGATGACCCATTCCTCTCCTTCCCTTTATAGCAAGACACTTGAGAGATGCGTCTGTACATGCTGTCCCCAGTTCCTCTCCTCTCATTTTTTCTTGAACCAATTCCATCAACCTTTTACCCCCAGCACCCCACTAAAACTGCTTTTCAAATCATTGCCAGTAACTTCTACATTATAAATCCAATGGTCAAATCTCAGTCTTCAATTAACTTGACCTAATAGCAGCATTTGACACAGTCTGTCTTTGCAACCCTTTTTCCAGTTGGCATCCAGAAAACCAAAATTGCCTAGTTTTCTTCCTACTTTCTGTACATTCCTCTCAGGCACCTATACTGCTATGCAACCCTCCAACTTCAAAACACAAGCGTGCCCAGGGCTCAGCTTTGGACTCTTCAGTTTTCTATCTACACTCACTTATCCAGCCTCTTGGCTTTGAACGCATACTATTTACATGCTGATGACTCTCAAGTCGACAGCTTCCCCCTACCCTCTCCTCCCTTGTCCTCCTGGATATGATAGGTGTCTCAATGTAACAAGTCCAAAATGGAGCTCCTGGCGTTCCTCTCTGAAACCTCCTTCTCCCATACTCTTCCCAATTTGTTAAAGGCAATTCCATCCTGCTAGTTACTCAGGTCACAGATCTTCAAATCATTCTTGACTCCTCTTTCTCTTACACACACCGCCAATCCATTGGCAAATCTTGCCAGATCCATCTTTTAAAAATATCCAGAATGTATGCATTTCTCACCACTTCACTCTCCCTACCTGGCTCCAAGCCACCATCATTAGCTGCCTGGACTATGGCAAAGGCCTCGTGAATGGTCTCTGCTTCTAATTTCTTACCTTTCACTCCCCAGTTGCAAAGTGATGTGTTGAAACCTAAGCCAGATGGCACTCCTCTGCTCCAGACCCTCAAGTAACTGCTCACAGTAAAAGGCCAAGCAAAGTCCTTAGCATGACCTCTAAGCCCCCCGACCATGTCCATGTCCCCATAGCCTCTCTGACTTCATTTCCTGCTGTTCTGCCTCTTATCACTCCCTTGGTATCATGCTGGCCTCCTTGTTCCTTGCATGATCCAGTTCACTCCCGCCAAGGATTCTTTGCTGGAATGTTTTTCCCCGAGATATATTATAGCTCAATCTCTCACTTCCTTCAGGTCTTTTATCAAATCTCTCCTTCTCAGTAAGGCTTTCCATGGCCACTCTATCTATACTGTCACCTCCACACTCCACATTCCACATTCCTTTCCCCTCACTCTATTTATCCTTTCATATTGCCATCTGACATTATATATTTAACTATTTATTGTCTGTCTCTCCCACTAGAATGCAAGCTCTATAGGAGGAAATATTTTTGTCTTTTCAGTTCACTGTTGTCTCTCCAGTGCTTAAAATAGTACCGCACATAACAGGTGCTCAATAAATAGATATTGAATGAATGAATAAATAAATTTCCACTCTGTTGGTGCCAAATTTGTATAAGATACATGTCCACTTCTGATATATGGTAAGGTTTAATATGGGATTCAAAACCAATGGTACAAGAATTATCAATGACCATCTGAGGGTGTTTCTCAGATGAAACATGCTTTGAAGGTAGGAATCTTAATTTCAGCAGAGGAACTTAGTCTAAAGATGGAGCTATTGTTGCCAAGTATGATCCATTACAGGTAGGGCAAATAAAGATAACTGTTATGGTCATTCCTGTCCTCAATGAGTGCTTCCCCTTGAAATGTCCTGCTTCTGTTCTTTTGAATCTGCATCTAATTGGCTTTGTATTTTGCCCAGCAAAACAAGGAGTCATACTTGAAGGTCAGAATCACAGCATTTTTAAATGAAAGAGACTGTACCAAAGCACACATTTCAACAGTTGACATGATCTTTTCACTTTCCTGTATATCTGGGGTTTTGTGTTTGTTTGTTTTTTGTTATCAATGTGTCTCACATATTGTCAGGTTTCTGAAGCTAAGGGCTTCTACTTATCAGCTCTCTTATATCAGAACAGTAAGTATTCAGGTATTTTTGTTTTATCTTGATGTGAATATTAAAATTAACAAAAGCAGTTGTTATTAATGGTATAGTAGGTAGTGTAAGTAAGGAAAGAATGAGTCACACCTCTGTCTATGTTTCTCAGGAAGTTTTCCAGCTATAATTATTTCTAGAATGAAATATCCTCAAAAAAGATTTTATTCAATTGTCTCCGGAAATGTACCAACCAAAATTATAGCAGTAGGCCTGTCTTCTGTGCCTCTTAAACTAAGGAAAAGAGACAGGAGCAAGCTGACACAAAAATAAAGTTGATGTCACCAAGCTGTAAAAGCCCACATTTCAAGAAAATATGTGGCAATTTTCCCAGTCATTTTGATTTCCACTATAATTCAGAACAAGCAATTGTCTTTACATAAAAGTTATCCTAGAAAAACAACATATTAAAGAATTTAAGTAAATTAAGGAGGGTGATTTCACACCCAACAGCCTTCTATCAGATAATCAATGACAGCATACCTTAATGAATGCCATGTGCTTTTTTTCCACAAAGAAATACTGAGTAGATGTCAATAAAGGAATGAGTGAAAGTATTTAATTATTACTACTCACTTAAGGGGTAAAGGACATGTGGTTTAGTTAATGATTTTTGCTAAAGGAACAAAAATAGAAAGCCCTTCTTGCAAAAGAGCACCAAGCTGGTGCAAGAGATCATGAATGCCAAAACAGGTCAGGATAGAAGCAACCAGGAAATAATTAAAGGAATGAAAACACTTTCTTTGCTACATTTGTGTCTCCAAGTCCTCTTATATTTCCTAATGTGTCCCACTAACCTGGACCAGTTAAGAACGTAAAAATTTTACAGTGCTGTGGATAATTCACTCTGACAAAAATGAACATTTCAGGGATATTTACAGGGTCCAAGACAGGACCTGAGACTGGGTAGCAGTTCGTGCCTACCATGTTAACTGTTAACTCTACTTAGTGAAGCAAGGATGTCTCTTGCTGGCCAGTCAGCATTCAGTTATGACTGGAGTTGAATAGCAACGTCTCACAGAATTACATTTCCTTGCTCTGTGCTGGACCCTTAATTACTCCAATAGCATGAAACACAATTCATGCCTAGAACACAGGGTTAGAAATGATCGCAGGCTATTCTGTCCCGTCATTATGAACACACATGGATACACTGCTCTCCACAGCTCTAGAAAACCAACTAGGATGAAAAGATGCTGCTGTGTTACAAAAGAAGGTTCTTCAAATAACAGTTCCAGATCCTATTTTTATACATATTTTTGATAGTTCAAACATTCACAGTTTGGAGGAGCTAAAATAGCAAATGCTTTTTTAAAATTCTCAATCTCAGCTTGACATTGATTCATGTTCTCCTACTACAGGAATTTCTTAGTCTTTCATCGATTAGAATCACCAAGGCCCTCCTGTACCATTTCCAAGCAATCAGCCTATGTATGGAGGCGAGATGTTTTGTGGGATTTGGGAGGTAGAGGACAGAGAGTTCTGTAACAAGACAGAATGTTCAGGAGAAATAATCCTTGGGGATTTCACAGGTTAAGAGAAATACAATTTATGCTTACAATGAGGAATTGTATAAAACTTACATTTATGAGCCTTTAGTCCTTCAAAGGAAACTGGTCCAATCTCATAATATTCATATTCCCAGGTGTAATCAGAATTAGATGCTGATTGCTGGGAAGTTCTGTTAGAAATTAACCTCTGGGCAGACATCTTCAACCTGTACAAATGGAGAAAGTCAAGTGCAGAACCTGCTAATTCATCCAGAGCTGCACAGTTACCTTAATTACTCTTGATCACATTCAGGAGATTGGCAGCAAACCCCTTGAGGAGGTCTTACCCCCTAGGCCAGGAGAGGTTCTTACTAGCTGCCCACACCTCATGTCATATGGCCACTACTTCCTTCCATCTCGCCACTAGACTGGAATAAATGTATTTTAAACCAGACACCGTATTTTTTTGTGAACTTAACCCAATGCCTGACACATAACCAATGTTCAGTAATTGATGAAGGAAAGAAGGAAAGGAGGGAAAGAGTATGTCAAAATCTCTGAGCTTACAGCTTCAGCCTCAGCACCTATACCTGCAAGAGTATGTAAAGAGTCTGCTGAAGCTAGTTCATTTCTGATACTAATTTGATGTATTACTCAATCTCAGATTGACATTGATTTCTATTCTCCTATAAGGGAATTTTTTAGTCTTTCATCAATTAGAATCACCAAGGGCCTCCTGTACCATTCCCGAGTAATCAGCCTATATGTGGAGGTGAGATGTTTTGTGGGATTTGCGAGGTAGAGGACAGAGAGGTCTGTAAGAAGAAAGAATGTTTAGGAGAAGTAATTAAATTAGTATCAGAAATGAACTAGCTCAGTATGTATCCATTGAACACCTACTATGCAACAACGGAGATAAGCAACCTAAGGTTTTGTTTGTTTGTTTGCTTTTCTTGCTTCCAGTGGGGTTGGAGGAAACTAAGTTTAATAAAAAGGAGTGAATAAAGAAAAACAGGCAACAAAAGTTGCATAGTGGATCTTGCAGAAGATCCTCAACAGAAGTCCACAACTTGTCCAACTGCTTACTCCTGAAATTTATCATATTTTTAGGATTTCCCAAGTATCTTTGTTAACTGTGAATATTTTAGACCAAAAAATCCTGACTTCTTTGGGAGAAGATGATTGCACTGCACAGCATGGATGCCGAAGGTGATTAAGTCAATGCAGCCTGTGTTCAATAACTGTGTTTGAGCACCTACGGTGTGCAAGACACTGCACACTGTGGGGTGGGCAGAGATGCATAAGACAGATCAGTACACCACAGGCCTTCCCTTATAATGGAGAAAGGGAGACAAAGCGACAAATAGCAGTAACATAAGGGAAAATTTGAATGAAATATCAGCGGAAACGAAGATTCATGAGCAGTCACTACCACTGCGCCCGCTTCAAGAGCTTTCTGAGGTTTCTTTCGCCCGCACCCCTCCCCACTGCCTCCAGGGCACAATCCTCAGGGAAGCTGGGGCAAAATCACCACCACCACCCTTCCGCCACACTTCTACATCACTCTCCCCTTTCCCTCACCCCTTCTTTCCCATCACAGACATGACTCCACAGAAAAAGACTCCAACCCCATGTCATCATACTGTTCAAAGGATGGGCCCAAAAAGCCTAAAATATTTACTTTCTGGTCTTATATTATAGAAAAAGTTTGCCAATCCCTGCTATAGAGCCATGAAAAAAAAATCTGAGCTTCAGTTTTCCCACTAATAACATGAAGATGATTATGGTACCCACTTCATGGAGTTGCTATAAAAATTAAATGTGATGTTGCATGAAAAATTAAGAAAAATATTAGCAGTCCGCACAACTATTAATTAGAAATGCTGATCTTGAATAGAAAAGCCTCGCTTTGTTCTTCAGACACACCCAACTCCCTGGCCAGCCAATTCTTACCAAATGCACCAAGTGTGAATTGATTGATTCAAGCAATCTACCTGCCTCACCCTCCAGAGTGTTGGGATTACAGCTGTGAGCCACGGTGCCTAGACAAATAAATAAAACTATGACCAAAAATTACTTAAAGGTGTTTAGATCATTTGAAAGTTAAAATGATCAACATTTACATCCTGGGATTCATGCTGTTCTACCAACTCAAAAATAAAATAATATTTCTCTCCTGTTTTTCTTTATTAAGGAAAATAAGATGAAGTCTGGTTTGATCATATCATTTTTAGTAGAAATCAACATTACAGCTACTGTAACAGCAGAGCGGAGGGAGGCACTAAACTTCATCTGGAACAGAAAAACAGTGAAAAGTACTTAAAGGAATGAAGAAAATAAAGATGGAGGGTGTGTATTCAGGACACCACAGAACCAACAGCTGTTCTCCCACGGCCACACAGTTCTCAAAGTCAGCACACAGTGGGGACCCTCATCTGTGGCTGCCAGGGTCCACAGGACCAGTCAGAAAGCAGCAGTAACATCACCCTCATAGGGCCGGTCAGGAACTAGTCAATAAAATATGTCCGTGTAAGAGTTAACTGTAAGGAATATCAACCACCCACCCTGTAACAGAGATATGCCTTCTTTTTCTCCCCCTTACACTATCCCCTTTCATCTAAATGAACTATTTAGAGATTGATTACTAAAGGGCATTACCAAAGGGTAATGTAAGTTACATTTGCAAAACTCCAGAGAGGAGTGAAGTTCTGACCAACACTGACAGACAAGAATGACTGAATAACAGAGCCAACCTACAGAAGGTTCTCATTCTGCAGAATGAAATGTGACACCAGCTCTCCCCAAGCAGCCACCAGTTGCCTGAGTAGCCTTCAAACAAAAGGAGGGGCATTTGTCTCCACTGGCTCTTTCCTCTCACTTCTTGAATCCCAAAGATAGCTTTGGAGGACAGAACCTCTGACCTCTTCTTTAAAGCAGTCACCTAGTGCCCTTGAAAAAGTCCACGAGGCATTATTTTTTCATGCAAGTCTCAAATTAACCAGCTTAGGCCATCAGATGCACAAGGACCAACAACAAACATAAGGCAGTGCTAGGGAAGTGTTCTGTGTCATCCCCATTACCAAGCCCGCAGTGACTCTCCAAGCTTTGCTGAAACATAAGCTGGGAACTGCCAGCATGTCCAAGCAGCAGCCCCCAGAGTCTGCTATTCCACCACAGTGTGCATGATCTGGGCCATCCAAGCAGTAAGGGAGGCAGCCTGGCACTGAGCCTCACTCCCTGGGGTGCTGACAGGCCAGCAGCTGCTCTCTCTTGAACACAACAGCAGGAAGTGGCAGCTCCACGGGCAGCTGCTGTCTGTGTGGCTATCACTCCTGAGAACCACCCTCCCCGCACTGAGATTTTCTTAATGTCAGATTTCTTTATAATATTAGAGTCATGGAAAATAACTTCTTTGACAGGGAACACATCCTAAACAAGCTTCCACATCCCAGAGACTAAATTGCTCTTTTGAACAGCTGAAAGCATCATTGCCAACAAAAGCAAAAATGAAGATTAGGACTGCACCCCAAAGCTAGCCCTGAAAAGAAGCTTACCTTTTCCAGGTGTGCACAGGGTGGTGTGGCCCAGGCCAGCCCATTGTCGGGGAAGAGGGGAGATCACAAACCCAAACAGAGAAAGCATGGTGAGCAGGCCCAGACACCTCTCACTAAACCATCACCTCTTCTCCAGCCCACATTCCCAGCACTTTCATCCCTTTTTCGGACTATCCAATCTTTCCCCGCTCCAACCCAGGTTCCTAAACCACTCCTGGGCACTCTCTTTTCCTCCTCGTCCCTCTTTTTTTGAGACAAGGTCTTACTCTATTGCCCAAGGGGCAGTGCAATGGTACAATTCACTGCAGCATTGACCTCCTGGCTGAAACAATCCTCCTGCTTTGGCCTCCCAAAGTTCTGGGATTACATGCATGAGCCACCACACCTGGCCTCTTTTCCTTCTTTTATTTTGAGGGGAGTCTCCCTCTGTCACCCAGGCTGGAGTGCAGTGGTGCGATCTCTGCTCACTGCAACCTCTGCCTCCTGAGTTCAAGTGATTCTCCTGCCTCAGCCTCCCAAGAAATTGGGACTACAGGCACATACCACCAGATCCAGCTAATTTTTGTGTTTTTGGTAGAGACAGGGTTTTGCCATGTTGGCCAGGCTGGTCTACAAACTCCTGACCTCAGGTGATCTGCCTGCCTAGGCCTCCCAAAGTGCTGGAATTATAGGCGTGAGTTACCACGCCCAGCCCTCTCTACCTTCTTAAAAATGGACCAAGCAATTCTCTCCACCTCCCTGAATTTGAGGAGATGTACTCAGACATAGAACTTCCCAAAGAAGTTCTATGAATAAATTCTATTCTAATAAAAAAGCCATTATTCTATGAATAAATGGCTTTGTGTCAATATCCTTGGTGGATTACGATGGTATGCACGGTAAGAGGGCTGCTTCTTTGGAGTTAGACACTTTTTTTCCATGTTAAGGGGTAAACATCGGCAGATGAGTTTTTCAAGTAACTACTAACCTAGGCACAGGACTAGCACATTAAGAAGAAAGCCAAAAGGTGCCAGAAACCCTGAAAAATGAGCATGCCCCCACACAAACATGCACACAACTGACAGCGCAGCTACTAAGGCATTCCAAGAAACTGCCAGCCAATGCCACAAATCCAAAGACCTATGCTGACCAGTTTGTACTGGGGAAGACCTAATGGCCAGTCAGATGATCAAAATTCCCAACTGCAATGACTCTCTTACCTTCCTCTTCAATCCTCAAACTCCAAAAGTAGGCATGCCACCCAGGACCACCAACCTCTGTTCTGGCCCAGGCCAGGAAGGTCTTGTTAGTTACCTCTTCTTATCCTTCTTCCTCTTACTTCCAGGAATGACTGTCCCCCACACAACATAGAGAAGTCACCCTTGTGACTCATAACCCTCTCTCTCTTCCAGCAAAGAGACTTGAGAAACCAAAGATAAAGCTCAGCCACGCTGCACTTTGGCAGCTGATGAGCCCAAGGTGGGAACTTCAGAACTGCAACTTTAGAAGCTTAATCTCCTCCTTGCACAGAACAATGGTGCACCCAGCTTACCCATGTCTAAGTGGGTAGGGTCACATAGAAAATGAGAGACTTCAACATTATGAATCACACTCTGAGCCAGCTGGATCTTCTTAAAGCATCTCTACAAGGCAGCACCTCCCAGCAAGGGATCATGCTTGACCCTCTCAATCAAAGCTGCCACATTGTCCTCCCAGGGCAGTGCTTTAAAAATAGTAACATGGTGCTATTCTCCAGTTTACTTCTCCTTTTTATAGAGTCTGCGTAAACCACCACCTTCTACTGGCACTTCCTACTTAATTCCCAGGTCTGCTGATTCTTTTTCTGTGAAGCCATTTTAAGTCAGTGGTGTCTTTCATGGGGCGCGGATTTTTCTTTCCTCCAATTAAATAAAAAAGATCGTGCTTCCAGGACTTTGTAGTCTTCTCCTTACTACTATTTTGACTCAAGTGTGACTCTTTTGAAGTCTGATGCTCTGGCCACTCAATTAAGTCTAGAGGTGTTACACGCACGTACACACACACACACACAAACGTACGCATGCTGGGCTCTTCCTTTTCAAATGGACGTACTTCCCAAATTTCTCTACACTGCCAAGTTTTATGCCATTCTCTAGTGTTTCCTAGAAAGTACTCAATTACCCAGCAGTCCTCAAGAAATGGTGACTGACAGCTAACAGAGAATTCAGGATACATCTATTTCCTGCCTATCCCTGCTTCTCCTGTGCACGTCAGCAACTTGTTTCCAGCAGCAAGGCAGCGAACAAAAAGTGTTCCCAAGCCTGAAGACTTCTTCCATCTTAACATAAAAATCAATGCCAACAGAAGAACAACTTCCAAAAACAGAAATGGGACTTAATATTTTACACTGATAGATATGTAGTCACCATCTGAAATAAAGATTGCTTAATTAAGAAGTAGGCACCCTTCTTTCACCAGCTGGTGTCTCAAAGGGGACAAGCAGTTTGTATTCATAAATCTACCTCTTCCTGTTATGCCTGGGCACCTATATGGTAGTAAACAGGCTAGGAAGTTTTTTTTTGTTGTTTTTGTGTTTTTGAGATGGAGTCTCCCTCTGTCACCCAGGCTTAAGTGCAGTGGTGTAATCTCAGCTCACTGCAACCTCCGCCTCCTGGGTTCAAGCGATTCTCCTGCCTCAGCCTCCCTAGTAGCTGGGATTAGAGGTATGCACCACCATGCCTGGCTAGATTTTGTGCTTTTAGTAAAGAAAGGGTTCACCATGTTGGCAAGGCTAGTCTCAAACGCCTGACCTGAGGTGATCCGCCTGCCTCTGCCTCCCAAAGTGCTGGGATTACAGGCATGAGCCACTGTACCCAGCCAGAAGTAATTTTTAAAGTGAGTGTTTCCTGGCTCTGTAGTACTCCACAGGTTAGTCCCATTCTAATAGACTTCAGCTGGACATCAAGAAGAAGTTCATGTTACACACCCAGGAAAGAAGCTGTAAAGTCTCCATCTGGAGAAAATTTCCAGAGAAGAGAAGAGGCATGGCCCTGAGATACGACTGCACCTCTGCCCCTGGCTCTACAGATTCAGGGAACTGAATTTTCAGTCTTCCAGAGATGAGAAAGCCCTTATGGACTCAGTCATGCTAACCAAGCATAGCAGAATGATTTATAATGAGCATATCCATTTGTTGAATAAGGAAAACAATTTTCACGCTGACCACAGCACATGTTTTACATGGTCTGGGAAATAAAATTTAAGATCAGTAGATTAGCTGGTGAAAGTAGAATCAGGACAAGGGAGTTGTAATAACATGACAAAACAGAACCGTAATGCTCCACCCCACTACGTGTGTCTATGTGTTAGACTGCCGTCCTGTATTCCAATGTCAATGTCCTGTTGCCACCACAACATGCTATCATGGTGGAGCTGGCTTCCCCAATCACAGGAAAGGCATAGGCTTAACTCCAGCCTTTTCTAGACCTTGCTTTTCTTGGTCTGTCCTTCAAAAAATTCTAGCCTAGTTGAGGGCACCAGTAGAATACCAAGTCAGTCACTTTTATTAGAGTTAGGCTTTCTGAGTTCCCATGACTACTTGATTATTGCTCTATCTCTAAACTGTTAGGGAAAGCATGCTTTAAATTACTAGTGTCAAGTCAAAGAACCAACTATCAAAAAGAAATCTTCATAATGAGATACCATTTCACACCCTATTAACATGGTAATTATCAAAAATCAGAAAATAAGTGTTGGTGAGGGTATAGAGAAACTGGAACCCTTGTGCACTGCTGGTAGGAAGGTAAAAAGGTACAGTCACTGTGGAAGACAGTATAGCAGTTTCTCAAAAATTTAAACATGGAATAACCATATGATACAGCAATTCTAGTTCTGGATATATACACAAAAGAACTGAAAGCAGAGACTTCAACAGATATTTATGCACACCTATGTTCATAATAGTATTATTTACAATAGCCAAAAGGTCAAAACAACCCAAGTGTCCAATCACAGATGAATCACAAACCAAATGTTGTATATACAATGCAATATTAAGCCTTAAAAAGCAATGAAGTTCTGAAACATGCCACAACTTTGATGAACCTTGAAAACATTATGCTAAATGAAATAAGTCAGTTACAAAGGGACAAATATTGCATGATTCTACATATATGAGGTACCTAGAATAGCCAGATTCTTAAAGACAGCAAGTATTGGGTTGGTGCAAACATAATCGTGGTTTTTGCAAATACTTTTAATGGCAAAATTCACAATTACTTTTGCACCAACCTAACAGGCATGAGCCACCGCACCTGGTCAAATTCTCCTTTTTATAAGCTTTACCTTCTGTCGTACCTGTCATTACCCCAATTCATTTCAGGAGAAGTCCACTACAAATTATCATTCCAAAGCTTTCAGGCCCTTCTCATGGATAACATTTAAAATTAGCAGCTTCCCAACAACAAAAAGGAAGCACCTTAATTTCATTAAACTGGTTCCATCCAGTCTCTGGGGAATGTTTTCTAGAGACCAGCCAGTTTTCATGGACCTGGAATACAGACTTGCCAGCATTTTTATTTTGCAAAGTAAGGAAAAAATTTAAAAAGAACTATTGTTAATAATTATCATTTTGTAGACAGTTATCTTAAACACCATCCAGGTAGAGAAGATATAATTTCACAATAAAGGCAGTCCTCTGCAAGACAGGAGGGCTAGCAGTTTGACATCGATATTTTCACAGCAAGCAGACACTTCCATGGGGGTTCGCATGACACTGCCTCTGTCTACTACATTCACATGAGAGTTACCTATTATGGCTGAAATATTCACCCCCTTTATAAACAAAGGAAAAGAACTGAAAGGGATGTAGTGAAAATCCTTCCAGATCTGTGATTCTGTAACTTAACAAAATTATCAAGTTGCTTTTCACTTGTATCACAAACTCAGTGGTCTGTATCTATTTGTATTATGGGTGTGTATGCGTGTTCACATGCATGTGAAAGCACACGCATGTGAACATACACATTGTGTGTGTGTGTCTATATATACTTTTTTTTTTTTTTTGAGACAGAGTTTTGCTCCTCACACAGGCTGGACTACAGTAGCGCGATCTCGGCTCAATGCAACCTCTGCCTCCTGTGTTCAAGCCATTCTCATGCTTCAGCCTCCCGAGCAGCTGGGATTACAGACGTGCACTACCACACCTAATTTTTGTATTTTTAGGAGAGACGGGGTTTCACCATATTGGCCAGGCTGGTCTCAAACTCCTGGCCTTAAGTCATCCGCCCACCCCTGGCCTCCTGAAGTGCTAGAATTACAGGTGTAAGCCACTGTGCCCAGCCTGTGTGTATACCTTTTTTTTTTTTTTTTCAGGCTTCTTCATCTTTAAGGAAGGGTGAGGGGTGGGGGCAGGTCATTTGTGGAGGTGGCTCCAGAGCACATAGGTCTCGGGGACAGGCTTGCCAATTCCAGGGCCTTCATCAGGGCCTTATTGACTTCAATGCAGATTTGGATCTCTGCCTTTGCAGCCTCATCAGCTGCATCTGACAGCTCCACCGACACCTTATTCAAGTTCATCTTGGCTGCCCATATCCAGCATGTCCAGTGTCACTACCATTATTTACTGTGTATACATATATTCAGTCATTCCTTAGCATCTGTGCAGGCTTGGTTCCAGGACCTCTCAAATACCAAAATCCAGAGATTCTCAAGTCCCCAGTATAAAACGGTGTAGTATTTGCATAGAACTTATGCACAGCCTCCAGTATACTTTAATCTCTAGATTACTTATAATACCTAATACAATATAAATGCTATGTAAATATTTGCTATCCTGTATGATTTAGGGAATAAATTACAATGAAAAAAATGTCTGTGCATGTTCAGTATCCTTTTTTTTGTTGTTGTTCAAATCTAGTTAACTATCCTTTTCTTGTTTAAATATTTTCCATCCACAATTGGCTAAATCCATGGATGTGGAATGTTCTCTTTGGTGCACTAATTAAACTGTCCTGGGAAGTCCATTAAAAATGACTAACTTTATACCAATCACTCTTACTATAACTAAAAAATAAATACATTTTTGAAAAGAAAACATTTACAAAATGTCATTAATCTATTCCACTTCATGCCATCTTCAGCAAACACGTCCACTAAGTTCTCATAAATATGCCCTTCCTGGAGAAAGAGCACTAGTTTTGAACATGTTAAAATTATTATGAGTCCATTCAGATCAACAAGGATATTCTAAACACTGTGTCACACCCACCCTGACACACACACACACACACACACGGGTTAAGGGGCAACAAAAAAGCCTGAAGACATAGACAGTAAAAACAACAGGGTCATTAAAAAAGGGAGAGCTCATGATGGTACAGGAACCTGGGGTGGGGAAACCCTTAAAGATGGTCCTCTGAGCTTTTGCCCATTCAGTTCCACCTGCAAGCTGGACTTCCTCTTTCTCCTCTCCAGATTCCTGTCTACCCTTGTGGGTAGAGATCAGATATTACCTCCTCCAAAGAGATCTCTCCAACTATTTCACCACATGAGGATCTCTCTCTTCTCTCAAATCCCATTACCTGGATTATCTGAGTCTCTCATTTTAGCAGCAAGAAAGTATACATCAGACTCCCCAAAGACTAGACTTGGCCTCTCACTGAGTCATACTGTTTTATATAGCTGCTATTCTAAAACAGCCTGGCTAAGTGAATTAAAACTTTAAAGATTTTAAACTTTCAAATTAGACCATTTTAAGAATACCAGGGAATCAACCACTCTTTAAATTCTAATTAGTGGAGTTTTTGAAACACTTGGCACAATAAGAATAAGAGAGACTGACCGTGTCTTAAATCACTGTGAGGATGACTTGCCAAACAAGACTATTTTGTATTTTTGGCTCATAGTATCTGTCTCCAAGCAGCACACACCATATCACACACTATTTATTACGGTCCTGAGCTGAATTATTCTTTTAGCAAACGAGTGAAAAGGAGAGGTACTGTGTCCGGAATTGGTGGGTTCTTGGTCTCACTGACTTCAAGAATGAAGCCATGGACCCTCATGGTGAGTGTTATAGTTCTTAAAGACTGTGTGTCTGGAGTTTGTCCCTTCTGATGTTCAGACACGTTCAGAGTTTCTTCCTTCTGGTGGGTTCATGGTCTTGCTGCTTCAGGAGTGAAGCTGCAGACCTTCCCGGTGAGTGTTAGGGCTCACAAAGGCGGCATGGACCCAAAGAGTGAGCAGCAACAAGATTTATTGCAAAGAGCAAAAGAACAAAGCTTCCACAGTGTGGAAGGGGACCCAAGAGGGTTGCCACTGCTGGCTCCAGCAGCCTTCTTTCATTCCCTTAGCTGATCCCACCCACATCGTGCTGATTGGTCCATTTTATGGAGAGCTGATTGGTCCATTTTGACAGAGTGCTGATTGGTGCATTTACAATCCCTGAGCTAGACACAGAGTGCTGATTGGTGCGTTTACAATCCTTTAGCTAGACATAGTGCTAGCAAAGTTCTCCAAGTCCCCACTAGGTTAGCTAGATACAGAGTACTGATTGGTGTATTTACAACCCCTTAGCTAGACATAAAGGTTCTCCAAGTCCCTACTAGACCTAGGAGCCCAGCTGGCTTCACCTAGTGGATCTGGCACCTGGGCTTGCAGGCAAAATTGCCTGCCAGTCCCAAGCTGTGCGCCCACACTCCTCAGCCCTTGGGCGGTCCATGGACCTAGTGGGGAGGCGCAGGGGACGGTGCTTGTCAGGGAGGCTCGGGAGGCTCAGGAGCCCACGTCGGAGGGGAGGAAGCTCCAGCATTGCTGGCTGCAGGTCCCAAGCCCTGCCCCGCACAGAGGCAGCTGAGGCCGGGGAGAATTCCAGCGTGCTGGCACTGCTGGGGAACCTGGCACACCCTCTGCAACTGCTGGCCCAGGTGCCAAGCCCCTAACTGCCGGGGGCTGGTGCCCCTGGCTGGCTGCTCCGAGTGCTGGGCCTGCCAAGCCCACGCCCACCCAGAACTCACGCTGGCTGGGGAGCGCTGTGGGCGCTGCAGGCGCAGCCCCAGTTCCTGCCCACGCCTCTCCTGCCACACCTCCCCAAAAGCAGAGGGAGCTGGCTCTGGCCTCAGCCAGCCCAGAGAGGGGTTCCCACAGTGCCCTGGGAGAGCTGAAGGGCTCCTCAAGCACCGCCAAAGTGGACTCCAAGGCTGAGGAGTCGCGGAGAGCGAGGGCTCCTAGCGTGTTGTCATCTCTCGGTACCAGGTATTTCCAGCTGTGTTCCGCAGAAATGGAAATGTAAGCTAGAGCAGTGGTTTATTTAAGAGCTTAAGACAGAGCAGTAGAAAAGCTGAACTTTCTAATGACATCTTATCTTCTGAGGCCTGGGGTCTTAAACTAGGATGTGTAGCTCTTGTAGTTTCTCCACCTACTGCACCCACTGCCACCTCAGTACAATCAATTACAAGCAAACCAGAGCTTGGGGTGCAAGGGCAGTGCAGGCTCAAGGCACACCATAGCCTCCTCATCTTTCAGGGAGGGGCCTGGCCAGAAAAGAGGGGCTTTATAAAGTGAGGGCAAGAATGTAGTGTCCTTCAGCTTGCCTAGGTCTAAGGGTCCCAAATAGTCCCCAGAGTCTCAAGGCATACCTGGTTAATCTTCCTGGAGCATCAATAATACAGGACCTGGAGGATTATATTTTATATTAAATAAGTGCAGATATGTTACAGAGTAAACTGTAAGAACCAAATAAATGTTTGCTCCTGCCACCTTTGGCCTCTGCTTCAGAATCCTAGAAATAAGGATTAACTCTCCTCTCCTATTGGGCTAATTCAGTGGAAGATTTAGTCCATTCTCATACTGCTAATAAAGACATACCTGAGACTGGGTAATTTATAAACAAAAGAAGATAAATTGATTCACATTAGTTCAATATGGCTAAGGAGGCCTCAGGAAACTTACAGTCATGGTGGAAAGGGAAGCCAACACATCCTTCTTCACATGGCGGCAGCAAGGAGAAGTGTGAGCAAAAAGGGGAAAGCCCCTTATAAAACCATCAGCTCTTATGAGAACTCACTATCAGGGAAACAGCATGGGGATAACTGCCCCCATGACTCAATTACCTCCCACCAGGTCCCTCCCACGACACATGGGGATTATGAGCACTACAGTTCAAGATGAGATGGGTGGAGACACAAAGCATAACCATATCATTACACTCTTGGCCCCTCCCAAATCTCATGTCCTCACATTTCAAAACATAATCATGCCTTCTCAACAGTTCCCCAAAGTCTTAACTCATTCCAGCATTAACTCAAAAGTTCAAGTCCAAAGTCTCACCCGAGACAAGGCAAGTCCCTCTACCTATCAGCCTATAAAATACAAAACAAGTTAGTTAATTCCTAGATACCATGGGGGTACAGGCATTGGGTAAATACACCTGTTCTAAATGGGAGAAATTGGCCAAAACAAAGAGGCTACAGGCCCCATGCAAGTCTGAAATCCAGTAAAGCAGTAATTAAATCTTAAAGCTCTGAAATAATCTCTTTTGACTCTATGTCTCACATCTACAGGCCCCATGCAAGTCTGAAATCCAATAAAGTAGTAATTAAATCTTAAAACTCTGAAATATTCTCCTTTGACTCCATATCTCACATTCAGGTCATGCTGATGCAAGAGGTGGGCTCCCACAGCCTTGGGCAGCTTCACCTCTGTGGCTTTGTAGGGTACAGCCCCCCTCCTGGCTGCCTTCACAGCTGGCATTGAGTGTCTGTGGCTTTTCCAGGTGCATGGTGCAAGCTGTCAGTGGATCCACCATTCTGGTGACTGGAGGACAGTGGCCCTCTTCTCAGACCTCCACTAGGCAGTGCCCCATTGGAGACTCATGTGAGGGCTCTGACTCCGCATTACCCTTCTATGTTGCCCTAACAGAGGTTCTCCATGAGGGCTCTGCCCCTGCAGCATACTTCTGGCTGGACATCCAGGCATTTCTATAAATACTCTGAAATCTAGGTGGAGGTTCCCAGAGCTCAATTCTTGACCTCTGTGTACCCATAGGCTCAACACCAAATGGAAGCTGCCAAGGCTTGGGACTTAAACCCTTTGAAGCTACAGCCTGAGCTATTCCTTGGCCCCTTTTAGCCATGGCTGGAATGGCTAGGATGCAGGGCACCAAGTCTCTAGACTGCACACAGCAGGGGGTCCCTGAACCAGCCCACAAAGCCATTTTTTCTTCCTAGGCCTCCAGGTCTGTGATGGGAAGAGCTGCTTGGAAAGGTCTCTGACATGCCCTGGAGACATTTTGCCCATTGTTTTGGCAATTAACATTTGGCTCCTTGTTACTTATGCAAATTTCTGCAACCGGCTGGCTTGAATTTCTCCCCAGAAAATGGGTTTTTCTTTTCTACAACATTTTCTGCAACATTGTCAGGTTGCACATTTTCCAAAACTTCTATGCTCTGTCACCTCTTGAACACTTTGCTGCTTAGGAATTTCTTCTACCAGATACCCTAAATCATCTCTCTGATGATCCACAGATCACTAGGGCAGGGGTAAAATGTCACCAGTCTCTCTGCTAAACCATAGCAAGAGTCACCTTTGCTCCACTTCCCAACAAATTCCTCATCTCTATCTGAGACCACCTCAGCCTGGACTTCATTGTCCATATCACTATCAGTATTTTGGTCAAAGCCATTCCGCAAGTCTCTAGGAAGTTCCAAACTTTCCCACATTTTCCTGTCTTCTTCCGAGCCCTCTACATCTCCAGGAAAGTCCGAACTTGCCAACATTTTCCTGTCTTCTGAGCCTTCCAAACTGTTCCAACCTCTGCCCATTACCCAGTTCCAAAGTCGCTTCCACATTTTCTGGTATCTTTAAAAGCAGCTCCCCATGACCTCAGTACCAATTTACTGTGTTAGTCCATTCTCATGCTGCTAATAAAGACATACATGAGACTGAGTAATTTACAAAGGAAAGAGGTTTAATTGATTCACAGTTCCGCAGGGCTAGGGAGGCCTCAGGAAACCTACAATCATGGCAAAAGAGGAAGCAAACACTTCCTTCTTTATATGGTGGCAGCAAGGAGAAGTCAGAGTGGAGACAGGGAAAGCCTCTTCTGAAACCATCAGATCTCTTGAAAGCTCAGTACCATGAGAACAGCATGGAGGTAACCCGCCCCCTGATCCAATTACCTTCCAGTGGGTCCCTCCTACAACACATGGGGATTGTGGGAATTCAGTTCAAGATGAGATTTAGGTGGGGACACAGCCAAACCATATCACACTGGTAGGAATATGACGTAGGTTTTATATGATATAGTAGATCTTAATTTTGTTTCTTTCTCTCTCTTCTTTCTTTTTTTCCCCACACAAGACAGAATTATATTTCCTGAAATAATCTATACAAAGGTTTGTAGAAAGATAGAAAACGTTTATAAGCACATTCCCTCACTCAGCTCCTAATTTTTCTCTCTTGTTCAACCAGGCAACTTCCAAACTAATCCTTCAGAAGCCCCTCCCTCAGCCTGCTCTGCCTTCCAGTGATTGTTGTTTTTGCTATTACCAAGGACATGCAAGAAGAAAACAAAATGCACCTTGCAGGAGAATTATTTGAAGCTTACAAACTATTTTCACTTGAAGGGTTATGAAATTCTACTAATGTTCTCTAGTGAGGCAAAAATTACACAGGTCTTAATAACAGAAACATGAGCAACAATTAAACTCAGATTTTAACATACATAATTTTAGCATCTCATAGAGATATTCTCAACTGCTTTTTTACCTCACATCTCAACAATACTATAAAGGACTGCAGAATCATGTTTGCAAGGAAAATGCATACTTTCCTCTTCTCCAATAGTACTAAGTATTTCTCACACTGCAGTCAAGAAAAAATCACTTTGTACCCTGACATGAAGCAAAAATAACATGATCACCCTGCCTGAAAGTTGGTCTCCAAAATAAAATTTCAAACACATCTCACTCCCTTAAAGAAACCATTTTTCCCTTGATTGTTTGCTATGCTGATGTCTGAAAACAAGTCACAACTTTTAGGAATATGGTAACTGTGTGAGAAAATTGTTTTCAGTCATGAAAAACAGACTAATGTACATGGAGAACTTTGGTGATTTGGAGGAATATTTTCTTTCAAGTATTTACTGTGATTTTATTTGATGGGCCAGTCTTATAAAGTCTGACTCCCTTGCACTCTGGGGAAGTAAACATTTTTTTTCCTTTTCTAACTGCTTCTGCCTCTAAGTCTTCCTTTGTCAAAAGTAAATGTAACAATAAACACAGATTGCTATTCTACTTAATTTTAACCCAAGCATATATTACCTACTCTGAGCTAGCACAACTTGTGGGGCCTACTCAAATGTCAATTGTATTTTGGTTTTCTGTTGCTCCTTAAAATATATTCAAGGATTCATCTTCCCTGCCCTCAGACAAATACTTGAGTAGATCCCATGATGTTTCTGCTCATGCAACAACTTCAAAGTCCCAAAAGAGGCCAGTCACAGCGGCTCACACTTTTAATACCAGCACTTTGGGATGTGGAGGCAAGGATATGAGCCCAGGAATGCAAGACCAGCCTGGGCAACATAGCAAAACCACATCTCTACAAAAAAAAAAAAAAAAAAAAAAAAAACTTTTTAAATTAGCTGGGCATGGTGGTGTGTGTCTGTAGTTCCAGCTCTCTGAGAGACTGAGATAGGAGGATCACTTAAGCCCAGGAGGTTGAGGCTGCAGTGAGCTGTGATCATGCCACTGCACTCCAGCCTGGGCAACAGACAGAAAGAGACTTTGTCTTAAATGAATAAATAAATAAATAAGAAATATAAAAACCTAAAAGAATTAAAATATCTAATCTTTGGAAACAAAAGAAACTGACCCATTATAACATGAATCTGCCCTATTTCAGCAATGTCCTGCTGCATGCTGGTCTCCTGCTGGGGTTAGGGGAAGGTAAACTTCTTTTCTATTTCTCCACATCCACTCAAGTGCTGGCCAGTTTCAAATCACTCCAAGATCAAAGCAGGAGGACAGGACTGAATTATCTATCTTCATACCTCACATGGGTGCATTAGTAATACTCACCTTCCTTCAGCTGGCTGCTCATTCCTACTTCTGCTGCCAGATGTCCTCGCCCTTAGGCCACCTCTTCTTCCCATGTGGCCCCAACCTGGCTCCCAGATCATCATCAGACATCCTTTGCCCAACAAATTCTGGGAAAGTGAGTGATCCAGCCGCCTAGGCCGCTGTGTGAGCCCCAAATGCAAGAGGCACATGGACAGCTCAACTCACCCTCAGATGGCCCCATCACTATCTTTGGGATGAAGGAAGTAAATCTGTTCAACAAAGCCTCCTTGCTCAACCCTTACATTATTTTTCGTTTTGTTTATTTAAACATTTCTTCATATTCCTTTGCATGATGAACCCTCATACTCTTGAAGTAACCAGTGGGTTCAAGAGTTATGGAGAGGTTCTCATATATCTACCTTGATATTTCATTTAGGAAAAAAAGCCAAAATAAGAAAAATTAAAAAAAAAAAAAAGACTAGACAGAAAATGACACATTGAGGCATTATCTGGTAATCTCCCAAATATCATAGCTTGGTATAATAACAGTTCCTTAAATGTATTACACAAACATCATAAGAATATTGTTTTTCCCGTATTTTTTGTACTCCAAATAACAAAAACATTTCACTTGAAAGCTAAAAAGGACAGATGTGATATTCTCTTTACGCAATTTGGACTAATTTAATATGTTTGATAAAAGTTATCTATGAACTGTGGCTATCAAAAAAAGTTCACAGATAAATAATTCAGAGATGAATTCTGACTGACAAAATACTTCAGCATCTAGGGACCAACAGAAACGGGGAGGAGGAAGGGAACACCTTTCCAGAATATGTTGATGACATATAATTTGCAAGGTAAAAGAAGATGACCCCCGCTGTGACCAGAGTGGGCCTAGCTCAGAAGGCTGAAAGGGGGCAGCCAGCGATGGATATGAACACTCACGCAGAGGCAGCAGGATCAGCAACGCAGAACAGGACACATGCATCACCAGCGCGTGCTTCCAAAAACAATACTTCCCCTTGCTCATGCAATACACTCTGATATCTTATCTTTCTTTCTTTTGGTTTTCATGTTTTAAAAACTGCTGTTTGCAACTCACTAAACTGATCCATTTCAAGACAATGGATACAGCATACCCTGATCTATAGCCCAGGAGATTGCTAGAAAAGGGAGGGGAGTTGGTTTGGCATAAGTCTTTGTAAATGCTTCCCTGGGTTGTTTTGAGCTATCTTAAAGAATTTGTTCTAGAACTTTGCCAGGATTCAATATTTCCCTCTTTTGAGGATTCAATGTTTCCCTCTTGAAAAGCCTCCTGGGTCCGTTCTCATCTCTCATACCTGCACAAAGATGACTATAATCGCTTTCACTACTCCAGGACATCTGCCATTTGGGCTTTGAACATCCAGTCCAGTTTGGGGCTTTGAGACCCTCTTTAAAGGGTTTAGGCTGGCCTTCCCATTTTGAAAAGAAAGATACAGACTGGAAGCAACTCTTCCTTTTCCTATCACCTGTTAATATCATCTATTCTTCCATAAACACTGGATGGTCTTCTTCATAAGAACAAAACTCCTTGTGGGTACCCGAGCTCACAGTGGCCTCTGGCTTTCCTGACCTTATCCTTGCAGGCCCATGTCACTCTCCAGCACCTGTTCTTGGCTATGTATCCCATGCAATGTACCTAAAGGACACTAGACTCACAGTCCTAGCTTCCAGACCCCTACTCCTCACTATTACTTAACTGGGATAGTCACCTTGGAAAACGTATTTAATATCGCAATCTAATTTTCTCCACCTGCAAACTGAAAACACTACTTACTTTTGGGGTTTTCGTAAGAATTAATTTACGCATGAGAGTTCCCTTCTCTCGTCTCCCTGGACACATTCATTCAAGCTTCCTTTGCTTTCAAAACATCAGAGTGTTTCATTGTTGTCAAACTAAAAGCAGAGTAGTGGCTGAGATTCTGCGCCATCTAACATGCTGTGGAAATCACAACGCCTCCAAACAGGTTTCGGCAGAGACTGCTCTTTGCCTTCTTCAATTGCACAAAGGATGGGAAGGCACGGGGCGCGGGAGGGTGGGGGGATTGCGGGGTGGGGCGGCGGGGAAAGTGTGAAACCCCTATTTTCCTCTAATCAGTAAAATGACCTGCGAGCAGAGCAGGCTCCCCAGTTCAAATAAAATGAATACAACTGTCAAGCCAGGGATCATCTGAGAACCCTGCCCAATGTATGGGGTGCAAGCCCGGGGCCAGGAGTCAGCACATTTCCCCAGTGCAGGGGGGCTCTCTCAGCCGCAGCGCACCAACGCGGCAGGAGGGCCGCAGCAAGGAAAGTTTTCTCACCTGCGGGAAAGGGTGTGCCTCTGCCGCTGGGGCCCAGCGGAGGGGAGGAAGCCCACCCAAGCCGCGAGCGCCGCCGCTTCCAGGCTTTTCGGACGCCCAGCGGCGTCCAAACGCATATCAGCGGGTTGCCGGGAAAGGTTTTAAACTTGGTGCTCTCCACAGGGTCCACACTCTTTCCCTGGGGGTCCTCACATCCCAGTTCTCCTCCTCGCACCCCATTCTCCAGCCCCTCCAAACTAAAGACTGTCCCCAAACCCAAGCAAGCCCTACTGCCTTGACCAAAGCTGCACGCGCCCCGCACCCAGCGCCCGGGCTTTGCTCGGCCCTGGGTGCCCTGTCCCGCCCGTGGTTACCAGCTGGCTCGCCCCGGCCAGCGGGCTCGGCCCTGGTTTCGGCTCCCGGCTCCTCCGAGGTGCGCGAGCGCAGCCGCCGCCGTCTCCCACGCCCAGGGCCGGGCGAGTAGCTCCTGTCTCCGAGGAGCGGCGGAGATGCGCGCTCCCGACCGCCGCGGAGGCGGCGCGGGGCGCTGGAGCCGGGGCTGCAGCGCTGGGGCCGCCTCCCCGGCGCGAGGCCGCCTTGGCCAAGAGGAGGTGAGCTTTGCAGATCCCTTTCCTGCTCGCTTTGCCCCTCCGAGTCCGGGTCAGAGCCTGAGTCAGAGAATTCTTTGCCATCCCGGGCACTACAGTGGGTCTCTCGGGTGAACTTTGGGTAACAGGAGGAGCTCATTAGCTGAGCGAGAGGGAGTGGGGTAGCATGAATCGAGGTTTATGAAAAATCGGCAGCATTAAGTTCAAGTTCAGTAAGGTCAGAGTCCCCCATAATGTGCTACTTAAATTACTACCTCGATTTTAGTTTTACTTCCTGCCCACTGGTCCAGGTGTCAAAGGGCAGTCAAACGTTCAAACGGGGTCCCAAAGGGCTAGCACTGGGTCTGGAGTAGTTTCAGCATAGCAGGGCTGGCTCATCTCTTTCTCCCTTGAGTCCATATTGCATGCCAGGCATTGATCTGGGAATATGGATGCTTGGTGCTTGCGTTCTACTAAAGAGACAGGCATAAACATAACAAATAACTAAAATACATAGTATGTGAGATAGTGATGAAGTGCGGTGGACAAAAAAGAAGGGAGATAATGGGATAATGTTTGGATGTAGGGGGTGCATTTTTAAATGGGATGGTCAAAGATGGCCTCACAGCGGAGTGAAGATCTAAAGGAGATGAGACAGAAAGAAGTCACGCTGGTATCTGGAGAGAAAGCACTTGCTGTGTGGCAGGCACTGAGATGTTCTTTACTGCACTCGTCATTTCTTTTACTACTCTCCATATGCCATATTAGGCAGGTATTACCACCATTTCCATTTTACTGATGAGAAACTGTAACTTAGGAAGGCTAAAAGAACTGCCCAAGGTCATATGCTAGTCAATAGAGGAGCTTGCCTTCAAGGTCAGGAAGCCTGGTGCCCCAGAACCATAGTTTAACCACCATTATACGGTAGCAGGGGAAATGCAGCACCCATGCAGGCTGGTGGCAGTGTGATGAACTCAACCTGATGGTGCCAGAAAAGGATTCCTGGAAATGACATCTCATCATTGATTTGTTTTTTTTTTTTTTTTTTTTAAAGCTCAGTTTCATTACCATGTGTGAAACGAAATATTTTGAACACATCTTTTTTTTTTTTCTTACTTTAAGCTCTGGGATACATGTGCAGAACGTGCAGATTTGTTGCATAGGTATACATGTGCCAAGGTGGTTTGCTGCATTTATCAACTCGTCATCTAGGTTTTAAGCCCCACTTGCATTAGGTATTTGTCCTAATGCTCTTCCTCCCCTTGACCCCCACCCCCCAACAAGCCCGGGTGTGTGATGTTCCCCTCCCTGTGTCCACGTGTTCTCATTATTCAAGTCCCACTTGTGAGTGAGAACATGCTCATTTGGTTTTCTGTTCCTGTGTTAGTTTGCTGAGAATGATGGTTTCCAGCTTCATCTATGTCCCTGCAAAGGACATAAACTCATTCTTTTTTATGGCTGCATAGTATTCTATGCTGTATATGTGCCACATTTTCTTTATCCAGTCTATCATTGATGGGCATTTGGAGTGAACAAGCAACCTACAGAATGGGAGAAAATGTTTGCAATCTATCCATCTGAGGAAGATCTAATATCCAGAATCTACAAGGAACTTAAACAAATTTACAAGAAGGAAACAACCCCATCAAAAAGTGGGCGAAGGATATGAACAGATACTTCTCAAAAGAAGACATTTATGTAGCCAACAAACATATGGAAAAAAGCTCATCATCACTGCTCATTAGAGAAAACCATCTTTACAGCATGTGTGTATATCTTCTGCCTCATTTGCAAGCAGTTTGATTCTAAATAACATAATTTGACAATCTGTGATAAGATTTGTTAGTCATTCCCCAAGTGTCCACACCAGTTCCAGTTGCACATTCCTATTCACAGGGATGTGATTCCTCACCCCTGCTGTAGAACCTCTGCCAAGTGTCTTCAGGGCATCGCGAGACAGAATGACAGAACTGCTGCTTCTGAGGGGCTACGGCATGAACAGGCCAGTTTCTGCCTTAGCTGTTGCCATCAGGTGGCCTTGTTCTGGGCAGAGTGTCAATGGCTCCAGACAGAAAACCAGGGCACATTGTACTTTGTGAAAAAGGCAGGTCACTAACCCTTAGTTTCAGAAGATGAAACTGCAGCATCTGGTGAAACAACAATAACAATAGGCGGAGCCCACATTTCTCTCCTAGGTATTTCCACCTCCTCATGGTTGCATTCATTCCCATCTTCCTTCCTCCACTGTCAGCAAAAATCTTTTGACCTTTCCTTCAGGGTTCATTTCAAACACCACTTCTCCCAGAAAGCCTTCCTCATTGTCTCAGCTACAAACGAACTCTTAATCTAAAACATGATACCTCTCTTATGGCACCTGATACTTTCTACTTTATTTTAAAATTTAGCCTATACTGTATACCTTAACTTCTCCATAGGCCAAATATTAATTTACATTTCATTTCTCCACAGGTCCTAGCATAATGTCTTCTACCCAGTAGACATTCAATGAGTATATTTTTACTGTTGTTGTTAATAAATTAATCTGCAAGAATACAGATCTTTTTTGTCTTTTCATTCCAAGATAACTCACAGAAATTTAGTGACAGGACTGAGTTATATGTAGCTATAGCTGTTGTTCATCAATATAAGTTGACAATATAAGTTGACAATAAGTTGACATTAGAAAATGGAGGCTTTAGAGTAATTTCCCTTAGGTCACAATACTAGTCTTCAAGAGAGCCAGGATTTAAACCCAGCGCTGTTTGGCTCCAAAATGAGCTCACCACAAGCTCATACTTCTCCTCTTTCAGTTGTTCTTTCAGGAATACATTCATTTGATCTTTCCAGATATTTGCAAACATTGACTGTGCTCAGCTCTGTCCTAGATATCAGGAAAATAGCAATGATTAAAACACAGTCCTTGTCCTCAAAATGCTCACAATCGTGTAGAAAGGACAAAGGTAAGGAAATAATAAAAACTTAGTATTATAAATCTTTTAGACTGATGGAGGTCCTAGAGGAGCACTTGGTTTAACTTAGGTTGTGGGAAGTAGGAGATGACAAATAGGATTCTCGAAGAAGATAGAATGTAATTTTAATTTTGAAGTTTGTTACAATGATAATGAAGAAAAGCATATGGTAGACAGAGGAAAGAGCACTTGCAAAAACACAAGCATGGAAGGATACAATGCATTCTGAGAATGGGTATGCCAATTCAAGAGGGCTGCAGCATGGTGAGAGCAGAGTTGACATGAGGCTGGAAAGGTAAGCAGGACCAAATCACAAGAGGTGCACAGAGTAGCTTTATGAAGTTCATCACTCCCTTAATATGTATAAAAATCATGGCTGTCTATGTATGTCAACTTTCCAGGCTAGAGGTTATCTAACTTTAGTCAGATTCTCAAAGAGGCTGAATGACCCAGGGCTAGGAAGTAGGGAATCACTTTCCTTTCCCACAGCCTTCCGTAGGTCCATGGACTACAGGAAATCCCAAGGAATTGCAACATCAACCAGGATATGCTGGATACCTGGATTGGGGTGAGTGCAAGCCTTGCCCCTGCCAAATCACATCCAAACATGCAGTGGCACTGATATCCCCGGGCAAGGATGGCTGGGCCCTGGTCCTCCCAGCACCTGCACCCATGTGCCTTCTAAGTGTGGAAGGAAGGGATTGCTGGGTGGCCAGAAGGCCAAGAGGCAGGGAGGCACCTAAGAGTGTGTCCTGGGAAGGTGGCAGAAAGCAGGACCACAGAGAGCCATGACTCTAAGCCCTAAGTGCATACTTCATTGCCTCATCTGACTTCAATTACTGCGATGGGCTGAATGGTGTCCCCCAAAATTCCTATGTCCTAAGCCTTGGTACTTCAGAATGTGACTGTATTTGGCAATTGGGCCTTTAAAAAGGTGATTAGGTTCAATGAGATCATATGGGTGGGCCCTAATCTAATCTGATTGATGTTATAAGAAGGGACTAGAACACACAGGGAGACACAAAGGGGCATGTGGCTACAGAAGGACACCAATGTGAAGAGGCAGCATAGGGGTGACTATCTGCAAGGCAGGGAGAGAGGCCTAGAACAGAGCCCTTCCTGATGGCCCTCAGAGGAAGCCTACCCTGCTGGCACCTTGCTTTTGGCCTTCATTTCCAGAATTGTGAGAAAATAAATTTCTACTGGTTAAGCCACCCAGTCTGTGGTACATAGTTATGACAGCCTGAGCAGACTGATAGACTTATAGGATACCAATTCGAATTTCAAAGATAACTTTAAAGAATTCCAAGATGGTGACCACAGAGCATTAAATCCCCAGGGAGGGGCCCTTCTGAGCATGGTGTCCTGTGCCACTGCACCAGTCACATACCCATGAAGCTAGGCCTTGGGAATTGGGAAATGGAGATCTGAAGACAACTTGGGGTTCATCAGTGAGGTGGTGTGATTAAAGATGGGGGATGGGTGAGATTGCTTCTTGGAAACATAAAGTGAGAAGAGAAGATGGCTGATGTCAGAAAGAGCAACTAGGGACATAGAGGTGAATAAAAGAAGGTGGAACCCAGTGGAGAAATGGGTAATAATGTCTAAGGCCCAAGGACATGTATTTAAGAACCAAACCCCATGGACCCTAGCATAGAGGTCACGTGGTAGGCATTGGGGCCAGGTTGCTGCTAGTAAAACAGAAGGTAGTGCAATTACAGGCTACTCTTCTAAGCAGGCTTGGGAGGAAGGAGGAGAAGGGGGTTGCTGAGGGACCTTGGTGTAGATTTATGGGAGGCAGGAGGTCAGGAGGCCTAATATCCAGCCCATGCCCAGTCGTCAAAGCTAAATCAGCCTGCTGGAAGGGCCAGTAGAAGGCCTTCTAACCAAGACTCCAAATGGCCTAGGCTTGAATAACAAAGCTCTAGCTGTAGCTTTTCTTATGTGTGTGTGTGTGTGTATACACACAGATATATATATATACACACACACAGATATATATATATCAGATATATTTATATATCTGAATCATCTCCCTAGCTCCAGGAGAGAAGCAACTGTTCTGCCTCCATGCAGCCCCCAGAACAGTGGCACATAGTAGGCACAGGAAACAAACATTGAATAAACCAATGGGATGCAGAGTCAAGGGAACGGTTGTGCTTGTTTTGTTTTTTCTTTATTCATTTGTTTCAGATGAGAGACATAAACATGTTTCTAGATTGAGAACAAGGACCCCAAAGGAAGAGAGAAGTTGAAGATAAGAGTTGAGAAAGGAAATCATTGATGAAATAAGATAATAAAGAGTAAGAGAATAAATCAAGAGAATTTCTGGAGGGGGAAAAAACCTGAATTATCCTTCAGGAAATTTAATCATTTAGTCACTCAATGATGAGTATCTTGCATTTTCCTGAGCCCTTCTGGGGTCGGGATACTGAAGGGTTGGAGAGTCAGGATGGATACAAAAGAAAACGTAAGATATATTCCCTTCCATTTGTTCAAGGTGACACCATCTAGTTAAGAAGTATTTTATAGAAAAAATACACAGCAATGAAACACAGCAAGAATATTCCCAGAAGTCTGAGTAATAAAGAAAGATTTGAAAACAGAGTGAACTGAGAAAATGCCCAGAGGCATTACAGCAGAGGTGGAGAGGAGATACGGAAAAGGAAGTAGAGAGAAAATAAGGGAACATGAGCTCTGGCATTGTCTCTTGGCAATTGGCCGTCTGGCAGCTCTCAGCATCAGGAAAACAGGGGCTCAGTGTTGACTCGAGACCTGGGAAACTCCATTTATTTTCCAATTGATTAGGACCAATGCCAGCAGTCAGGCTCAGCAGGAAGCAGTAAAATCAAGATTTGTCTTAGAGAAGAAGAACACGTCCCTGATAGTTAATGTGTCTGGGCATGGAAAACCTGGCTTTTTTTAATAATGAGTCCAACAACGAGGCAGGACCAAATGAAGAAAGTGATGAGAAAGAAAAATTGACATTGTTTTCAGATGTTAAAGTACATACTATGACACAGTTACCTCTCTAACTTGATTGTTTCCTTTAGAGACTAGGATAATCTATCATCCAGTCAAATCAAAGGCAAAACCACACACACACACTGGAACCCAGGAATTCTACTAGCTAAAGCCATCCCAGGGAGCAGCAAGTACAACTCATATCAAGGATACAGTTTCCTCCTTTTCCTCAATTAAGTTTCAGAAAATAAAAAGGAATGAGTGTTCAGAAACCTAGAGGCTTCCAAGATGTGAGGAGGGCATGCTGCAGATGGTCATGTTCTCATTATGAATTGCTCCCATCTCATTAATGGCAATAATTCTCTGCCCATTTCTTTCTTAGGTGATTTGAGGGTTTATTGTATATTATAAACTTTCTTACTCTTTGGCATCAATTGGATTTCATTTGCTTTGTCTTGCTTTTATACTGTTGTTCTTTTCAAATTAGCACAATTATTCCTGAATATATGTGCACTGCTTTTACTTGCCAATCATTCCTTTTTATTCCAGGAAACACATGCCAGGGCACCGCACACCCCTGCAGGCACATACATACAGGACCTCAGCCCCTACCTCCTGGTAATATTCATTTTTTCTTTCCCTTCCAATGTTTAATCATTTACTTAAAGCTTCCCTCTTGGTGCTAATCCTATTGTTTTGTTCCTCCAGTAGAACTGCACAGATTTTCACCCACATAACATGGCACTAGGCAGACAAAACATCTGATATATCTTAGTTCATGCTTGGCATTCAATCAAGAAGACAAAGCTGTGAGCCATGCTGAAATGCCAGCTAAAATTCATTTTACACTACCAGAGAGAAAGAGAGAGAGATGGTGCACCGAGGAGAAACTGTAGCCTCATGGCAATCACGTGTAGCCCTAGGCTCTAACACTAGCAAATTTCTTCCCCTCAAAATTGAATTGGTGCATTTTGAAGTGAAAGCCTGATGGCTTCTTGTTTACTATCACACAATAATGAGGAAGCTTTGGTTTATTGGCACGGAGCTCAGCCACTCTCAGAGAGCAAATGGAAAAGAGAGACTAGCTTGTCCTGGTGCCTTGCTCCTTGTTATTCCTTCGATTGTGTCACAGCCAGTATAAGGCATGACGGAATTATTCCGAAATAGAGAAACACGTTGAGCCTAGACATTGACTGTTACAGCAGTGTGGGTGGAGTTCACACATACTCATGCCCCCTCTCTTTCCCACATGCCTGCACATCTGTCTATGCAGTGAGGGGAAGATGAGGTCTTGCAGCCCTGGGTGGTTTCATCTGCCCATGAGGGTCACTTTTCTCTTCTTGGTTCTTTTACCTCAAAGATATTCTGTGATCACTATGTGCTGAAAGCATTCAGCGTTCTTCTGCCTCTGCTCAAATTATCTTTAATACTATTCTTAGCATTTCTGGTCCCACCAAAATTCATGCCCATTTTGTAGAAACTGACCCAATGTGAAGAAGATGAATAATAAAAAGAAGGAGGTGTGTGTGTGTGAGAGAGCGTGCATGCGTGTGCATGTGCGTGTGTGTGTGTATCTGGGTATGTGTGTGTACAAAACCTCAGAAAGAAATGTTGAAATAAATATGAAATATTTAAATTTTTTATTATTTAAATATTTCCACTTTTTGGAAAATGAAATAGAAGATAAAATCATCTATAACTTCACTACTGTAAAACCACCAATGATAGCATTTTGTACTTTTATTTATTTTTAAATATTTTTATTTTTAATTTTTATGGATACATAATAGTTGTAAATACTTATGGGGTACATGTAATATTTGGTACCAGTGTGTCAAAATGTAATAATCAAAGCAGGGTAATTGGAATATCCATCACCTAAAACATTTAACATTTCTTTGTGTTAGGAATATTCTAATTCTACTCTTTAGTTATTTTGAAATGTACAATAAGCTATTGTAAACTATAGCTGCCCTATTGGGTTACTGAGCACTAGATCTTTTTTTTTTTTTTAATCTAACTGTATTTTTGTGCCCATTAACCAATTCCTCTTTATCCTCTCTCCCCACTACCCTTCCCAGTGTCTGGTAACCATCATTTTGCTTTCTATCTCCATGAGTTCAATTTTTTTTAGCTCCTATATATATGAGTGAGAGAATGAGATATTTGTCTTTCTGTGTCAGGCTTATTTTACTTAACATATTGCATTTACTTTTAGACTGTTGTAAAACATGGCTGTTTACATAGTAACCATATGGTGTATTAGTCCATTCTTAAACTACTATATAGACATGCCTGAGGCTGGGTAATCTGTAAAGAAAAGAGATTTAATTGGCTCATGGTTCTGTATAGGCTTTTGCTTCTGGGGAAGCCTCAGGAAACTTACAATCATGGTGGAAGGTGAAAAGGAAGCAACCACATCTTCATATGGCCATCAGGAGAGAGAGAGAGAAGGGGCAGGGTATTACATACTTTCAAACAACCAGATCTTGTGAGAACTCTATCACAAGAAAGTCAAGGGGGAAATTCACCCCTATGATTCAATTGCCTCCCACTTCCCACTGGCAATTGCAGTTTAACATGAAATTTGGGTGGGGACACAGAGCCAGACCATATCATATGGTACCTTTAAATAAGTATATTGATTTTCTCACATAATTCCATTATATTGTAGGCATTTTCTATATTATTATATAACTTTATAAGCATCGACTCTTTTTTGAGAGGGAGGTCTTGATATATTACCTAAGTTGACCTTAAATTCCTGGGTGCAAGTGATCCTCCCACCTCAGCCTCCTGAGTAGCCAGTACTACAGGCAGGCACAACTGCACCTAAATCCAAACACCAACTATTAATGGCTGAGTAGACACCATAATTTATTTAACTATCTCATTATGAATAGACATTTAGGTAGACTCCAGATTATTTTCTACTATAACTATTGCTGCAATGATATTTATATTTATCTTATATAAAGGCAGATATGATAAAACACACAGCTATATGACAGATATTACAAAATACAGTTATTCTCTCTGTACCTTAATATTCATTTCACATTTGCAGAAATTTTTCAGATGTCTACCTTGGTGGGTCCAGCAATATCTAGCTTTGCAAACAAGGGCCCCCTGTGGGTAACAGCAGACATATACCAATAAAAGTTTTTGTTTAAAAACCCTAAATTTCTCCTTATCTTATTATCAAGAAATGTAATTATTAAATGACTTACGTTTATAAGTGAGAAATCATCCATTTAGCCTGGACATGATAAACCTGAGGGCAGGGAGAGGTGATAACTGTCTCCAAATGTCTGAAGGCCCAGAAGCTGAGGGAGACTTGCTCTGGGCCTCAGGTGGAGGCAGGTTTCAGTTGAGTGAGGGGAACTTCTGCCAGCTGGCCCAGAGAGTTCCCCCTTGGTGGCTATGATCTGGAACACGCTGGATAAGCACCTGGCAAAGACAGAGTCGAGGCGTTCATCAACCTGCAAGACTGGATTATGTACTCATTAAGATGCCTTCCAGCCCTGAGAAAAACAGTGACTCTAGAAATTATATGAAATGAGTGTTCTCTGGCCAGGCATGGTGGCTCATGCCTGTAATGCCAGCACTTTGGGAGGCTGAGGCAGGTGGATCACCTGAGTTCGGGACCAGCCTGACCAACATGGAGAAACTCCATCTCTACAAAAAATACAAAATGAGCCAGGCTTGGTGGTGCATGACTGTAATCCCAACTACTTGGGAGGCTAAGGCAGGAGAATTGCTTGAACCCAGGAGGCGGAGGTTGCAGTGAGCCAAGATCGCGCCACTGTACTCCAGCCTGGGCAACAAGAGCAAAACTCCATCTCAGAAAAAAAAAAAAAAAAAAAAAAAAAAAAAAAAAATTAGTGTTCTCCTTTTGTAAAATAGAATATAATTGATTACCATAATCTTGAATAGTTTAAAGTGAAAAGGTGAGTTCCTTTATTATGATGTGCATTCATTCAGTAAATTTGTATTGTGAATTCATTGTGATTCAGGCATTGTTTTAGATGCTAGGGCTCCAACAGTGAACAAACAGACAAAAATCTATGCCTCTTTAGAGCTTACAAATGCCTACCACAGTTTTCAAAATGTTTCACATGTTTTCTTATTTGATCCCATGATGATTGCCTGAGGTTTGTAGAGCAGCTATTTTCCCTGCTATGAATGAAGAAACTAAGGCTTAGAAAGGTTCAGTGACCTCCCCAGGAGCACACAGAGAATTGTGGAGGAAGAATGAAAACTCATCCCATCTGGGCTGAGGCTGGAGGATCACTTGGGCTCAAGAGTTCAAGATCAGGGGCGGAGCAAGATGGCCGAATAGGAACAGCTTCAGTCTCCATCTCCCAGCGCGAGCGACACAGAAGACCGGCGATTTCTGCATTTTCAACTGAGGTACTGGGGTCATCTCACTCGGGAGTGCCGGACAATTGGTGCTGGTCAGCTGCTGCAGCCCGACCAGCGAGAGCTGAAACAGGGCGAGGCATCGCCTCACCTGGGAAGCGCGAGGGGGAAGGGAGTCCCTTTTCCTAGCCAGGGGAACTGAGACACACAACACCTGGAAAATCGGGTAACTCCCACCCCAATACTGCGCTGTAACACCGGCACACCGGAGATTATATCCCACACCTGGCCGGGAGGGTCCCACGCCCACGGAGCCTCTCTCCTTGCTAACACAGCAGTCTGCCGCAATCTAACCGCAAGGCAGCAGCGAGGCTGGGGGAGGGGCACCCGCCATCGCTGAGGCTTAAGTAGGTAAATAAAGCCGCAGGGAAGCTCGAACTGGGTGGAGCTCACAGCAGCTCAAGGAAACCTGCCTGTCTCTGTAGACTGCGCCTCTGGGGACAGGGCTCAGCTAAAGGAGTAGAAGCCTGTGAAACGCGAACGACTCTGTCTGACAGCTTTGAAGAGAGCAGTGGATCTCCCAACACGGAGGTTGAGATCTGAGAAGGGGCAGTCTGCCTGCTCAAGTAGGTCACTGACCCCTGAGTAGCCTAACTGGGAGACATCCCCCACTAGGGGCAGTCTGACACCCCACACCTCACAGGGTGGAGTACACCCCTGAGAGGAAGCTTCCAAAGCAAGAATCAGACAGGTGCACTCGCTGTTCAGCAATATTCTATCTTCTGCAACCTCTGCTGCTGATACCCAGGCAAACAGGGTCTGGAGTGGACCTCAAGCAATCTCCAACAGACCTATAGCTGAGGGTGCTGACAGTCAGAAGGAAAACTATCAAACAGGAAGGACACCTATATCAAAACCCCATCAGTACGTCACCATCATCAAAGACCAGTGACAGATAAAACCACAAAGATGGGGAAAAAGCAGGGCAGAAAAGCTGGAAATTCAAAAAATAAGAGCGCATCTCCTCCTGCAAAGGAGCACAGCCCATCGCCAGCAACAGATCAAAGCTGGTCAGAGAATGATTTTGATGAGATGAGAGAAGAAGGCTTCAGTCCATCAAACCTCTCAGAGCTAAAGGAGGAATTACGTACCCAGCGCAAAGAAACTAAAAATCTTGAAAAAAAGTGGAAGAATTGACAGCTAGACTAATTAATGCAGAGAAGGTCATAAACGAAATGACAGAGGTGAAAACCATGACACGAGAAATACGTGACAAATGCACAAGCTTCAGTAACCGACTCGATCAACTGGAAGAAAGAGTATCAGCGATTGAGGATCAAATGAATGAAATGAAGCGAGAAGAGAAACCAAAAGAAAAAAGAAGAAAAAGAAATGAACAAAGCCTGCAAGAAGTATGGGATTATGTCAAAAGACCAAATCTACGTCTGATTGGGGTGCCTGAAAGTGAGGGGGAAAATGGAACCAAATTGGAAAACACTCTACAGGATATCATCCAGGAGAACTTCCCCAACCTAGCAGGCCAGGCCAACATTCAAATTCAGGAAATACAGAGAACGCCACAAAGATACTCCTCCAGAAGAGCAACTCCAAGACACATAATTGCCAGATTCACCAAAGTTGAAATGAAGGAAAAAATCTTAAGGGCAGCCAGAGAGAAAGGTCGGGTTACCCACAAAGGGAAGCCCATCAGACTGACAGCAGATCTCTCGGCAGAAACTCTACAAGCCAGAAGAGAGTGGGGGCCAATATTCAAAGTTCTTAAAGAAAAGAATTTTAAACCCAGAATTTCATATCCAGCCAAACTAAGTTTCATAAGTGAAGGAGAAATAAAATTCTTTACAGATAAGCAAATGCTTAGAGATTTTGTCACCACCAGGCCTGCCTTACAAGAGACCCTGAAGGAAGCCCTAAACATGGAAAGGAACAACCGGTACCAGCCATTGCAAAAACATGCCAAAATGTAAAGACCATCGAGCCTAGGAAGAAACTGCATCAACTAATGAGCAAAATAACCAGTTAATATCATAATGGCAGGATCAAGATCACACATAACAATATTAACCTTAAATGTAAATGGACTAAATGCTCCAATTAAAAGACACAGACTGGCAAACTGGATAAAGAGTCAAGACCCATCAGTCTGCTGTCTTCAGGAGACCCATCTCACATGCAGAGACATACATAGGCTCAAAATAAAAGGATGGAGGAAGATCTACCAAGCAAATGGAGAACAAAAAAAAGCAGGGGTTGCAATCCTAGTCTCTGATAAAACAGACTTTAAACCATCAAAGATCAAAAGAGACAAAGAAGGCCATTACATAATGGGAAAGGGATCAATTCAACAGGAAGAGCTAACTATCCTAAATATATATGCACCCAATACAGGAGCACCCAGATTCATAAAGCAAGTCCTTAGAGACTTACAAAGAGACTTAGACTCCCATACAATAATAATGGGAGACTTCAACACTCCACTGTCAACATTAGACAGATCAACGAGACAGAAAGTTAACAAAGATATCCAGGAATTGAACTCATCTCTGCACCAAGCAGACCTAATAGACATCTATAGAACTCTCCACCCCAAGTCAACAGAATATACATTCTTCTCAGCACCACATCACACTTATTCCAAAATTGACCACATAATTGGAAGTAAAGCACTCCTCAGCAAATGTAAAAGAACAGAAATTATAACAAACTGTCTCTCTGACCACAGTGCAATCAAACTAGAACTCAGGACTAAGAAATTCAATCAAAACCGCTCAACTACATGGAAACTGAACAACCTGCTCCTGAATGACTACTGGGTACATCACGAAATGAAAGCAGAAATAAAGATGTTCTTTGAATCCAATGAGAACAAAGATACAACATACCAGAATCTCTGGGACACATTTAAAGCAGTATGTAGAGGGAAATTTATAGCACTAAGTGCCCACAAGAGAAAGCAGGAAAGATCTAAAATTGACACTCTAACATCACAATTAAAAGAACTAGAGAGGCAAGAGCAAACACATTCAAAAGCTAGCAGAAGGCAAGAAATAACTAAGATCAGAGCAGAACTGAAGGAGATAGAGACACAAAAAACCCTCCAAAAAATCAATGAATCCAGGAGTTGGTTTTTTGAAAAGATCAACAAAATTGACAGACCGCTAGCAAGATTAATAAAGAAGAAAAGAGAGAGGAATCAAATAGACGCAATCAAAAATGATAAAGGGGATATCACCACCGACCCCACAGAAATACAAACTACCATCAGAGAATACTATAAACACCTCTACGCAAATCAACTAGAAAATCTAGAAGAAATGGATAATTTCCTGGACACGTACACTCTTCCAAGACTAAACCAGGAAGAAGTTGAATCCCTGAATAGACCAATAGCAGCCTCTGAAATTGAGGCAACAATTAATAGCCTGCCCACCAAAAAAAGCCCAGGACCAGATGGATTCACAGCTGAATTCTACCAGAGGTACAAGGAGGAGCTGGTACCATTCCTTCTGAAACTATTCCAATCAATAGAAAAAGAGGGAATCCTCCCTAACTCATTTTATGAGGCCAACATCATCCTGATACCAAAGCCTGGCAGAGACACAACAAAAAAAGAGAATTTTAGACCAATCTCCCTGATGAACATCGATGCAAAAATCCTCAATAAAATACTGGCAAACCAAATTCAGCAGCACATCAAAAAGCTTATCCACCATGATCAAGTGGGCTTCATCCCTGGGATGCAAGGCTGGTTCAACATTCGCAAATCAATAAACTTAATCCAGCACATCAACAGAACCAAAGACAAGAACCACATGATTATCTCAATAGATGCAGAAAAGGCTTTTGACAAAATTCAACAGCCCTTCATGCTAAAAACGCTCAACAAATTCGGTATTGATGGAACGTACCTCAAAATAATAAGAGCTATTTATGACAAACCCACAGCTAATATCATACTGAATGGGCAAAAACTGGAAAAGTTCCCTTTGAAAACTGGCACAAGACAGGGATGCCCTCTCTCACCACTCCTATTCAACATAGTGTTGGAAGTTCTGGCTAGGGCAATCAGGCAAGAGAAAGAAATCAAGGGTATTCAGTTAGGAAAAGAAGAAGTCAAATTGTCCCTGTTTGCAGATGACATGATTGTGTATTTAGAAAACCCCATCGTCTCAGCCCAAAATCTTCTTAAGCTGATAAGCAACTTCAGCAAAGTCTCAGGATACAGAATTAATGTGCAAAAATCACAAGCATTCTTATACACCAGTAACAGACAAGCAGAGAGCCAAATCAGGAATGAACTTCCATTCACAATTGCTTCAAAGAGAATAAAATACCTAGGAATCCAACTTACAAGGGATGTAAAGGACCTCTTCAAGGAGAACTACAAACCACTGCTCAGTGAAATCAAAGAGGACACAAACAAATGGAAGAACATACCATGCTCATGGATAGGAAGAATCAATATCGTGAAAATGGCCATACTGCCCAAGGTTATTTATAGATTCAATGCCATCCCCATCAAGCTACCAATGAGTTTCTTCACCGAATTGGAAAAAACTGCTTTAAAGTTCATATGGAACCAAAAAAGAGCCCGTATTGCCAAGACAATCCTAAGTCAAAAGGACAAACCGGAGGCGTCTCGCTACCTGACTTCAAACTATACTACAAGGCTACAGTAACCAAAACAGCATGGTACTGGTACCAAAACAGAGATATAGACCAATGGAACAGAATGGAGCCTTCAGAAATAATGCCACACATCTACATCCATCTGATATTTGACAAACCTGAGAAAAACAAGAAATGGGGAAAGGATTCCCTATTTAATAAATGGTGCTGGGGAGGGGCGGAGCAAGATGGCCGAATAGGAACAGCTTCAGTCTCCATCT
>NC_045438.1:88385074-88415050 GCF_002776525.5 Piliocolobus tephrosceles
ATAAAAAAGGATGAGTTTGCGTCCTTTGTAGGGACATGGATGCAGCTGGAAACCATCATTCTTAGCAAACTATCACAAGAAGAGAAAACCAAACACCGCATGTTCTCACTCATAGGTGGGAACTGAACAATGAGCTCACTTGGACTCGGGAAGGGGAACATCACACACTGGGGCCTATCATGGGGAGGGGGCAGGGGGGAGGGATTGCATTGGGGAGTTATACCTGATATAAATGATGAATTGATGGGTGCTGACGAGTTGATGGGTGCAGCACACCAACATAGCACATGTATACATATGTAACCTGCACGTTATGCACATGTACCCTAGAACTTAAAGTATAATAAAAAAAAAAAAATGAAAAAAAAAAAAAAGAGTTCAAGATCAGCCTGGACAACGTAGTAAGATCTTGACTCCAAAAAATTTAAAAATTAGCAGGGCATGGTGGCACACACCTGTAGTCCCAGCTACTCCAGAGGATGAGGTAGGAGGACTGTTTGAGCCCAGGAATTCGAGGCTGCAGTGAGCTGTGATTGCTCCACGTACTCCAGCCTGGGCAACAGAGCAAGACTCTGTCTCAAAAACAAATAAATAAATAAATATGAAAACTCAGCCCTGGTGGCTCCTGTTCTGGTGCTCTGCACCTGCCACGTTACCTCACCTGGGGTCCTTGCATATGGAGAGGAGCTCATATTCCTGCAGTCCTACCTCAGACTTCTGGAGTGGACAACATATCCTGAATTTCCTAAAAATTACCACATATTTTATGTTACAAAGAGACGAAGCTGCAAAAGTAAGCAGTCCTCTTTACAAGCCTAATATATTTTAATTTTTAAGCCATGAAGTTCTCCAAAGGCTGACATCACCTCTTACTCATTTTTGAAAACCTCATGTCTGGGGCACATAACACGTGCTTTATCAGTGTTTGTTAATGGATAACCACAACTCACAAAAAACAAACACTATTCTTATATTGTGTTTCTAAAGTATGTTGTTCTTGTGAAGTTACAGTACCTTAGAAATGGGAAGTTCTGGTGTTTCATACAATGTCCAAGAAACTGAAAGAGTAAAGTATAGATCTGTGTATTGATAACAGAAATGCTTGGCAAAATGTGTAGGACTGGCAGAGCGTGGTGACTCACACCTATAATCCCAGAACTTTGGGAGGCTGAGGTGGGAGAATCGCTGGAGGCCAGGAGTTCGAGCCCAGCCTGAATAACACAGCAAGACCCTGTCTCTACCAAACAAACAAACAAACAAACAAAATGTTTTAATTAGCCGAACCTGGGGGCACAGACCTCTAGTCCCAGCTACTTAAGAGGCTGAAGTGGGAGGATTGTTTGAGCCCAGGAGTTCAAGGCTGCAGTGAGCCATGATTGTGTCACCACACTTCAGCCTAGGTGACAGAGTGACACCTCATCTTTAAAAGAGTCTGGTTTAATCTTCATTTTAAAGCATCGCCTATTTTGAGAGCTGCATGATTATTTGAGTGCACTTCAGTATGTTCTGCTTAATTAAATTCTGGCCTTTACTTTACCAAGTTCTCCATTATAATCACTGGATTGTATTTACCCAGAAGTAAAGTAATCGTGTGACATCACAGATATCCTCTGCACTTGGAAATTGAGAAAGATAAACATATCTTTTCATGGCAAGTTTCTAGCAGGTTTCCCTCTATTTAAAGGGAAAAGTTAATGAAAAAATGGCAGCATAATCCCTCCTCACATTCTCATTAATAGAGGACAAAGCCATGTTAAACCTAAAGTAGAAGAGGGGATATATCTATACATATACATACATACGTATTATTTTAGTCCATTTGCGGCTGTAACAAAATACGATAAACTGGATGGCTTATAAACAATAAAAATCTATTTCTCATGGTTCTATAGGCTGTGAAGTCCAAGACCAAGGCGCTGGGAGGATCAGTGTCTGATGAGGGCTTGCTTCCTGGTTCGTAAGATGGCAGCTTCTCACTGTGTCCTCACATGGTGGAAGGGATGAATGAACTCCCTTGGGCTCATTGATTTCATTCATGAGGGCTCTACCTTTAGAACCTATTCACCCCAAAAGGCTTCTCCTCTTAACACCATCACCGAAGGGGTTAGGATTTCGACATATGAATTTTGGGAGGACATAAACATTCGGACCATAGCACATATATAACATAAATGTATTTACAAATATACGTGATACGTTAATATATTATATGTAATTTATGAAGGCAGGATATTCAGTGGAAGAGAAAGAGCATCAGGTGAAAATGATTTAAAACACACATCTACCTAGGTAGATGGGAATATTTGGAAAAGCTAATTACTGAAGATAGGTCTAAACTCATGGGTGTCTGTGCTCTGGAAAAACAATTGCTCACCATTGTTCACTTCTGAAAAATAAATTTAAAAAACCAATTAATGGAATGAAGCTCTTTGGCAGGATCAGTGTACTTGTGGAGAGGCAGTACAAGAAGCAGTGAGAACACAGGGTAAGAGTCAAAGAGGTCTTCACTGGAATCTCTGTTCTGCCACTAACTTGTTCTGTGCCTCAGTTTTTTCATCTGTAAAGTAGAGATAAACATGGCCTCCAGGTGTTTTGCAATGATGAAATGAAATCACATACCTGGAGAGCTTGGGACAGTGTCTGTCCTGGAGTAAATACTCACCACAGGGCAGCAGCTGTTATTCTTGGTTATGCGTGATGTGAACAACAATCGCATGGCCACAGTTTCCATCTTGTGGTGAAAAAAATGTTCCAATCTGGACTTTTGAGTTTGAGTCCAAAAGTGAATAATTTTGGTACTCTGGGCAAGTCAGTGAATCTGTTTATGCTCTTTTTTCTGTGACAAAGCTTCAGTTATCCAATCCTCACAAGTAATTTTGCTTCAATTCCAGGGTCACATAAAAAATGGTATCCCATGGCACATGTTTTCCTACATAGGAAACCTGCACATCCTGCATATGTACCCAGGAACATAATAAAATAAAATCATAATTTTTTTTTTTTAAGACAGAGTTTCAATCTTGTCACCCAGGCTGGAGTGCAATGGCACCCTCTTGGCTCACTGCAACGTCTGCCTCTCAGGTTCAAGTGATTCTCCTGCCTCAGCCTCCTGAAGTAGCTGCGATTACAGGCGCCCGCCACCATGGTCAGCTAATTTTTTTGTATTTTTAGTAGAGACGGGGTTTCACCATGTTGGCCAGGCTGGTCTTGATCTCCTGACCTCAGCGGATCTACCCCCTCGGCCTCCCAAAGTGCTGAGATTACAGGCGTGAGCCAGGGTGCCCAGCCATAATTTTTTTTTTTTTTTAAGTGGTATCAAGAATGGCCCACCTCAAATGGGATGTGAATGAGTTTGGCCTCAATTAGGCTTTACATGAAACTAAAATATCTCCCAAGAGACGCTGCAGCTGCTGTCTATGGTTCATGTGTCGCCAGGATTGTTTTTCTCTGGGCCTGGGAGCATTTTCTGGAGCTGGGCTGCTTCCTTTTCACAAGAAACTGGCTGCTTGGGTAACTCGAGCTCCTTTTTTTTTTTTTTTTTTTTTTTTAATAAATCCAAGCAAAACCTAATGAGGACAGTAAATCTCTGGGCAGAAGCATTCCCAACTTAGAAAAGAAGTTGTTCACTGTCTGCGGTTTTGGTAGATCTTATAACATGGCTCTGCTTTCCTTTGATGAGAATGGACTCGGCAATATTTGCTTTAAACATGCATTCCCTAGAGCAGTGCTCCCCCCACCCCCAACTCCACCGCCTCGTCCCCCTCCCCACCGCCTCGTCTCCTCCCCACAGCCTCGCCCCCCTCCCCACCGCCTCGCCCCCCTCCCCACCGCCTCGCCCCTCAAGGCTTTTCAGGTGAGCAGCTGCTTTATCTTCGGGAAAGACACGTTTAAGCAGGAGGTCTATAGCACACGCTCCCCTTTAAGAAGGCAGAGAATCCCCGTGCCGGCCGGAAATAAATTAAAAAAATCAGTGACCGTCTCTAATCTCCTTGTAATGATGGCTCTTCTGCCAAGTAAAGTGATGAAATTGCTAGGGGAAGAATCCTGTAAGGAGAGATTTAGTCATGTATACCAGATCCCCTAGGATTGCTTCTGGCAAACAAATCTGGCATCTGTAAATTTCTGGGGCATGGCTCCTTGTCACAATTAAGTAAGCTGTATAACTAGCTGAGTATAAAATGGAGAGGTTTCAAGACTGAAATGGCTCTCCTTTGTATAAGTAATTTGACCTGTATACATCCCTTTGATACCTCATGTGTTCTGCTGAGCCAGAGTGGAACCAAAACTTCAAGAAAGGGCCTGGACACCTGCACTGAAAGTCCCACTCTGGTCCCTGCTCAGCCTACGCTTCTTGATTCCTTGTCTCCTGGAAATTAGTAGTAAAGCTTGCCACTAGGGAAGACTTCTGATTCATGTGAGTCAGATTTGACATTCCCACCTGGTGACCAGTCAGAAGTCTGGTGGAGGAAGAGGGAGAGGTGTGTTCAAGTCAAGCAGCAGGCACCATGTTGGGAGGCAAACTTCCTGCCTTCTTGAAGACAGGTGCCCCTTTTAAATCTCCTTTGAGATTTGCCTGCCATATGTAAGGACCTGGGACTTGGTCCTCAAAGAAAAATTAGTCTAGATGAGTATTAAGGGATACTTAATAAGGATAAAGAGATAGAATTCAGAACCTCAAGTGGCGACGTCATTCTAATTGGACAGATTTCTCTCAAATTCAAAATAAAGCGGTTTCATTAAATATTGATCTTTGAGGCCGGGCGCGGTGGCTCAAGCCTGTAATCCCAGCACTTTGGGAGGCCGAGACGGGCGGATCATGAGGTCAGGAGATCGAGACCATCCTGGCTAACACGGTGAAACCCCGTCTCTACTAAAAATACAAAAAACTAGCTGGGCGAGGTGGCGGGCGCCTGTAGTCCCAGCTACTCTGGAGGCTGAGGCAGGAGAATGGCCTAAACCCGGGAAGAGGAGCTTGCAGTGAGCTGAGATCGGGCCACAGCACTCCAGCCCGGGCGACAGAGCAAGACTCCGTCTCAAAAAAAAAAAAAAAAAAAAAAAAAAAATATTGATCTTTGAATTTCCTCTAAGAACATAGCTAAGCCTATGTCTTTAGAGCAGGAATGGCTATACCAAACATTGTCAAATCTTGCCAGATAGATGGAATGTAAAAGTAGTTAATCAAGCAAGGCAGCCACGCAAAGCAGGAATGCTGATTTTTTTCCAGATGGGATGTGGATCAGTCGGTTTCTGGGCATACACACATTTGTCCATTCTATATGCAGCTCTGCCTCTTAACAATCTCACCGCTTGGTCTATAAAGTCTACCTTTGTCCTCAGACTTATCATTTTGATTTTTCTACCCATTTCCTCTTATTTTATTTTAATTCCCTTTGGGCTCAACCTTGGTAAGATCCCTGCTTGATCAGAGAAAACAGTTCGCAAGACACTTCCTCATGATGGAGGAAGTATCAGCTTTATTTTGTCCTCTTTTGAGTATTCTGCTGTACAACTCAAATGAATCAGTAAACAGCATGTTGCCTGATTAAATTCAGAAGATGAAAGTGCATGTGGTTGCTGTAGTCACCAGAACAGTTATTTGTGGAGTGGGGATGAGAAACTGAATGCACCGTCAGTCCCCTCGCAGGACCAGGTGAAGTCATTTAACTCATAAATCAGACAAATCAAGCCATTCATGTCTTTAGATGGCAATTAAATTGTTTGAAAACCAGTTCTTCCTTCCAGTTTCTGAGGCAAACTCAACTCATAGTGCTGATTAGAGAACAGAGTTTCTGCCAAACTCGAATGGATGTTCCACCAGATTTTGGAAGCAGAATAAAAACAAGTTATCAAAGAGCAATCAACTGTGGGCTACATTTCAGATGTCTCATCGGGCAGGAGAGGTTTAATTCTATACCAGATGCAAGGTTTAAATCAACTCATGCTTCTTTAAATCTCAGGTAGAGATCGTGGATTTCTGCATACTCTAAAGACATAAAATATAGAATATTTGCTACAAGGTAAGAGATGCTAATATACACAGTAACATTCTTATCTTCCTTCCCCAAAAGACAATTATTTGTTTATATTTAACATACATTTATATGGCATTTATTATTTGCCATGCATGGTATGAGTATCTTGTAAAGATTAACTCATTTCATCCCCATAACAACCATATGATTAGGTAGGTACTATTAATATCTTTATCTCCATTTTGCTGATGAGAAAACAGGTTTAGAGAGCTCTAATAACTTGCTCAAGGTCACCCAGCCTGCCTGATTAAAACCTAGAGTCTGCTCCAGAATCCATGCTCTTATCCACTTGGTTATGCTGACTTATTAAATATTTTAATCACAAAATTTTAAAGTATTCAATTCAAGATGGTGGACAAAGTAGGCACCTGCTGCTTTGATTCAACCATCTTGCTAAGGCCTGGAAAGTTCCTTCCTGTCCCAGTTTTGCTCTCATCAAGTGGGTCTGAATGGAGGGTTCCACCTGTTTCTCCATTCCCTGTTATATTCCCAGGCTCCCAAATTATTGTTGCCCATTGGTTGCCAAATAACCCTCTCAAGATCATGTATTCATTCACTCCATAGACTCCTTCCATGTGCCAAGTCTGTACTTGGCATGGAGAATATCTTCTAGATGATTGTGAATATAATAAAAATCAGACTAGAAAACCCTGACATTGATGTTAATACAGAATATCTCAGACAGATCAAAAAACAGTGGGTGATTCATCCCTGTTTTAGTGAGCACCAGTGCTAGACTATATGATAGAATGAATTAAAACAAACAGTATTAAGTGTCTTTATGGTTCTGGTTCTGTAGTAAGTTCTGGGGCTATATCAGTAAATAAGATATACTCAGCCCCTGCTTCACACAGCATACACGCTTTGCAAAAGGCTACCATTAAAAAAGTAATTACAAGTGCAACAATAAATTATTCAAAATTATAAATTATATTTCTAGATTTGACTTTGTGAAATACTGAGATTCCCTGATGCAGCAGTTATATTCTCAGGGGCTCCTTATCCAGTCTGCCAATTCCTCCTTTTAGAACTTTTGTAATACACATATATTGGCAACTAAGTAATTGAATTGTAATTCAATCAGCATTGCTATTGCTGGGTGGCAGAGAGAGATTCAGTAGTTACCTAGGTAGTATGTCATGGTGGGGTGCACTGGAGGATTCTCACCGGGGAAGAATTCTTTCCTCCAAAGATCCTAAAGACACAAAGTTGGCAACATCCATAGCATCCTGGAGGGGAACCCTCCCTTGAAAATCAACTGACAAATATTTAGTACATAAACTCTATAATTGGAGAAGATTTTTTTTAAAAAGGACAGTGTCTCAGTGACAAAGGCCTTGAGCAAAAGGCAGAAATTAATTCAGTACAGATTGTGAAGACAAGAGCCACAGAGACACATATGTGAATCCAGGCTGGTCTGTAACCAAGACAACTTCTTTTGTAATCATCCGTTTAGTGAAGACAAAGTGGCAACTGGTACCAGGACCTAGCTTGCAGTCTTTGAAGTCTGTATTTCTAAAGGACCTACACATTCTTCTCAGGAAGAATGGACTATCATTTCTTTCTGTCATCTTCATAAATTTCTAGGTAAACATCTGGAGAAGGCGGGAACTTCCTGATCAGAATGAGCCAGCTAGGTAAGCAGAACCCTGAAGAGATATGCTCACACCTTCTTCACCAGGGCTCTGCTCTCTGCACTTACCTTCATTCAGCAGCAAGGGGCGAGTGTTTTGGAGAGCGACCGTTTCACCAAACAAACATCTTTCTGTTGACTGTAAGCTCTGTTATTGCCTCTCAGAAGAACACCTGAGCTCCAACCAAAAGGGTCAATGCTACAGCCCTGAGTATTGCTTATGGTTATCGTTTCCTTTTCATATTCTTCAAGCAGAGCCCCAATATTTTTTATAAGACAATCCATTTAATAACATTTACTGAAATATATCCAGTATGTACAGCAAATGAAGAATGTGCCAACCAGTGTGCTAAGGCCCTCTTATCCAAAGGATCTATCCCCATGGAAGATCTTGGTGTCCCAAAATGTGTCAAAGGAAGCTCTTGGCACTGCTACAGATGGATGACTACAAAGGCCTGTTTAAGGAAAAAGTCTGTTTAAGGAAAAGCTATAGGGGCCTCTGTGTTCAGTGACCCTGGCACACTTTCAGGATTCCATTAAACAAGTCCCAGGGCAGTGTGAGCCATTAGGGTTTGCTACTCTGGGGTGATAGCAGGAGATTAGAAAGGGAGGTCGGAAGGGAGATCTGAACAGTGTTCTGGGGTCATCACAAAGCAGCAGCCAGAGTTATGTGCCAAGACAACATTCTGAGATGCTGCCTTCAGGAAAGCAAAGTAAGGCTGGTCAAACCCAGTACTAAAGGGCAATGAAGTATATGAAGAAAGCCCCAGGCTTCACGCTGATAGAGCTGACCAATTTACTTTCTAAACAGGCCAAGATTTTCTGACCCTAGAAAAATCAGTTGTCCATAACAAAATCTGATTAAATTATTAGTGTATTGTGAGCAGTATGAGGATTTAGAATTACACATAGGTAAAATGTGCTGGTAAATGGGATGTGTTAAGAGACAAAAAGACCTTGAAAGAAAAAGCATTTGTGGGTTCAGAAATTGTTTTGTCAGTTGGGCGTGGTGGCTTATGCCTGTAATCCCAGCACTTTAGGAGGCCTAGGTGAGCAGATCACCTGAGGTCAGGAGGTTGAGAGCAGCCTGGCTAACATGGTGAAACCCCACCTCTACTAAAAACACAAGAATTAGTCGGGCATGGTGGCAGGAGTCTGTAATCCCAGCTACTCGGGAGGCTGAGGCAGGAGAATCGCTTGAACCTGGGAGGTGGAGGTTGCAGTGAGTCAAGATCGGGCCACTGCACTGCAGCCTGGGCAACAAGAGTGAAACTCCATCTCAAAAAAAAAAAAAGAAAGAAAAAGAAATTATTTTATGTCATTCCCATTTAAGAAGCAAGACTTAAAGAATATTTCCAAAAGAAAAGGAAATAACAATAGAAGGGTTTTTTTGTTCATTTTGTCTTTTATTCTTACTTTTATCCTTTTGCCAAGTCAAATTTTAAAGACTTTATCAGAAAAATCATAACAAATTGAAGCAAATTCTGCCCACAATTCTAAATATATATATTTAGGTTCAAGTGACCTGCCTCAGCCACTTAAGTAACTGGGACTACAGGCACATGACACCGTGCCCTGCTAAGTTTTGTATTTTTTGTAGAGACAGGGTTTCATCATGTTGCCCAGACTGGTCTCAAACTCCTGAGCTCAAGTGATCCGCCCTCCTCAGCCTCCCAAAGTGCTGGGATTACAGGCATGAACCACCGCTCCAAGCCAGAGGAAGTATTTTTAAAATCCATTCTCATGGACGTATAAGGATATAACGCTCAATCAATATTTCCTTTCCAACCCCAGTGGACACACAGATAAGGATTTGGGAAGGAGAAATCTAAAATCATGCAATTGATGACATAGGCTTTGAATAATTTAGGTCTTGGGATTTGGAAGACCAGATAGTTTACTTAGACTCCAACTAAACAATGTCCACGGCTCTCCCAGCATCTCCCAATGTGATAGTTGCATTAGATTACACTTTATCTGTAACATGACACTTTTATATCCTAGCAGAAAAGTGCATTTCTGAGCTTATACTTGTTTTTACTAACCTGCCTATTCCTAAGCAGCCAGTGCATTACCCCCAGAGCTCCATATGTTTCTTTAAATCTGAATGTGAGGCCCTTAGAACAACAACAAAACAACAACAACAACAACAACAAATGAAAACAATTTCAATAATGATTTTTGATGCTATTATTCAAAGTAGCAGTATGTCTTTCGAAAAGAGCTACAAGGATATAAGGGAGTAGGGAGTCACAAGGGAACCCGTTATATAAATGATAAAAACTTGAAAAAACATCGTTGTAAAGCTCTTTGTCATGTAATTTTTGACTCCTATCATTGCTGAGGATAACCTTGTTTGTTCTAAGCCACACAACTTGCCATGCCAAGGTAATATAAATTATTTCCTCCTAAGCCAATTGGCAATTATATTTAACCTGATAAATAGCAAGTGACTCTGAAGTCTGGGAAAATTCAAAGTTTACTGCCTTATTTCCTGATGCCTAAAAATATAAGTTCCCAGCTCTGTGGCCCTCCAAATGAACAAAGGAAAAGGAAATAACAATAGAAGTGTTTTTTGCTTGTTTCATTTTGTTTTGTTTTTTATTCTTACCTTCATTCTTTTGCCCAGTCAAATTTTAAAGACTTTGCCACAAAAATCACAACAGATTGAAGGAAATTCTGCCCACGGTTATAAGTGATTTAAAAAAATCTCGTTTTTTTTTGTTTCTGAAGAGAACATGATATCAAAGTTTTGTGTATTTGTGCTCCCTCTCTAAGCCTAAGACTTGGGAAATATGAGTGTAGTGAGGAAATTTAGGACAACAGTAGAAAAAAAACCCACCTCATTTCAAATAAGCCAGAAGCTGACTTAAACAGCTGGAGAAAGCCTGTTAGCGAGGAGAGTATGAATTTTACCAAAGGAGTTACAAGCTCCCGTCTCTGAGCAAAACCAAAATCCAACCCAGAATGTCTTGCTGGAGTTGCCACCTAAATGTGACCCATGTATTACTTTCTGCTTTTACTGGTGAATCGTCACTTGTATATTCATTTTACAGTCTTTTCTAACTGAAGTTGAAAGCATGATTGATGGCATGGTATGGCTCTGAGAGCATGAAGAAATGAGTGGTGCTGATACAGAGAAGAGGAAGAGATTACTTATAATTCTGACTTTTGAAGTCCTGTCTATGAGACTTCATAATTGTGATCAGTGCATTGATTTCCTAGGGCTGCTGTAACAAAGTCCACCAAACTTGGTGACTTAAAACAACAGAAATGTATTCTCTCACATTTCTGGAAGCTAGAAGTCCAAAATTAAATTGTCTGTCTGAGGGAGAGTCTGTTCCATGCCTGTCTCCAAACGTTCAGTGGTTGCCAGCAACCCTTGGCATCCCCTAGTTTGTAGATGCATCACTCTAGTATCTACCTCCCTTGTTACATGGTGTTCTTCGCTGTGTGTCTGTGTCTTTGTTCTCTATTCTTATAAGGATGTTACTCGTATTGGATAAGCAGTCTATCCTACCTCAGGGTAGATGAACTCAAGATTGTGTTACACAAGAAACCAAAATGGAGCAAGTGGCTTTTAAAAGAGACCTATCAGGACAGTGCCACTTGACCTCATTAAAACAATCCATTTGAGTTGCTACACTTGAACAGTCTCTAGAAATCTCCTACTTGAAGTCAACTTCTAGCATCCAGACTTACTATGTATGATAAGAGACCAAAATTTAGGGTGTAGGAGTTTATGCAACTCAAGTATTGGATGCCCAAGTAGGGGATCCAATGCTGGATACCCACTTTGGAGGTTTTGTGTATGACTCAAACTGGGACCACTCCCTGGGGAATTTTGCAAGAAGATTGCTTGGAAGGTAGTTTTTTGGATTTCAAAATAGTAATAGGAGAATGATCTTAACAGCATTTCCACTGAGAGTGGCTCTCTTTGGTATTGTTCCCATCATCATGAAAGGGGTCCTGGCTAGGAGCACCTTATCTTAGACATTCATGTTAGAAGAACCCAACCTTTTAACTAAGCAAGTCAATCAGGCAGGTTTGAGAAAAAGACAGGGAAGAGAGAAATCGTCCAGCTGTTGTGACTGACCCCTCCACTTTTACCTTCTGGAATTAAATATACTAAGCCCTTAATCTGGGAGTATTGTAAATGCCATGAAATCAACAACTACATAGCAATTGCTTTCACTTCTATAATTTTCCTCAGTACTTGATAATGAAATGTTTTAAGCATACAGCAAAGTCGGAAGAATTTTAGAGTGACTATCACCTAGGTTCTGCCATTAACATTTCAGTATACTTGCTCTCTCATATATCTATCCGTTGATTCAACCATCTATTCACCTATCAACCCGTCTTATTTTTATGTACTTCAAAGTAAACTACAGACATGAGTACACATCCCCCAAAATACATGGGTATCATTAACTGGAGATGTCCACAGCTTTTTAAGCTGTTGAGTAGATCACATAAACTATGAGATATCTGTAGAGGAATACCTGGCACCTCCATGAGGACACTTCCTTTCATGGTAGGTGTCAAGGTAACATATTCCTTTCCCAAGCATTTCAGTGAATAACTAAAATATGAACTAAGTATGCTTATAAAGTTTATGTTAAGATTTGTTTTTAAAAAGGCTATCAATAATTCATTGAGTCATTTTATCCATAAATATCACTGCATCTTTCCCTGGGCATATATGCAGGAACTTGGGTTGATATGACCTCAGAATTCAGGCCTCACATGTCCCCAGCTATCCTATAACCACACTGAATGTGTTGATGCAAGTTCTCAACAGAGGCTACAGTCTTTACATCACTACAAGGACATCTTCCACATTGCTTTCATATATTACAATCTTCTTTCATATACAAGTTCTCAATAATAAAAATCCCATAAAGCATAAGCTTATTTTTTAATTAATATTTGTCAAATCCTATCTTTCCATTAACAAGGACGACTTCTTGGCCAGGTGCGGTTGTTCACACCTGTAATCCCAGCTCTTTGGGAGGCCAAGGCAGAAGGGTGATTTGAGCTCAGGAGTTCAAGACCAGCCTGAGCAACATAGAAAGACTGTCTCTACCAAAATTTTTTAAAAATTAGCTAAGTGTGGTGTCACATGCCTATAGTATCAGCAACTCAGGAGGCTGAGATGGGAAGATTGCTTGAGCCCAGGAGGGAGGCTGTGGTGAGCCGAAATAACATCACTGTACTCCAAACCTGGGCAATGGAGCAAGTTCCTCTCTAAAAATAAAAAGAAAAGAAAAAAGAAAGAAAGAAAAATAATCCTTCTTGTCCTATCTTTTTTTTTTTTTTTTTTTTTGAGACGGAGGAGTCTTGCTCTGTTGCCTAGGCTGGAGCACAGTGGCAGGATCTCGGCTCACTGCAACCTCCACCTCCCAGATTCACGCCATTCTCCTGCCTCAGACTCCCGAGTAGCTAGCCACCACACCCAGCTAATTTTTTGTATTTTTAGTAGAGATGGGTGTCACCGTGTTAGTCAGGATGGTCTGGATCTCCTGACCTCTTGATCCGCCCACCTCGGCCTCCCAAAGTGGTGGGATTACAGGCGTGAACCACCGTGTGGTTGTCCCATCTATTTTCATGTATTGCTGTGTGTTGCAGGGATTCCCTGCATAATAAAGCTCTGTTGTTACAGAAAAATACATAAGTGAAACATGACATTTCATTGATTACATGAAGAGAAATAACAAGGAGAGGAAGCTATTCATGGACTTAAAAAAATTCATAAGTAATTGTCACTCAAAATGAAGGCCAGGAAACAAAAATGCAAGAACTCACAGACGAGATGGCGAAGCAACAGAAAGAGATAAAAACTGGTGAGCTGGCGAAACCAGCAGAGTATTAGAAGAAAAAAAAAATTTGTAAAAATAAGGCATAATTGGCTGGGGGCAGTGGTTCACGCCTGTAATCCCAGCACTTTAGGAGGCTGAAGCGGGAGGATCACCTGAGGTCAGGAGTTCAAGACCAGCCTGACCAACATGGAGAAGCCCCGTCTCTACTAAAAATACAAAAAGTTAGACAGGCATGGTGGTGTATGCCTGTAATTCCAGCTACTTGGGAAGCTAAGGCAGGAGAGAATCGCTTGAACCTGGGAGGCGGAGGTTGCGGTGAGCCGAGATTGCGCCACTGCACTCCAGCTTGGGTGATAGAGTGAGACTCTGTCTCAAAAACAAAACAAAACAAAACAGAACAAAAAAAAAAAAAAAAAAAGAAAGAAAAAGAGAGAAAGAAAGAAATAAGGCATAACTGGAAGGAGCATAAATGAAATAGAATAGACACTGTGATCAAAAGATTACAATGAAATATTACAATGAAAGAGAAATTCATTTCTGTTAAAAGTTGAAAATAATTCAGTAGAAAATAATAAAGAAATAGTCAAAGGAAATTCAACGCCTTCCAAAATCTTGCAGGCATGCCTTTTACTCATACAATGTAAATTGCATCCAGAGGGAAGAAAGGAAGTCTATTAAATCATAATTTCCAGCTTCCAACTTTCATGATGTAAAAGAGGACTTAATTAGGGAGCAGGGATGAATGCTGATTTCAAAAACAAAAAAAGTGTTCTGCTGGGCGCGGTGGCTCACGCCTGTAATCCCAGCACTTTGGGAGGCCAAGGTGGGTGAATCATGAGGTCAGAAATTCTAGACCAGCCTGGCCAACATGGTGAAACCCCGTCCCTACTAAAAATACAAAAATTAACTGGGCACGATGGTGGGCACCTGTAATCCCAGCTACTCAGGAGGCTGAGGCAAGAGAATAGCTTGAACCCAGGAGGCAGAGGTTGCAGTGAGCTGAGATTGTACCATCGCACTCCAGCCTGGGCGACATAGCGAGACTATATCCCTCCCCTCGCCGAAAAAAAAAGTGTTCAGCATGAATGTAAAATATACAAAAAGCTCATAACATGCCAAAAAGGTATAGAAAAATGGGCAAAGGATATAAATAGTTCACAGGAAAATAGGCACAGGTATGACTTATGGAAAAGGATGCCTTTTTAATGTCTCTTTAAAGAAAGGGGCAGATGGAGGACAGGGTTGAAAGAATATTATATGTTGTTATTATTATTGGTAGAAAGGATATTTTGTGGTTGAATTATATAAATATATTGCCTAGTCAAAAATAAATAATTTTATCTAAGAAGAAGACTGGAGGAGGAAGAGAACTTGACAGAAGTTTGGTGAAATCCTACAAAGGCAGATCAAAGGCTTGAGAATCAACCTTATGAGGAGTGAGGAGTCTGTGTTATTCGGGTCAGAAAAGGGAAAGTTGAGAGCTGATAGAATAGAACTTCGATATACAAGATAAGTGCTAGCCATGTGCCATCTTCCCTGAAAACAGAAGGCAGAAGAGATAAAATAAGAACGGTTGAGCTTGAATATTTATTTAATATTGTAAATGTGGAACTAGGTTAGCAAAAGAATGTATAGGACTTGCCGTCTCTGAATCCAACCATTTCTCCTTACTCTGTGGGATATTTGACAACACCTATTGCCATGAAATATAGAACTCCAAGTTCACTTGCTTTAATACCCTGCACTGACTTTTGACAGAGTCCAGTTGTTTTAGAACAGAGTACAAAGCCCTTTAAAATGTGTACCTGCCTGTCTTTTAACTCAGGGATATTGATAGGTTCTTTTCGCTTTCTTCTTTTCACACAATGCAGACTCACTTTGGGCTGGCATAACTTCCCGTTTTCAAAACCTACTGTGCATTTTCATGTCTCTGTGCCTTTGCTGATGCTGGTCTCACTTCCTAGAATATCCTTCTACTTATCTTCCTAGAGAGTCCCCCTCACTCTCGAGACCCAGCAAGGAACATCTCTGTGAAACATTTTTGGAACCTTTCCTAATTGCCGCATAATTTGTTGTACCCTCGGATATTTTCGCATGCCATCTGCCCATATCTCTGTACTATTGGAATAGAGGCTTGGTATTCCATTAAATTTTCACAGATGCCAGGTGTTAATTATTTTCTTATCTTTAGAAATCAATATGGCGGCCCACAGCTAGCGCAGTACCTGGCCTCAAGTTATGGTGACTGCATGAAGAATGAGGTGCAAGCAACATAATTGGGAATGAGAAAATCCAGACTCTTACTTTGTGCTTATGTATTTCAAACACATTCAGAAAATAAAATGATTACTAGTCTGTTCTCCTATGTTTATACCTTCAGAGACAGGATCCAAGGCAATCTCTGGCGTGTACTGAATAGATACTAAGTACATAAGAATATATTCAATTTCAAAAGATGCACAGTGACCCTGCTAGCAATTGTGTAATAACTGTAGAGTGGGGAATATTAATGTGAAAAAGCATGCTTTGAAAGTGAAACACCATCAATTCTCTATCATAATTAAAGGTGATAATTTGGGTGTGTATTCCTGATTACACATATATTTAAAACTTCTAAACTTAATTCACTACTCATTTATTTTAGCATTTTGGTTTATTTCTTCAAGAAGAAAAAACCCACAAATGTTTCTACTTTGACCACATCAACCATGACCTGCACATCTCCAATCATAAAATACATAGGAATAGGACCTCTTTATGAAGCCCTGGTTTTGGAATGGGATTTTTTTTTTTTTTTTTTTTTTAGAAAAAAAATGCCAGAAAAATATTTTTATATTTATGCTTCATCAAAAATTTTCTATTATCAAATTTAATCTCAGGTTTATATTTTATATCCAAAGACTTGTTCAAACATCTGAGTCTTTATGCAATCATTTCTTTTATTGTAATTGGGAATTATCAGGAAATTGAATCAACCAGAAATATCTATGCCTTCTTGCATTCCTATTTCATATTGAATCTATATAAGTTGAATGAAACTCCTCTGAAGTTAGGCCAAAATGGGATGAAGTTCCAGTTCACCATAACTGTTGGAACTGCAGTAAGTACTCATCCTTGCTAAACCTTTGTTTTCTCACCTATAAAAGAGGAGTAACAATGATGTGCCCTACAGAGTTTTGAATTAAGAATAACATAGAAATTGGTAGCATGCAGTATCTGGCACATAATAGGTTCTCAGTAAGTTTTATTTATTTATATCATGGTTCTATCTGCCAATTAATATTTTCTTTGCCCTATTGCTATTTCTTCAGTCTGGATCACCTGTACACATCCCTACCCTAACCTGACCAGGCAAACTCATCTGGGTACTTATACACTAGTGTTAACTCCCCTGAGAAAACTTCCTGATTCCCTCCCACCTCTCCAGGCCAGGTAGTCACCCTTGCATGTTTCACTTAACATTCTGGGGTTACTGCTGTCATTGCCTCTCTTACACTTCATCAGATTGGTTATTTACTTATCTATCTCCCCTACTTTGGTGTAAGTTTCTTGTAAAGAGAGCTTGTGTCTTGATCTGTGTTATTTTTGTAGCTTTATTTCTAGCACCATATCTGCATTTAAAAGGGAAATAAATATAAGGGCTCCTAAAATACTTTAATCCAGACAATTAAAATTAAAAGACACTATAGGTGTTAAAGAGATACCTGCAGACCCATGTTCATTATAACATTATTCACAATAACCAAGACACATGCTATAGTTTCAATGTTTAAAATTTGGAGGTTGAAATATAATCTCCAATGTGATAGTATTAAGAGTTGAGGCCTTTAAGAGGTGATTAAGAAGTCAAGAGGGCAGAGGTCTCACAAATGGGATTAATGACTTCATAAAAGAGGTGCTACGGAGCTGCCTTCCTCTCTTTTGCCCTCATGTCCTTTTCAGCATTCATCCCCTCTGGAGAATGCAGCAACAAGGCACCATTTTGGAAGCAGAGAGCAGCCATCACCAGTGTCTTGATCTTGGACTTTTGGCATTTTATTATAGCAGCAAAAATGGACTAAGAAAACATGGAAGTAACCTAAATGTCCATTGACAGATAAATGGGTAAAGAAAATGTGATAAATGAAATATTATTCAGGCTTAAAAAATAAGAAAATCCTACCATTTATGAAAATATGAATGAACCTGAAGGACATTATGCTAAGTGAAATAAGGCAGATACAGAAGGTCAAATACTACATCATATCACTAGCTAATGAATCTAAAATAGTAAAACTCATAGAAGCTGAGCTCTTTATTCATTCATCTGTCAATGGACATTAGGTTGCTTTTGTGTTGTCTTAGTCCATTTGTGCTCCTATAAAAAATATCATGGTCTGGGCAATTTGTAAACAATAGAAATTTATTTTTCGCAGTTCGGGAGGATGGGAAGTCCAAGATCAAGGCACTGGATCCAAGAATGGTGGTTGTTAGTCGCTGAGAGGGGAGGGGAAACAGGGGGGTATTGGTTAAAGGGTACAGTTTTGTTTACATAAGATGAAGAAATCCTAGAGATCTGCTATACAGCACAGTGCCAATAGTTAACAATACTGTATTTTATACTTAAAAATTTGCTAAAAGACTAGATCTGTGTTCAGTGTTCATGTCACACACACAAATAATTATAAATAAAAATAATGGGAGGACACTTTTGGGTATAGATTTACAGCATAGATTTATGGCATAGATTGTAGTCATGGGTATAGGCTTATCTCCAAACTCATCAAATTGTATATATTAAATGTGTATAGCTTTTTGTATGTCAATAATAACTCAAAAAAAGAGAAAAAATTTCTAACATTCCAAATATTTTATATTTTTAAAGTCCTGAGTTAGTCATAACCTTTCTCAAAAAAGAAGAAGGCCATGCTTTTTTGTTAATTCAAAGAACCTCAGATTCTGGGTGTAGTGTTTTCCTTGATTATCATGTAAGTAAAATAAAATGGTAACTCTGCCAGAAGCAAATTCAGGTATAACATGAACAATGCCCATAACGTGTATCCGTGATGTCCAAAGTCCATAACAATGTCTCAACAAATACACAAATAAATAAATACTGAATCTTTATTTATTACAAAGGAATAGATATTACAAATGAATAGATAAAGAGATCTTTAGTTTTAGGTGAAAATTTGGGAGAAAGTTTGGAAAAGTTCAGTGATGAGTGTTTCTCAGCTGATTCTGTGTAATTCTCTGATGAACTATGTTTGAGAATGGAGTAGTACTGATTCCAGAAATGGGGCTGGGAATGTGCAAGAATTCCCAGTATCACCCCTCTCAAATCTGTCTTCACGCACAAATATATCACCATTTAAGATTAATTAACAAAATCATCTTTCAAAATGGGAAATACCACTGGGGGATGAAGGGAGAAGTAAAACAATAATTTAAAACCTGTAGTAATTAGTGTCACACTCAGCTAAGGTCAGAGTCAATCTTACACTAGAATAGAGGGGAGAAAATCTGAGACTGAAAGACTTAGACCGGTACACTCACTCTTTACACTTTTGGTGCAAAACGCTATCTCCAGATTTTGTAATTGCCAGAATCTGGAGAGGTGCTTCACTTCAAAATCAGGAAAATCTGGCTTTCAAACCAAAGGCATACAGAAGCCTAAAAGAACATTTTATATATATATACACACACACACATATATACACACATACACACACACATATATATATACATATTTTTTAACAGCAAGTACACAGAGAAAACATTTTTATTTATAATTACTCTCTATTATCTAAGGAAGGAAGATTCTAGCTAATGAAAGACTTGATTTGCCATGAACAAATGAAGTCACTAAGTGGCTGTCTTTTACAGACAGTTTTAAGAAATGAATGTGGGGAGCCCCAGCTGGAGGAGTCTGTATCACATCCTATAGTTCTATCTAAAAATGGAGATATAGAAGGAGGAGAGGCTGGAGAAAGGAGGTGGAAGTGAAGCAGAGATTCAGCTCCCTGCTGTAATGAAAGACAATAGAATATATTGTTTCACATGGGGAGGAGGTAAAAGGCTCCCAGCTCTGTGAAATAAACCAACTCCTCCCACCAAGCCTCCAGTGAAATATCCATTTCTTGTAATGCTTGGTGGAGAGGCTTTTTGTGAGAGGAATAAGGAGACTCTCTGAGTTCTGAATGAGATAAGACAAAAACTGTCCATAGCGCCCCGCATCGGTCTCACACAATAATTTTAATATTTTGGTTTGGTTTAAACCCCAACGTAGACAAACTTCACTATCAACAGAGCTAAAAAACAAACAAACAAACAAAAAACGGACAAACTAACCCCAACCACCATGGGCTGTACATACTGCAAGGTTTTGCTTTGGGCAACTGGTCAAAAAGAGCGTTAATTTGAGTTAATAATGATTAAACTCTTTAGAAATCTTTGAAATAGAGTTTAACCTGCCATGCTGTCACAATCTAAACTGGAACAGCTATACTGACAGAGTTGTAAATATTTCCCTTTGAAATCACAACAGTCCAGTATAGACTGTCTCTAGTAAAATCCTCCCTCCTAAGTCGGTTGCTATGGTAACAGAGTTAGCTGCAGCAAGTACCAGAAAATCATTTTTCATCCCCAGCATGATGCCTCTCCCTTTCACAAAATAATGCCAACACTCAGACAGGCAAAATAACAAAAAAGAAAAACCCTAATTGTGGACACTGTAGAAGTCACAACCTCTTACTTGCTCCACTAATCCATCTCCCCATATCACCCTATCACTTGATGCTTACCCAGAAAATTGTTTTAATTCATCCTGCCCTGCACCCTACTACAAATCTCCCTTCTCTTTGGACTGGTTTTTATAGTGACAGTGTCATTCTGTAGTCCTCCACAGATGTTCACAGGCAGCCAGGAGTCAGATCAGTCTCAATATCCCTCCCAGGGTCCCATTCATCCACACTCCAATTACAAAGACTTTCTGCAGGATCTTTACCTGAGAAGGTAAATGCACCATCATCTCCTCCAAACTGACTCTCCTTTCTAAGTTTCTTATTTCATCACATGATGGGGCTACTTTCCTAAATATCCCTGATTTCATAATTCTGGTGTAACTTTTTACTTCCCCATCTCTTCTGTTCCATAGGTCCCACCAGCTGCTAAGTTATTCAGATACTTCTGTCATGTTGCTTGATTTCAGTCCTTCCTCTGCCCTCCCCAGCAGCTTTTCAAATTCAGAAACTGCTTGACCTATACTTTGTGACCAACCTTTCTGTTTGCATCATACTCTCTCATTTTCCCTCACTCTCTTATTTTAATGTTGAGATCCAAAAATATATATATTTTTTCTCAATGTTTAAAAAGAGAGCATTCCTTGTAGGACAAAACCTGCCCACATTGAGGAAATGAATGGTCATATAAGCTGCTTTCGGGCAAAAGTTCGGTTTGAAGGGCCTGAAATTAGGTTGAACTGATGCTGCAGTAGGGGAGGGGAAGAATTTAGGCGGAACTGATGCTGCAGTAGGAGAGGGGAAGAATTTGTTTGTTACAACAGCAAATGAGGAAGGAAGTGGGAGACAGAAAGATGGGAACTACAAACCTTTAGTGAAGTGAGCTGAGTCACAAAATGTCTGGTTAAAGTGGGTTTTATTTTTTTTCTTTAGTATATTTGTAGGTTTTGAGTGTGTGAACGTGTGGCAACTAGTAAAAGTGCCGTGCTTATCACCTGGATTGATATGAGCAAGACTCGGGCAGCCAGTTCTCACTGTCAGGCAGACAAAGGAGTTAAGAAAAATGTGTGAAGAAGTCAGATATTCTCAAAATCTTAGAAGGGCTCTGGATTCTCATTTGCCATGTGTTCAAGTAATTGATGTATGTTTACATAAATCCCTGAGGAATAGAAGACCCCTGCTGATGTCTAGCTTCCCTTTTTACTGAATTCATGTAATTTTACAGGCTGCTTTTAATGCTTTCTGGCCCAAGTGAGATCATAAAAGTAAGCAAATAAAGAATTCTAAAATGATGTGGAAAAGGGTGCTGCTTGTAAGTTGTGATTATAATGTTATCAAAACTATTCGTTGGGGAAAAATAACTTAAAAGGAAATATGTCAAAATAATCAACTATGTTTGGTAGTGGGGTTGTGAGTAACTTTTTTTTCAAACATTCTGTAATATGGTTAAATTACTTTGGTTTTAAATTTTAAAAAGGTAACTATGAAGGCTATTTAACAACATGAGGAGTTGTTCATGACAGAATGTTAAGATTAAAAATTAGATTTTCTATTTATTGGTATATACCAGTGTGGCCACTAACAATAACAACAAAAGTAGTACTTCAGTATGTCTGCAATAATGTAAAATAAAAATACATATAGACGGGAGGTGGAAGGGATCTTAAAAGTTGTCACAGTTTGATCTTTTTCTGGGAGACAGATTCTAAGACAGAGTTGGATTCAGGATGTTTATCAGGAAATACCCTTAGGATCAAGACCTGTAGAAAGAAGGAAGAGGAATCAGGAATGGGCAGAGGGAGAAGTCTAGATGAACTGGCCCATTAGAGTTGTCCCACATTGGGCCAGAATACCTGGTCTGTATACTCCCAATCAGTCATTGGATGTTGGCCGCTGAGGGAGAAGGTGAGCTTGGGAGAGTCAGTTCTCTCCCTCCAGGGGCTGCCAGCTGAAGGGTGTCTGATAACAACACTCTTAGGAGCTAAGGCAACAGGTCCTTCCCTGAAGGTTGAACTGAGCCACACACGTCCATATTCAGGACAAAATAAAAACATTTTGTATAGAATGGTAGGCTAAAATGTCATTCAAAATTTTTTTTGTAAAAATCATTTTTAATATTGCTATCTCATCTTTTTATAGCTATAAAATGAGGATTTTTGACTGAGGCAGGTGAATTGCTTGAACCCGGGAGGCAGAGGTTGCAGTGAGTTGAGATGGTGCTTCTACACTCCAGCCTAGCAACAGAGCAAGACTCCATCTCAAAAAAAAAATAAATAAATAAATAAATAAAAAAGAGGATTTTCATAGTATTACTCTCATAGCACTATTGTGAAGATTAAAAAGATGACTTTAAAACTGTAAAGCACAATGCTTGGCACAAAGTGCACAATATTATTACTGTTCATTGTTTTAACATTTGCCAAGTTATACTACCCTGAAAAGTTAGTGCTCTTCTTGTAACTAGTCAGTGCCAAATCACATTTTTTTTTTCCTTTTTTTGGCATCTGCCCCTTATATTTCTGCTTCCTGGCATTGACAATGATGTAAGGATGTAATGTAGGAATTGTGCTATCTTGTGAACATACAATGACAACCAAGGGGACAATAGGCCAACACTGAGAATGGTGAAGCAAAGGAATAAAGATCTATGATGGGCATCTTGGAGGTACCAAACAACCATGATGCCATCTATATCATTCTAGACTGCTCATTAAATAAATAATAAATATCCTTATGATTTAAGGTACTCTTAGTTGGGCTTTGTTACTTAAAGCTAAAAACATTCCTAACTAATATGTAGGAAAATAGAAATACATGAAAGATTGGGAGGAAATAAATGCATAAAATTTATAAGCTGGCATGAACTCTGTAAAGTAGTAGAATTGTGTGAATATGGAAACATAATAAACATCACTTGATGATAAGGTTACTTCTGACTGTGTCTGTTTCAAGTTTATTCATGATTTAATTTTCTGAATACCTCCCTTTCCGTGATACAAAACAAATTAATCCCCACTTTGCCTCTAAGCCATATAGAGCAGGTGTGTGGGAAAAAGAAAGGATGCTAATGAGATTTTCTGTTTATTGTTATATACCAGTGTAGCCACTAACAATAACAACAACAAAACAACCTTCATTTGGTAAAATGCAGCTGCTAGAACTTTTGTAAAAAGACCTGCATCCTGACAATTCCCAATTGTACCTATAGTAAGTAGTTCCTAAATATGAGCCATTTATCCTCTTTATTATTCAGCAGGTATGATGCCTGTGGAGTTGGAAAGACACTTTAATTTCCATTTCTTAGGAAAGCTGTATGGACATGACACACCTGGTGACTGGTATAGCTCACAAAAGAAAGACATTTAGGAACCACGGGCAAAAATCACTTTCCAGAATATTCCCAATAGATGTGAAGTGGAGAAAAGAGTAGACTTTAGTGTTTCCCAAATTTTTATTCTTCACCCTCACTGTCTAAGTGATGCTGCTTATCCCAGGTAAATTTCAAATTTTTATATTGTCCACCTCATATATTTAAAAAACTACTGAAATGATTTCCTGAATTACTATTTTTGAGGAGTTTCAAGAACTGTCAAGTTTTGAATTGGAACACTATGAAAAATGAGACTGAGTGTCTGAGTTGGCTTTTAATAATAAGGTGAATCTGTTCCAAAAGAGATGGATAAAATGATCCACGCCCAGGTCTATTGATCACGGGCACTAATACACATAGGGAAGATGGCAATTATTTAGCAAGATATTTCCCCAAATTGGTGTCACATTTTTTATTTACTTATATCCTAAATTCTGTTCTGTTATGGCTCTTAACTTTAAGTGGATGACTGCAGATGTGTCCCAGCGAGATGATTTCTCAGTTCATGGTTGAATTCCACAGGACTAACAGAAAAGCTTCCTGCCATTCTCTGCTGGAGTTGTGCTTCTCTTCCAGTTCACACTTTCCAGCTCTGACACACTGGCATATCTTTCCAGACCTCTCTGGGCTGCTCACAAACTTGAGCATTTATCGTTGACCCATCAAAAGTCATGCAAAAACCCATGCATATAATGCCTGTGTAGCCTGTCTCTACTCTCAGGATCTGTTTGCTGCTTTATCTCAGCACATTCAGTGAATCCTGAACTGCGAGGGCAAGCACCGAAGCAGCTGGCAAGTCAGGTGCCACAAAGCCTCTATAGGAACCAAGTGCCTCTGTGCCCATCCAGCTCTCACTTCTTTTGTTCATGCTTCCCTCAAGCCCTCTGCTCATCAGAAATGACTCAGAAATACCCAGCATGAAACACAAGTTAAGCAAGCAAAGTCTTAGCTTCAGGGTGCCTACAGGGCCCTAAATCGGACTAAGTGATCAGAGGTGGCAAAAAGGCTGACATAGCACAATCATGAAACCCTGAACAGCTGCATCAAATGTATAATGGACTGGAGAGTTACTTTTTAACCTCAAGCCAAAGAAATTGGCATAGAAAGGACCAATTTCAATGGATGAGAAAAAAAATACTTGGTAGAGAGATTAAATTATTCCCTCTAATTGATACATTGCATGAATTGGTAGCAGAAACAAAGCTATTGAACATTTTCTACTAGATTAGGGACTATTCCTAGAGTTCTCTTTTTAGTCTAAATAAGGGTAACACAATGTTGGGCAGTGTTTTCCAAAACGTAGGATGAGAGCCCTTTGCCCAGAATCACCAGGGAAGCGCTTATTTAAAACCCAATTGTTCTGACACCATCCTAGACCTTAATCAGATTCTCTGGGGGATAGGAATGCTAGGAGTGTGTATTTTAACCAGACCCCAGATGATTGTTATGTGTCCTCAAATTTGAGACCTACAGATATAGTAGGGAAATGAAATTTTACTAACATCATCTCTGTTTCCCAAATGTGTCTAGAGCCCTGGGCCCCTCATCTGGAGATGCAGTTTCAGTAGGTCTGAGTCAGGGCCCTAGAATCTGTATGTTCCATAAAAGCCCCAGGTGATTGTTATGATGGGCAAGTTTGGGTAATTCTGATACAAGATGATTGCTTAGAGCATATCTCAGTTATACTTCATAAAAACAAAGCTGACATTTATTGAGTCCTTACCACTAAACACTCTGTTGAATGTTTTACTGTGTTAGCTCACCTCAAACCAATCTTATGAGGTAGGTACTTTTATGATCCTTATTTTTTAGAGTAGGAAGATAAAACTTAGCAAAAGTAACTCAAGGTCACATATCTAGTAAGTAGTGAAGACAGAATTTGAACTCAAGGAATCTAGGAGTCCTGTTCATTCCCATGGGACTATCCTGTGTCTCTTTATATATCAGACAATCCTAGAACTGAGTCACTCCACCTTAGTTTTTCTACTGTATTTATACCTGTCAATTTTCATTTTCTTGGTTTTTGCAATTTTTTTAAAACAAGGCTTAATACTCCAGGTCATAAAGCCTATTCCTCTTTGTTTTATGAAGTGTTTTTCTAACCAAAGCCTTACTGTTCAATTTTTATTACAAATTTTTTTCTGTTTACAATATAATACCAAATTCACTTCTTTGTGGGAACACTGGAAGTTTCTGTACTATTAGCTTCTCCTTCAATGACCTTATTGACTCTGCTTCTATGTCACAGCATAGAACTCAGGATTATTACTGCCAAGGGACTAAAATGGATGTCCCAAAATCTCCCTCTTAGCAGCTGGAACAAAAAAGCTTTGATCTTAGGTGTTTCTGATGATTTTTTTTTTAACTATGTCTATTGTTTGCATATAAATTCTGAGTCAGACTGAGCTCTTGAGCCATGAACTAATTTTGAAATCTGTTGAAGTTTCTAAAAAAACAATTCTCAGAAATCAACTTTCTGTGTACACACATTGCCCAGGACTGTGGTACTTCAATGAATGGTTTGTGTCAGGGTTAGAGAGGGACATAGTGAGGTCTCGGTGGGAGGAGAAGGGAGTGGGAAAAGGCCAAAAGTCAGTTTTATACCAAATTAATTGACATGATGAGACATTTTTTTCCATATTCATATTCAAAGGTAGGAAGAGGAACTTGATGGTGGCTAAAATTAATGGGCATGCTAAGCCTGATTTGGAGAGTGGTCATCTTCCTGAAGGGTTATTTATTGGTTGGCAGTCCGTAAGCAACCAAGCAATGGATCATGAACAGTCCAAATGGGCAGGAAACACATTAGTAATTGTTCTTAAAAAGTAATTGCATTTTGGTAACCAAATGAAACAGTTTTCTGTTTAAGTATTGAAAATGCTTAATGTACCACTCAGACCTGAAAGCTTTACAGTCCTTTTTTTTCCTTAAAAAAAAAAAAAAAAATTATAATAGCTTTATTGAGGCATAACTGACACAGAGTAAAGAGCACATATTTAATGTACACAATTCATAGGTTTTGACGTATGTATACAATCATGAAACTAAGACTAACATCAAGATAGTAAACTATGCATCACTAGCAAAAGTTTCCTCATGATCCCTTGTGGTACCTCCTAGCCCATCCCCTTCACTCCTTGGCAACCACTGATTTGCTACTCTCTGTCACTACAGATTATTTTGCATTTACTAACATACATGAATGGAATCATAGAGTGTACTCTTTGCCTAGATTCTTTCTCTCAATTTTGCAATTCAATCCATTTGTGTTTATTCATAGTTAATTCCTTTTTATTGTTGAGTAGTATTCCATTGTAAGGATATATCAAAATTGTTTATCCATTCATCTGTTGATAGACATTTTGGTTGTTTCCAGTTTATGAATAAAGTTCCTATTTGTTTACATGTCACTGTGTAGACATATGCTTTCATTTCTCTTAGGTAAATATCTAGAAGAGTAATGGTGGGTCCTATGGTGTATATTTTTATTTTTTAAAAACTTCCAATTCTCTTCTAAATTGTTTGTATCTGTTTACATCCCTACAAGCCATGCATGAGAGTTCTGGTTCCTCCACATCCTAACCAACACCTCGTATGATCAATTTTTTTCTTTTTTGTTTTGTTTTTTTTGTAATTTTAGCTCTTCTAATAGATGTGCAGTGGCATTTCACTGTAGTTTTAATTTGCATTTTCTTAATGACTTACGATGTTGAGCATATTTTCATGTGTTTGTCATCCACATACCTCCTTTGGTGAAATGTTTGTTCAAATTCTTTGCCCAAGTTTTGAGTTGTGTATTTATTCTCTTCTTTTTGAGTTTTGAGAGGTCTCTTTTTACATTCTGGATACAAGTTCTTCACCAATTACGTGATTTGCAGCAAGTAGTTTCTTTCAGACTATGGCTTTTATTTTTATCCTCAGAGTTCTTTATGAAGCCTATTAATTAGGGAAAGCAGATCTGCCAGGAGCCTGGGTGTTGCCTGTCCACTGCTGCAGATGCCCAGCCCCAAGTGAGAAGAGCCAGAGGAAGCTGCAGCATGGTATTAAGGTCAAGGAGTAGGGTGGGACAGAAGAGGCTGTCGGAGGAGAGATGGAAAGGGCATCTGTTAGAAATGGGCAGTGGCTGAGAGGTCTTCTCCTGTTATCTTATTTCATTCTCGCCCTCACTCCTAAGAATTAGCCATTGTTACCCTGATTCTACAGCAACTTCCCTAAGTCACAGAGCCTGAAAGTAGCAAGATTTAAAATCAAACTATGCAATGGGTGAATCTCACAACCAATAATGAAGGAAAGTCAGAGTCAAAAGAGTACATAGAAAATGGTTCCATTTACTTAAAAACAAAAGCAGGCAAAACTAACCTATGCTGTTAGAAATCAGAGAGGGGAGTAATGACTGAAAGAAAGGACAGTCTCTTGACTTGCACACTAGATTGCTAATGGTTTCTAGGTTGTAACTGTGTATCAGTGAGTGTGGTACAGTGTTTTGCAGGTTGATGAACTGCTACTTACATTATCCATTGACAAATGCAGCAATCCTAGGATCTTCCCAAATGTTACATTTCAGTTTAGTTACTGGCATTTTCCTACTTACACAAAACATGGTGGTTAGGGTGTGTGAAACTTAACTATTTTAAGATACTTCTTCTACAGTGATTAGGCCCTATCTCTAGACCCTAACAGTTCCATGAAATTTCTTAGGCCTCCAGGTGCTTATTTAAGACAACTTTTCCTTTATTTCAACTCTGAAGAAGAACATCATCCTCATTAACAGCTCATAGGAAATAAAACATATATAAACTGCAGGTATTATGGTTTAAGCAGGAAAAAGAAAGGTTTGTAACTGATCCAATTAGAAATTACTTCATGTCTCAGCCAACATGACATGATGTGACTAACTCAAATGTATAATAATTACACATGTCTATTGAACAAGCTGCAGCCAAAGGTTATGGGCATTCGGGGGACAAGTCCACTCAGATAACCCTTGCAGTGTCTGAACAGAATATACACTAACCAGAAAGGAAGATTGATTAATCCTTTTAGGCAGGTGACTATTCTTAACTGGTCAAGATTTGTAACATAATCATAATAACATAATGTTTATTCCCAGTCTGAATTTATTTTTCTTACCTTCCTCTGTTTTGCTCTTGTGAGTAATTTCTGCTCTTAGAGACTGCTCTTCCCATCCTTTTTCTGATAATCTTTGATATTTCTATATGGGTGGAAGGATACCTCATGAAAGTTACATTTGAATGGCAGTTGTTTTACTTGTCCTAGATGTGAAAATTTGTGCTCCCCAGGTAGGATGGTCTGTCTCAAGATACAGCCAGATGTGACCCAATGTGGAGAATGAAACCCATCTGTGAAGAGCCAGGACTTGGGTCCAAAGAGCTGTACACTGGGGCAGGCAGGTCTGGGGAAAGAGGCTTCCCCACCCCCACTCAAACTGGAGTCTAACAGGCTTCTAAAGGCCAGCCAAGCCATCCTGTCCTTATGTACTTTTACATTTATTTAAAAACATCTACGAAGAGCTTACTGTGTGCAAAGCACCATTCTAATCACTTCACAAAGACTTATGGAATTCTCATGACAATCCCATGAGGGTAATGCTCTTATGATCCCCATCATACAGAGGAGGGGAACAAAGGCATTTGCCCAAAGTCAGCCCACCAGGAAGTGGTAGAGTCAGGCTAGAAGGTAGGTTCTGGAGTCCACTCTCTTCTTTATCCTTATCTTGTGCTGCTTCCAAGAAAAGCCCAACCTGAGATAATGGGTTATGTCACGTCAGTGAAGTCAGATAGGAGCAAATGGCACTCAGAAGTCCAGGCTAAACGGGGCATAAAGAAAGTCTAAGGAAAGGTGGCCGGGGGTGGTGGCTCATGCCTGTAATCCCAGCACATTGGGAGGCCGAGGTGGGCAGATCACCCAAGGTCAGGAGTTTGAGACCAGCCTGGCCAACATGGTGAAACTCTGTCTCTACCAAAAATACAACAATTAGCTGGGCGTGGTGGTGGGTGCCTGTAATCCCTGCTACTTGGGAGGCTGAGGCAGGAGAATTGCTTGAACCCAGTAGGCAGAGGTTGCAGTGAGCCAAAATCGCATCACTGCACTCCAGCCTGGGCAACAAGAGTGAAACTCCATTAAGAAAGAAAAGAAAGAAAAGGAAGGAAGGAAGGAAGGAAGGAAGGAAGGAAGGAAGGAAGGAAGGAAGGAAGGAAGGAAGGGAAAGAAAGAAAGAAAGAAAGAAAGAAAGAAAGAAAGAAAGAAAGAAAGAAAGAAAGAAAGAAAGAAAAGAAAAGGAAGAAAAGGAAGGAAGGGAAAGAAAGAAAGAAGAAAGAAAGAAAGAAAGAAAGAGAAAGAAAGAAAGAAAGAAAGAAAGAAAGAAAGAAAGAAAGAAAGA
>NC_045438.1:88415060-88511804 GCF_002776525.5 Piliocolobus tephrosceles
AGAAAGAAAGAAAGAAAGAAAGAAAGAAAGAAAGAAAGAAAGAAAGAGAAAGAAAGAAAGAAAGGAAGGAAGAATCCAAGGAAAGGTAGGAATAGCACTTAGGCTATCAGGGTCAGAATAGCCTGGGGTTAGGAAGGAGGCTCTGAACCAGGGGTGGCTGTCTGCCAGGGCATACATATTCAAAGGATCATTCTTGTTTCCAATTTGTCATAAAAATATGCATATGGCTAAACTCTTTTGATTAAAAAAATCCATTCATTCACCCATTTACTCATTTATTCACTCCCGTACGCATCATTTATCAGTCAGTCATCCAAGAAACATTTACTGAGTATGTCGTATGAGCTTTGCTGAATGCCAGGGGAGAAAATAATAAACCACAGATCATACACTACAAGTTTAAGAGTTATTAATATCCCTAACTGAAAGTACAAGTTCGTTCTGAGAAGCCCAGTGAATAATTTACATTCAAACTTGTTTAAAAGTGAACGAATGCTAAATTGTAAGTTAGAAAAGAATAAGTTTGTCCATGATCTAGTAGTAAGGCACACTCAGTGTGGATCTTAACCATTTTAATCGAATAAGTCAATGTTTTCCTATTGCTAAACAGACATTGAAAATAATAAAGAAAAGGAAACAAAAATATAAATTTTGACTTCAAATTCCTTAAAAAGAAAAAAAAAACTATAGGTACTATTTGAACCATACATTTAAACTCCAAATCAACATTATTGCTTAAGCAATTGTTCTTTTGTGAAAAAGGATACATTGATTTTTATTTCATTAGTAGGGTATAGATTTTTAATAGACAAGGTAAATCAATAGGCAATTTAAATCAAGGCATCCATTAAACAAATCGGGTAAATTAGGATTTACTTTAGATCCGTGGTTCTCAAATATTTTGGTCACAACACCATTTTACAACTCTTAAAAATCATTGAGGACCCTAAAGAGTTTTTATTTCTGTGGATTATGTTTATCAGCAGTTATCATATCAGATATAAAACTGAATTTTAAAAATATTTGATTGATTTAAAATAACAATAAGCCAATTGCATGTTGACATAATTAACATGTTTATGACAAATGAGTTTTCTAAAACAAAAACATTTAGTGACAAGAGTGGCATTGTTTTACATCTTTGCACATGTCCTTACTGTCTGCTGGATTCTCATGTTTACTTTTGCATTCAATCTGTTGCAATATGCTATTTGGGTTGAAAAAATTCAAACTTTACGGAGATATATAGTTGAAAAGGAGAGAAGCATTTAAGTAGCCTTTTATAACTGTGGATAGTCTTCTCTGACATAACATCAAATTTCAACAAGCAGTAGTTTCTGAAAGGTAAGCTTCATTGTGGGATGTGAAATGATAACAATGAACTTTTTGTACTCTGTAACATTAAAATCCACTGGTCTATCTTACACTTTGAATGAATGGATCTTTACCTATGCATATTTTTTACAAGATTACATATTGGTAAATATCAGTTCAAATATTGATATCAAAAAGTAAATGATATGAAAAAAAAATCACATTTTTAGCCGGGTACAGTGGCTCACACCTGTAATCCCAGCACTTTGGGAGGCCGAGGCAGGCAGATCATTTGAGTTCCAGACCAGCCAGGCCAACATGGCGAAACCAGTCTCTACTAAAAATATAAAATTAGCCGGGTGTGGTGGTGGGCGCCTGTAATCCCAGCTACTGGGGAGGCTGAGGCAGGAGAATTGCTTGAACCTGGGAGTCAGAGGTTGCAATGAGCTGAGATCACTCCACTGCACTCCAGCCTGGGTGACAGAGCCAGAGCGAGACTCTGTCTAAAAAAAAAAAAAAAAAAAAAATCCGGCTGGGCGCGTAATCCCAGCACTTTGGGAGGCCGAGGAGGGCGGATCACGAAGTCAGGAGATCGAGACTATCCTGGCCAACATGGTGAAACCTCGTCTCTACTAAAAATACAAAAAAATTAGCCGGGCGTGGTGGCGGATGCCTGTATCCCAGCTACTCGGGAGGCTGAGGCAGGAGAATGGCTTGAACTCGGGAGACGGAACTTGCGGTGGGCCGAGATCGCGCCACTGCACTCCAGCCTGGGTGACAGAGTGAGATTCCGTCTAAAAAAAAAAAAAAAAAAAAAAAATCATATTTGTGAATACCTACAAATCTCACAAAAATGTCTTCAAGCGTTGTGAAGCTGACAAATTCACAGTGGAGGATCAAAATTTTCCAAAATTCTGTTTTTCTGGACGGAGTCTCACTCTGTCGCCCAGGCTGGAGTGCAGTGGCCGGATCTCAGCTCACTGCAAGCTCCGCCTCCCGGCTAGTTTTTTTGTATTTTTAGTAGAGACGAGGTTTCACCGTGTTAGCCAGGATGGTCTTGATCTGCTGACCTTGTGATCCGCCCGTCTCGGCCTCCCAAAGTGCTGGGATTACAGGCTTGAGCCACCGCGCCCGGAAGTTTTACAAAATTCTAATCTCTAAAAAGTTGAAACTTTATCATTAGCACAAAACACAAAATCAGCAAAATTAGCAAAAAATGTTAGTTCTGGCAGTGACAGTCTACTTTGTTAATTTTCCAGAAAATATCTGCCAAAATACACGACTGAATAAACATAGTTTGTATTTTCCTTGTTCATTCAAGTAAAAATGGTGTTCTGTAAATAAAGCAGCTAGCTCAGCTTGCAACTCCAGTTGATTTTCCTGAGACAACCATCTTCCTTCAGAATGCAGCAGAAGTGATTTTCACTGACTTGCTGTAATATTGGAAAGGGTTCCTGCTGTAATGTCTTTTATTTACTTTTCATCCAGCAGGCATTCAGCAATATTTGACCTTAAAATTGTAAAAGGTCTCTCAGTTATTGGTTATGCTCTTATGGTTAATGCAATATGACTACTTATTCCTAGAAGATGCTTCAGAGAGTTTTTGTTTCTAGTTCAAAAATGTGTAACAAATCATTTTTGGCATTTAAAGACCTCATCAAGTCTACAATTAAAATATTCAATTTTTCTTTTACTTTTCTTTTCTTTTCTTTTTTTTTTGAGACAGAGTCTCGCTCTGCCGCCCAGGCTGGAGTGTAGTGGCGCAATCTCGGCCCACTGCAAGCTCTGCCTCCCAGGTTCATGCCATTCTCCTGCCTCAGCCTCCCAAGTAGCTGGGACTACAGGTGCCCAACACCATGCCTGGCTAATTTTTTTTGGATTTTTAGTAGAGTCAGGGTTTCACCATGTTAGCCAGGATGGTCTTGATCTCCTGACTTTGTGATCCACCCGCCTCGGCCTCCCAAAGTGCTGGGATTACAGGCATGAGCCACCACTCATGGCCTCAATTTTTCTTCTTCAAACTATGAGTCATTGCCCTCAAAATTGACCACAATTTAATTGACACGCTGTATCATCTGAAATTTTTCTTTTTCATAAGACCCGCTTTGGCAAATTATTAACATCTAAAAAGTGAGGGAAACATAGGTTTCATCATTTGTTTGTTTCATTTAAAATTTTGCATGATTTCTTTAGAAAGTCAGAATTCTCTGTTACGTCACTTTTCACATTTTTCAGTATCTTTAGGCATAAATGGTACAATTGTGGTTGAGAAAGCAAGTCTTCTAATCTCCCCTTTGTAGACCAATAATCTTTCCTTAAATACAAGAAAAATATACTATAATTTTAAAATTCTGTATTAAAATATTATTGGACTCTAAAGTAAGTTTTAGATACAATTTAAAATATAAAAGTTTTAGTAAGATTTAAAAATTATAAAATCGCATGGATAATATGATCCCATTTATGCAAAATTATTTGTGTGTATATATAAACATAGAAAATATATGTTAGAATGTTCACTGACATGTTCATGGTGATAATCTCTGTGTGGTGGGAATTTAGCCATTTTTGCTTTTTTCCTTTATACCTTAAGTATTGCCTAAGTTTTCACATGTATTATTTAGAGCATTTTAAAAGACATTTTCTTTGTTTGTTGCAGGGAGGGAAGCCTGTTCCCTATGGTAAGCAGTCATTGTGCAAATACTCTAGGGGATGTTATAACTGCCCTAATGCATGCCGCCTTGTGATGTGATGTGGTCAGGATGAGTGGGACTAGTCAGATGATTTGATAAGTTTGTGTGGAAGTGATTTGGGAGAGAGAATTGTCCATGCTAATCAGAGCCTGCAAATGTGGATGTGAATGCCAAAACATGAATATTCTAATTTAATTTATTAAGAGAACTATAACTGTCATAGCCCACTGGATTATCAACTCATTCTCTTCCAAATCACAGAACTGATTAGAGAAAACAAATTTTAGTTATAGAATACCAGAATTAGAGAGGAACTTAGAGATTGTCTGGCTTACTCCTGTCATATTACAGACGAGAAAACGGAAAAAGTATGGGCCCCAGGAAAAAGTATGTCTTCCGGGTCACATGGAAATTTAAAACTCTGTGTGTGTGTGTGTGTGTCTGTGTGTGTGTGTGTGTGTGTGTGTGTGTGTGTGTGTGTGTTGAGGAGCAGCGTCATTTGGGAGACCTGGCACCAAGTCCACATTGGAGCCATGATTTATCAGCCCTGGAGAAACAGTGACCCACCCCTTACTCTCCATGTCTCCCTTATCGACATCTCCAAAATTTTCTGTAAGCCTCTTGTCACAGTTTCCAAGATAGCTGCTTATCCTTGTTTCATTACATTTTATTATATAACTTTCCTGTTTCCTTCAGAGGGGCCACTTCATTCTCACATATGCTATCTAAACCTTAAGGCAGAGGGAACAGCAATGTACGCTGTGTTCATGCATATTAGTATCAACCGCAGACTAAATCTTATGTGCAGACTACAGGGATCGTCTCTGTTGAATTCATTGTCTATTCTTTTAGTGTATTTACTGTAAGGATCATTAGATGGAGCAGCAGTAGCCTGGGGACTGTAGGCAATAGATTGGGAGACAATAAAGGTTGACACTCAAAAGTCTATTGAAGGTACATTCATTGCCCCCAAAATTTCTTAAACCTACAAAATGTAGAGCCAGATTGAACTGAATGTGGCTGCTTAGCAATCTCAAAATCCTTTTGGAAACAGTTGGGGTACACATTAGGATTCTTCAGGGAAACAGAACTACTAGGGGGGTGGAGAGAAGAGGAGACAGCGAGAGAGACTCACACCTGGCTTTTTCGTGTTCTTGTATTTGCTCCCCAGTCTGTCCTCAGCCCTGACCATCAAAATCCTACTCCCTGACAAAGCAGTTCAAATACCAAATCCGTTCAAAATCTTCTACAAATTTTGAAATCTAAAATAACATGTTATTCCTCTGTGCTTCCCAGAAGAATAGGTTTCTTAATGATTCTAAAAAACAAAAATGAAAAACATTCTCCCTTATACATAGACCTTTTAAAATGCATTCTTCTGGATGTAAGCATCCTGAGGACCAGGACCGTCCCTACATCTTCACAGCACAGGCACTAACGTATTCAATTCATTGCAGAGCTAGAGAAATAGGGAAGTAGAACAATTTCTCAAGGTCACCCTGCAGGACAAGAATACTTAGAGATAAGGCAAAGCCTTGTTGTAATTATCCACCCCCCACCTACTCCTGCACTCTGCCATCTGGGGTCACCTCATCCCCACCTGTATATCCAGACTGCCCTGATTCTGGCCTGAATATAAGGGGTGCAAAATCAATGTATTAGCTCAGCCTGAGTTCAGCTAACTTTGTTCTTGCCTTGGGCTCGTAAGTTCAGACCTTGAAGGGCTAGATTTTCTGCTCTTCAGCTCATGCCCTCATAGCCAAGGTGAAACAATTATGAGCTTATGAGAGTTTCACAAGACCACGGCCTTGGGTAGGGAATGAAGCTATGGGCTCAGGAGTCAAAAGATCTGGATGTGAGTTCTAAATGTTACTCCCAGCAGCTGAGGAACTTGGTTAATTATGCAACTTCCCCTAGCATCTATTTCCCCATCTGCAAAGTAAGAATTATTAATACAATGCAGCTCGTAAGGTTTAGTGAGGAAGATATGAGATGCAGCTTGTGAAAGCGCTTTACAACATTGCTACAGATCTCAGTTATTCTTGAGATCAGGTCCCCCATGGACTTCTCACTCCAGCCCTTCTGCCCCAGAAGCACTTTAAATGAGGGGCCTGGTCCCAATACACCAACCTTTCAACTAGGGCCAGATTAAGATCTTTATATAAACTAATGTAAGTGTAAGGAATTATAACACAACATTCTTGTATTTCCTAGGACAATAGCTTTGAAGCTATTTTTGAAATAGAACGTTCTTTCAATAGGATGCTCATGGCCCCAGCTTTGCTGCCCCGAGCACATTGTGGGATCAGCCTAGTGGTGAGCCAGCATGGCCTTCCTCTGGCTTTCATGACCTGAGGCCTGGCTTTATCCTGACTAGATCAGCTGAAGCCTCCATCCCTGACCACCCTGGTCTAACTCACTTGTTCTAGAAATGATGAGGTAGGAGAAAAGATCAGCAAATGGCACAGTTTAGATGGGAAAAGAGTTTCCCATCTAAACTGTTTCCCATCTAAACCCATCTATAAGATGGGAAGAGTTCTTACCTTGACATCAGTCATTTTAGACAGGGCAAGCCAGTCAGGTGAGATGAGAGCAGATGGCTCATACTTGATGAGAGCAGATGGCTCACGCTCATACAGGAGTGACTCTGGTTGAGTGAGGCAGAACTGTTTTCTCTAGGTGAGATCTGAGAGTTTGATATGTATCTTCTGTGCCAGAAGGCATGACCAGCTATTCCAATTCAGAAATTGTGCTACTTACCCTTCCTTTCCTCTCCTGCCTCCTTTCTCATGACTGGAGCATTTTAGCAGATGGGAACACTGGGTCCTCCATGTACCTGGCCTTACTGCCTTTATAGAGCTCCACCAATCCCTTCACTCCTACGGCCTTAACTCCTCTTACCTGTTGATATGGTTTGGCTCTGTGTCTCCACCTAAATTTCACCTCGAATTGTAATAATCCCCATTGTCAAAGGCAGGACCAGGTGGAGATAATTGAATCATGGTGGAAGTTCTTCCTGTGCTATTCTTGTGATAGTGAGTTCTCACAAGATACGATGGTTTTATAAAGGGCCTCCCCCTTTGCTCAACACTCATTCTCTCTCCTGCCACCCTGTGAGGATGTGCCTTCTGCCATGGTTGTAAGTTTCCTGAGGCCTCCTCAGCCATGTGGAATTGTGAGTCAATTAAATCTCTTTCCCTTATAAATTACCCAGTCTCAGGTATGCCCTTATAGCAGCATGAGAACAGATTAATACACCCATTTACCAGTCTGAAAGAGCTTTCAGATAACCTTGCCTGAAGGTAAAGCTAACCTTTATAACTTAAGCTTCAGTGCCTCCTCCAGGAATCCTGTTATGATTCCTTAATATGAGGTGAGGGATTCTGTCTCTACCTCACTTTTTGCATATTTCTGACGTAGCATTTATTATGATGCACCATAATTGCTGCATTAAAATAAATACTAAATAATAAATGTGTATTTATTTGCATGCCTAATTAAACTAAGAACTTTTTCATTAACGTAAAAAATTACACTAAAGGATGGAACTATCACCCCAGAGTAGACTCAGAAGACATCAGAAATTCTAAGACACCAAAGAGATCAAATTGATGGGTGACAATACAGATATAAATAAACAAGCTCTTCCAAATACTTCCATATCACTTAGGTGCTTGCCAATGCTGGAGAAAGGGAAATCCATATCATCTGTGGGTTTTGACTACGTGTGGGTAGAGGTTCATCAGCTTGGCAAAGTGCCAAATGCTAAAAGACGTCAGCCCATGGACTATGACTTGGAAATAAATTATGTAGATAGTCATTGCTTTCTTATTTTCTTTTCACTTGCCTGCCATGCTGTGATTTAGCATTTATGAGCTCTGCAGTGAATCACAGTATTTTTAAGAAAATAGAAGATCCTTTTCCTCTTTACTCTAAGGTTACATAGAAATTTGTTATGAAATAAAAACAACATTAACGTTCTCTGAAAATATTCCCTTGGAACATACCTTCTAGGGCTCTCCAAAAGCTCCAAAGAAGGGTTTCTAAATGTTTCCTTTAAAGAATAACTTCAGTCTAGCACTTCTCAGAGGAAATGCCAGCCTCAATTTTTCTTGGCTCAACTTCATTTCAAAAATAGTACACTCTGTTCTTCCTCCGCTGAAGCTCTGCTCCCTAATCCCAGGAATAAAAGGAGTCACAGCAAAGCAGCTGTATTTCATAGATAATAAAGGTAAGAGCAAAAGTAATGATATTGAAGACAAAAGTACATTAGAGAGAATTGACAAAACCAGAGACTCATTATTTAAAAAATGCTAATAACTAAAACTTTGAAAACACTGATGAATGAGAGGAGAGAGAGAGAGAGCAGGTAAACAGTAGAAATAAAAAAATGGCTTTAACTGCAGATATAGAAAGAATATCAAAAATAAGAAAATAATTTGAACAAATTTTTTGCCAGTAAATTAGAAAAGTTAGATAAAATAAACCATTTTCTAGGCAACATGCTAGCAAAAATGATTCAAAGAAAAAAATCACAGAACAAAATAGACTTAAAAATATTAAAGATAATCTATAAGGAATTTTTAAAACTCTGCCCATGGGTTCGCGGAAGAGTGCTGAAACAATTTTACAAGTGAGATCTTCCAACTGTTAATGGAGCAGATTCCTGTCATGTAGGAATTATACCTTAGATTCTTATGCTAGAATGTCATAGATATGTGTTTCTCACCTTCATTAGGCCTCATCTTCCATCTATCAAAGTATAAGTTTATCCATGTAGAAGGCTGGCTTATACATTCTTTCCTAGAAATGTGTTCTAGATCTTCTCTAGGACAAGGAGGGACCTTGTACCCTATGGTGGAACACCTAGATCCTAGAAGAGACCAGGTTTGAGTTTTTTTTCCTCTGTTAAAAAACAAACAAACAAACAAACAAAAAAAAAGGAGAAACAGGAGAAAAAAACCCAAAACCTGGTCTGTTCTAAGATCCATGTGTTTCCTTAAAGTCTTAGTTTGATTATGTCACAGGTAGTATGAGTGACTCCATTTTGGTTTAGTCGATTCTGTTGGGGCCTTGTGCATGAGTTCAGTCGAAAACAATAGCCTCCCATAATTTTGTTAAAAAATTCCCCCTTTTTCATCTCACTTAGGTTCTCACTTAGGTGAGAGTGTGACCAAAAATTAAGGCTTTTGTGTCACTCTTAAGTTACCATCATTTTGGGTTTCTGGTCTCAGCATGTCATTCATAGGTTACAGTGCCCTCATGGTCACACATTTCTTTCAGCTCTTGTCATTCCAGCTGGAGAGACCATTTGACATTCTAGAGATGGCTGAATGCAAACATTTAAATCTTTTGAGAGAATACAGCATACCAGAGAGACTACTATTATGAATATTAGGAGCATAACACAAAGAGTTTCCCAAGATCCCCATAAACCAAACCACCTAAAATTAAATGATAAAAGAATAAGCTAGATAAATATTCTGCCTGCTTAACTAAGCTGTCTCTTCATTAATCCCCTACAACTGCATCTCTTTAATAGCTGGTGTGATGTATTTCTCCATAGGCCCCAAGTGCCAGCGGCTGCACAGATACTTCTCTGTTCAGCCAGTAAGTACTCCAGAGCAATTCTATTATTTAGCATAACTCTCACAAGATAATTTAAAGTCTGCTTTGCAACCATAGCCTTTACAGTAGAATCTGCCATAGAGCTTATCATGAGGGATACATTTCTAATCATGTCTCTTTTGCTCCAAACAATGGGGGAAAAGGACTAGATAAATAATGCCCTTCTAGAAGAGTGAAGGCCTCCTGGCAATGTTCTCTTTAACTCACGATGTGGGTTAAGAAGAGTGAACCAATGTGTTGTTTCTGATTGATTATGAGGCCACATATGTGTCTTTAAAATTTCTCACCATTCATTGGGCCTCATCTTCCATCTATCAAGGTATAAGCTCATCCATGTATAAAAGCTGGCTTCAAAAGCCTTCACAAATAAAGTATACACAATGAGTGCACACAACAAACCCCCTTTTCACTTCTCTTGTTCACAGAGGCCTAAGCAAGGGAAAAATATTCAAAGATAAAAGTCTCATGATAGTAGAGAAGTCTTGATCCACGATCTTAGGAAAAAGCTGTTCATATCAAGGATGCAATCTTCTTCTGGGGAGAAACTTCCCTGGTTAGCTTTACCTTAAGGGTTCCAATGGATATAGTTCCAAGAGTGTGGATGAACCCTTCTCAGTTGTGAAATTATGAGTCCAAGATTCAAGCTCCTGAAGTTTTGCTACAGTGTGGATGCCAAGGGCAGTCTTTCTCTGATGTTCTCAGAAGATCTGATCTTCAGGTTCTAAATTATGAAGGGGTTGATGGTCCTCAGTAAGTGAACCATGAAATGCTTTCTTTACCTGGTGAAAATACATGGTGGTATAATAATCTACTGTTATAATGTCATCCCTCTTGCATGGGAAAGCTGTTATACAACCAGAAAACATGCATTGAAAATGACAACTGAATAAAATCCCTCTATAAATGTCTGAATGGCCCATCAAGTTGCCAAATGTACCTAAAGCTTTGTCTTCCAAGGAATATGGGTTTAATAAACCAAACATTGGTCATAAACTATTTTAGCAATTTAGAAATCACCACACCAATATATATTTAATTTGGATCATTTTATCTTTTCCATGATGAGTCACAAAATGCAGAACTTTTAGTAATAAAAGTTTTGAGGACTCAGAAAGGACAAGGCAGCCCTCCTGGTTCTCCATGAGTCCATGCTTAATGTTGAACTTATGTTCTCTTGAATACCAGTTGTTTATCCAATTTAGGTGCATAGCACTGAGAACTAATGGGTTATCATAGGTAACTTGACTTAGACCATGGAGTTCATTCAAATTGTATATCTAAACAATTTCAGTATTGGTTGATTGAGCATGAAAATCTGGCAAAGTATTTTCTTGGTATTCAATTAATTTTTGTTCTACTTGGGTTAGTAGTTTTATAAACCAATCAGTCTTTTCATTAAAGTTCTAGGAATTCTTACCTGTATTCAAGAGTGCTTTTCAGGGTCCTTTCCATCCTTTCATAAACTTCCTAAAAGATATTATATTCTAGGATTTTGAGTGCTTGCGAAGTTTTCAGAAGCTGCATCAGAATTAAGCAATTAACTGTGGAAATGACTTTAGACAGTCATAAAGACACAATTGACATGGGAATTTGGTTATTTCTGTGATCTACAATAACTGACATAATAGCTGATATGGTTTGGCTCTGTGTCCCCACTGCAATCTCATCTTGAATTGTACTCTGATAATTCCCATGTGTTGTGGGAGGGTACCAGTGGGAGATAATTGAGTAATGGGGGTGGTTTCCCCTATACTATTGTCATGGTAGTGAATAAATCTCACAAGATCTGATGGTTTTATCCAGGGTTTCCGCTTTTGCATCTTCCTCATTCTCTGTTTGCCTGCTGCCATCCATGTAGGACAGGACTTGCTCCTTCTTGCCTTCCACCATGATTGTGAGGTGTCCCCAAGCCATGTGGAGCTGTAAGTCCAATGAAACCTCTTTCTTTTGTAAATTGCTCAGTCTCAGGTATGTCTTTATCAGCAGCATGAAAATGGACTAATACGATAACTGTAATTATGATTGATAGTATATATATAGTCACATTAGAATTTTAGGAATCTCATACAATTTTGGAACATATATTAACATTCACTAAAATATAACCTGAAGAAAATTAAGCATTAATTTTTATTTTGACAATACTTCCCACGTAACTTAACATGTCAAATAATCCTGTTTACCTCTATTTTGGATGCTTCAGGGGCCCTCTATAGCATCCCAAAGTTAGAGGTTGGAAAAGAAAGACAATTTTGAAGCTGAAATTTGATTTTGGGAAACCTATCAAATATGTTAAAGATTTCAAACACTTGATATTATAAAATAGAATTCCAGGTCACCATAAGTCATTTATTTTGCCAAAATAATGACTCAAAAATTTCAAAAAGGCAATAACCTTTACTTATTGATAGAGGAACATTTAGCTTTCCAATCTGTCTCTTGTCTTTCCCTTCTTTTTCCTGTAGTTTATTTAAAAGGCAGGCAAAAATCTTTCATTATCCTTTAATATTAGATGAAAATCTTGTTCAAGAGAGAAAGCCAAATTTCACCCTTGCATTAGTGTACTATTAATGTCAACCCCAATCTTCAATAAAACTTTACAGACAAATCTACCCAATCTTAATTAGTTTTTTTTTTTTTTTTTTTTTACAATAGCTACAAAGAAAATTAAATACCTAGGAACTAATTTAACCAAACAAGTGAAATATTTCCACAATAAAAATTATAAAACACAGGTGAAAGAAATTGAAGAGGACACACACAAAAATGGAGAGATTCCATGTTAATAGATTGGAAGAACCAATTATATTTAAATGTCCATACTACCCAAACCAATCTAGAGATTCAATGCAATCCTTATCAAAATACCAATGACATTCTTCACAAAAGAAAATAAACAATCTGAACATTTTTAAGCAACCACAAAAGATCCAGGATAGCCAAAGCTATTCTGAGCAAAAAGAACAAAACTATAGGAATCACATTACCACTTCAAATTATACTACAGAGCTATAGTAACCAAAACAGCATGGTACTGGTATAAAAACAGACACATAAACCAATGAAACAGAATAGATAATGCTAAAGCAAATCTATGCATCTTCAGTGAACTCATTTTTGACAAAGGCTCCAAAAACATACATTGGGGAAAGGACAGTCTCAATAAATGGTGCTGGGGAAACTAGATATCCATATGTGGAAGAATGAAAGTAAACACTTATCTCTTGCCATATATAAAAATAAAATGGATTAAAGATTTAAATATAAAACCTTATACAAAGAAACTCCTACAAGAAAACACTGGAGAAAATCTCCAGGACATTGATCTGGGGAAAAATTTTCTTAGGTAATGCCCACAAGCACAGACAACAAAAGCAAAAATGGATAAATGGAATCACATCAAGTTAAAAAGCTTCTGCACAGTGATAGAAACAATAAAGAGACAACCCATACAATGGGAGAAAATATTTGCAAATTGCCCATTTGACAAGGGAGTAAAAAACAGAATATATAACAAGCACAAACAACTCAATAGAAAAAGAATCTAATAATGGGCAAAATACTTGAATAGATGTTTTTCAAAAGACAACATGCTAATAGCAAACAGTTATATGAAATGGTGCTCAACATCACTGGTCATCAGAGAAATGCAAATCAAAGCTGCAGTGAGATATCATCTCACCTCAGTTAAAATAGCTTTTATCCAAAAGATAGATGATAATGAATGCTGTTGAAGACATGGACAAAAGGGAACCCTTGCACATTGGGAATGTAAATTACTACATTGGTAATTGGTGGGAATGTAAATAACTACAACCACTAGAAAATAGTTTAGAGGTTCCTCACACAACTAAAGATAGAGCTACCATATGATCCAACAATCCCACTGTTGGGTAATACCCTAAAGCAATGAAATCAGGATATTAAAGAGATATCTGCACTCCCATGTTTATTAAAGCACTATTTTCAATAGCTAAGATTTGGAACCAACTTAAGTGTCCATCAGCAGACAAATGGAAAAGAAAATGTGGTACATGTACACGATGGAGTACTATTCAGCCATAAGAAAAGAAGACCCTGTCATTTGCAATAACATAGATGGAACTGGAGGTTATTATGTTAAGTGAAATAAGCTAGACACAGAAAGACAAACTTTGTACGTTCTCACTTATTTGTGAGAGCTAAAAATTAAAACAATTGACTCCTGGAGATAGAGACAAGGATGGTTACCTTAGGTTGGGAAGGGTAGTGAGAAGATTGGAAGGAAGTGAGGATGGTTAATGGATACAAAAAAGTAGAAAAAAATGAATAAGACCTAGTGTTTTAAAGCACAACAGGGTTACTACAGTCAATAATAATTGTACATTTAAAAATAAGAGTGTAATTAAATTGTTTGTAACACAAAGGATAAATGTTGGAAGTGACAAATATTCCATTTACCCTGAGGGGATGATTACATATTGTATGCCTGTATCAAAATATTCCATATATCCCATAAATATATATACCTACTATGTACCCATAAAAATTAAAAATTAAAAAAAGAAAAGCACTATAGAAACATAAGCCATTATTATTGGCCAAGAGAACAAAAAATAGAATATTTAAGTGTGAACACACCTCCAAGAATGTTGCTCTACATCTCACAGAACACCTCTTGCACAAATGTAAAGCCTTCCTCTGCAGCCCAAGCTTGTATGTTGGGGCTTGAGGGAACTGGTAGTTATCTGAGAGAGTCATTCTGGCACAATAGGACAGAGCTCCAGGGTTTCATTACTGAGTGCACAGGTGGCACTTTCTCATAGTACTTTTGAATCTGTACTCTTCCTGAAACTACCTTGAGTGCAGGAAACCCTGTCTTTGGTTTCCTTTGCCATTTCCTAACTAGTTGAGGGAGAGTGTACTTTCTCCTAACGGTTTATTGTGCAGAATTTCCACCTCAGTTTAGAATAATAAATTCAATATTTTAAAATATGACAAGTATGTATATTTAAAAATACCACAAAATATATGAAATGTAACAAAACCTAGATGTTGTGTAATGATTTTCTGTGATTTTTTTCCTTAAGTAGGTGGCTATTCTGAGAATTGCCTGTGACAATTCTTGTATAAATAAATAACTTGCTCAGAATGTGGAAACCCTCAGCATAACAAACACTTGGATGTATTTTACTAAAAATTTCAGGCTTTTCCTTCACACGTTTAAAGAGCAACTGCAGAGCACAAATAACTGCTTTTCTCAGCATGTTTTAAATGAGGAAATAGAATTGTAATGCAGTATTCTCTCTCTCTCTCTCTCTCCAATTTCATCTCCGTCTACTTTTCTTGCTTATTTTAAGGACATCTACACAGGCTGACTGTGTAGATGTGACACTACAATAAAAACAGTCCCCTTGCTGTTCCAATCACCATGGCCTAAGAGGGCTAATCAGAAAATCCTGTGTCAGAACATAAACTCTGAATTTGAAAAGGAAAGTTGCCAACACATTTTTAGCTTTACTTCCAAGTTCCCAGTTGATATAAAGCTGTGAAAGAAAAATAACTTGGGACCCCAATTCATTATGCCAAAAGGAACAAACGAAGCTGAAAGCTGAGTCATGCAAGAAGCTGCCTTTCCTTTTGTTCCTAAGCAGATAGCTGGAGATAAAAAGTTAAATATCTCCAGAGGTTGCTTATCTTACGTAAAGTGCCAATTTATTGAGCATGAGATGAATACATAATTGACTATTCCTGTACCTGCTCCTTTTCTCTTACAACTCGGGGATTACTATACTCTACCTCTCTCCCCTCCAGCCTACATTTTCCCTTAAATATTGAAGCCCTCAAATTTATCTTTGGAGAAAGACTCAGACCACAGACTGTTCCTGTGGGTCCATGTTATTTTCTTCCAGGCATGTCTTTAACCTTGGCAAAATAAACTTCTGAATTGATTGAGACCTGTCTCGGATATTCTTTGGCTTATAAACTGGTGGTCAGTGGAACAGACGAGGTGGCCTGATCTTTGACAAATCTATCCTTGCTTGGTACCAGCTTGGCCTATCTTTATTGCTCAAACCATAATACAATTTGCTGAGGTCTGGGAGGTCCCTTCAGAGAATCATTCCTCTCCCCAAATTTGGCTGAGGTCTAAGGTTCATTTTGCTTTATAATTCCTTTCCTGGAGTTTTACTCACTTCCAATAAGGAAGGTTAGTTTTCCTGTTTCCATGATGATGGAGGGCCAGCAACTCCTTTCTGGAGTTTCTGCTCCCTTCCAACAGAGAAAGCGAGTTTGAATTTTTTCCTGCTTCATAGATGGTAGAGAGCCATGTTCAACCTGCGCTCATTCCTAGGTAAGTAGCTCAAATGGAGTTTTGTCTTGAAAATTCTCTTTAGTGACTGAATGTTAAGATTAACAAGTAACTGGTCTTAATTTCTCCTTACCATTAAAAGTCCTCAGTAATCGTATTTGTTTTGTTATTTTGGTCTTCTTCCATCAGATTTGATTAACTCTATCTGACTTGGTCATATTTGAATGAGAATTCCAAATTATGGGGAACAAGGCCTCTGGATTCACTAAAATTTCATGCAGCTGCAAAAAAAAAAAAAAAAAAAAAAAAAAAAAAAAAAAAAAAAAAAAAAAAGAGGCATGCGGTTTCTCTGTTCACTTCCTTCCTTTAAAAATTGTCCTCTCATTTACTTATCTTCTACTCTATTTGTTGTTATAAATAAAGTTTTGGTGCCACAAAAGAAATAGCACTCGAATATAACATTTTCTTTTTAATTCTCAGGAAGACAAGGTACTCCTATAGAAGAGTGTGCCCTTACAGATGGAGCAATGGTGAGGCACACTTGGACAGGTGAGGGGAAGGGGTTCTTATCCCTGATGCACGTGGCCCCTGCTGCTGTGTCGTTCCCCTATTGGCTAGGGTTAGACTGCACAGGATAAACTAATTCCAATTGACTAATTTAAAGAGAGTGACAGGGGTTAGTGGTTTGGCGGGAAAAATGGTTCTGCAGGGTAGAGAAGGAGTCAGGGTGGAACAGGTAGCAGGTAATCAGAATGAGTCAGGGTGGAGCAGGTAAACGTAAGGAGTCAGGATGGAGCAGGTGATTGAAATGAGTCAGGGTGGAGCAGGTAATCGAAAAAGATTGCTTTAGGAGGAAGTTAAGTTTAAAAGTTGAAGGCAAATAATTGAACATACTGACATATTGATTATTTGAAAAGAAATTTAGAACTCATATCTAACATCTCCTCCTTTTGCCATCTTCAGTACCATGTGAAAAAAAATAGAGATTTCTAATGACTCAGACCCCTTGAGGAACTCAGAATTAAGGTGCCAATCACCCCTTTTTGAGCTGTTTTGCTTTCACTGTTGAGTTTCAAGAGTCATGTGCTGATTCTTCTCAGGTCTAAAGCTCTTCTTTCTTGTATTGCATAACCTGATATTTTTGTCTTTTGGGAGTACCAGAGATCACCTTGTACTGTGAAAGTATTTGCCTTTGGTGTGTATAATGCCGTATGAGAGCTACAATGTTAGGGGTGGCTGAGGGTAGTTTACAGGAAATGGTCATTACTATAGGGGATGACTACTCTTTCTGTTTTTAATGTTTAGATAAGAAAATCCTGCATATTTTCTTCACCCATTTCTTAAAGGCCAGTAATCTTTAAGTAGCTAAGTTGGAAATACCACCTATCAAACCAAATCACTTTAATAAAATTCTTTGTAATGGAAATTTATATCTTTAAAGGAAATTTCCATTTTGTAAGGGCATCTCTGTCTCTGCACCTAAGCCATTGGGAACTTTAACTAGGGGTAAGACAATAGCTTAAAGTTTACATAACGAAACTGGTCTTTGTTTACATCTAATTCTGCGCCTTTGAGATGTACATCTTCTACCTTGTTTCACCTAATTCACATCTTTGGAGATGCAAATTTAGAGTTACCTAGTTAACAATTATTTAGGACATGGAACAGATAATGAAGAAGTTAATAAAGTAAGGAAGAGAAAATTTTTGAATACAGGAAAATGAAAAATTTTAAACATAAGATCTGCCTCTGAGTCTGTTATGTCTATATGTTCATATGTGTCATATGAAAATAATATTTCAGTACCAATTATATGAAAGACATTTAATTAGTTGGCTTAAAGAAAAGTAAACATTTGTCAGACTAATAGAAGCTAGCTCAGAGGCGCTTCAGTTCACATGACTTTAGTAATCATTGGTAAGATTAATTTGGTTAATTTAGTCTCAAAATTTTCTCCAGCAATTTAAAATCTTAAGGTCATGTTATGTTAAATTAAGTAATCTTATGTTTTCCCTGGGAATTAGGGTTACTGAGAGTTAGAACAGTAGGAGAATAAGATGTGGTTTTGGTGAAGTTTGTAAAAAAAAAAATGAGGATGTGTTTTTTTTGATTAAAAATATTTATTTTTTTTTTTTTTTTTTTTTTTTTTTTTTTTTCCAATTTAAAGGACCTTTCTACTGGTGTTGAGACAAAAACCACTATTTGCATCCAGCCATTTTGTGGTAAACTGGTAAGTCTGTATTAATATCTCATGGGTAGAGTTCTGAAGTAAAAGCTATAGGATCTTTATTTGTATGAGTATGTATATGTGCTTAGATGTGTTTATCTGTACATATGTGTATGCATGTTTAGGTGAGTTAAGGTGTACATACATGTGTTTTGTTATGTGTTGTGGCCACAAGGTAGCAAACTGGATTAGAAATAAAGGACTACTCAGGAATTAAGTAAATGAGCCAAAATGCTTTGCAAGTTCACATGACATAAGTAAATTGCTAATAAAGAAGCTGGCTTTAAAGTTATTGGTAAAATCAAATTAGAAATGTCTTCAGAATTGTCATCCTGCATTATTATTTAGATTTATTGGCTAGGAAGTGTTCTATTTATCTCTACTAAATATTATGAGGTGTCAAGATTTGGCACGAGTTATAAAGCTGTAAATGCAGCCCAAAAGAGAATTTTATCCTGTGTAATTTTATGATAAATAAGAAATTTATTATTACTGTGAGAGAAGAGAGAAAGAAATCAACGAGGCAGATAGTTAGGACGAGAGTCCTCAGTAGAGTTCCCTTCTAACAAAAAGCAGCTTCTCTTCTAACAAAAAGCAGCCCAATAAGTCATTTCTCTTTTAGCAAAGAGCAGCCTGAAAGATCAGGCTGCAAACACTTATGATAAGGCAGGCAAGTTCTAACACAGAATGGGACCTCGTGTGTGATCCGCAAGTTTTGCTGATATATATTGAGCCCCAGTAGAGCACATTCCTTTCCCTTCTTTGAAATACTCTAGACAAGGAGGCTTGCACAGGGGGAGTGCCTGCAGCAGCACTGATAAGAAGAGCAACCCTGGACCAGGCACATCCACCATGGAGGGTTATGACCCTCTCTTTTTTTTTTTTTCAAACATACACAGTAGGAAGAGATAAACAACATGGAGTAACTAAGGAGCCCACATGTGCACTAGAAAGGTTGGGGTGAAGACTGTCAGAAATTTGTGCCTTATGCAAATGATATACCTAGTCCTGACTTTTTTTTTTTTTTTTTGTGCACTACATAAATGAAACACACCTCCCCACCAGTTTGTCTATAAAAACCTTTGCATTTCACTGTAAAATGGCAACCCATTTTTCTAGGACCCCTCTTGGTACCAGAGAGCTTTCTTCCTTTTGCTTATTAAAATTCTGCTCTAACTTCACCTTTGGAGTGTCCGGGTCTTTGATTTCCTCAGACATGAGACCAAGAACTTTGGGTGACACCCCAGACAACAAGGCTGGTTTCAATTGGTTTAACTAAAACAGTTAAATCTTGAATTACTGGCAATTCCTCCACCACCCATTTATTTAACCTTAAGGTTCTTATTTAGGTAAACACTTGAAATCCATAGGCTACAAAAATGGATAAGGGAAATAACTTTAAATGATGATTATCATAGTTTTCATAACGAACCTAGGTTAACTATTAAGAAATTAATTGATTAGGTAAGTATAATGGAATAAATGCTTACAAAAAACATATAATTTAGAATCTGAAGTTAAATTAACAATAAATATTAATCAAATGGGTCATTTCCAATATTTTTTAAAAATTATAGGAAAACATTTTTCTAAAAAATAACATGTTATTAAAAAATAATTTTTGTCTACTTCAAAGGTTAAAGATTATTTATAAAACAATGTAAAAGGAATCATTAAGAGAGATGTCAAGAAAATTGTAAATATAATGAGGTATTTTTGATAAGGAATATTAAAAGGAATATAATTTTATATGAGAAACAATTTCATATTATAGTTTTTTTGCCCTAAAATAAAATGCCTGGTTATTTAAGAAAAAAGAATGCTTAGGATAATATAGGAAGTCCAAGCATGTCATAAATGGTTTGTGTAAATTGTAATAGGGTTTGTAAAAACAGAATTTATGAAAAAAACCTATGTGATCAAGTTGACTATAATTAAAAGGAAATTGATTTACTCTTAATAAAAGATATTAAAAGGTACTGATTTACTTTTAATAAAATTACAAGAGATTTTAATTTTTTAAACCTAAAAGTTAAACTTTTATTGCATCTCATTGTGTTTAGCTTTGTTTACCCTTTGAGAAAGCCTGAGATAATAACTTTCTTCTTCAACTCTTTCATCAGCTCCTGTAACCTTTTTCCCTTAGGTTCCAACTGATGTTGTGGCCTGATGCTAAAAACATTTTATCTTAAAGTTCTAAAGGAAATGTTTTCTTCTAACATAACATTCTGGGCTCTTGACTTTATGAAATCAAAAACTTTCACTTATGACCCAGGATACACTCTTCCTATGTCTAATTCAAGTACCATCTTCATTCATTTTGACTTGCAGATTATCCAAATGGACTCCCCATAATGAAAAGCAATCACAAAAAAAAAAAAAATCTTTTTTTTTTTTTTTCCTTTTGGTAACCAACCTAACAGATTTTATGTTTTATTGAAATAATTCCTATGTCATTGTTAGTAAATTTTTTATTTGCCTAGAAAATTGAGATTAAAAAATAAGTTTATCACATCCATATAACTTTCTGTATTGCTTTTAAAGTCCTCATGCTGTTAAGTTATAGGGTTTTGACTCCCAGATCTAAAAAGGACACCAAGTCCTGCTAAATCTTAAACAGTGACAGCTGTTAAATTATCATCTTCAGACTTGAGAGAAGATGACAATCAAATAAAGTACATTCATGAGACACAGCACCATAAATGAAAACTATTCAACCCCTCTAGGCCCAGGGACTATCACAGAAGTGGTGGGTGTGTGAGATTGTAAGGGCCAATTTTGAGAGATAACATTAGTTCAGAGTTTCTCTATGAATTAAACATTAATATCAAAGGCACACTGATGAAAGATCAGCATCTGGGCACCTGTGTCAGATTAACAGGGTTTTCTTGGAGCATTAACTGACAACTGACTTTTTAATAAAAAACAAAGATTATAAAAATGTTTATAGAAATTATATATTATGGTCAAGATGATTAAACTTTCATAAATTTTTTTATAAGATTTGACAGACAGATTTAATTGGCCTCATGCTGTCTTTCTTATGGCTTATAATTTGGGAAAGTAAGTCTCTTCTCTCTAAAAATTTTTGCTTCTTTTTTTTTTTTTTTTTCAAATCTTTCAATTATCACTTTGGCTAAATGAATGACTTATTTTACAATGACCTGTGATCCTATTTTGTGATATCAAGTGTTTTAAACTTTTGTTTTTTGAAAAACATTCCAAAATCAAATTCTAAATTCAATCTTTTTGACCTCATTACTTTTTTGATATTAGGTCCCCTGAAGTCCAAAAGAGACATATTTGGCTTACTTGGTATAATAAAATCATACAGGAAGTATTGCCAGATATGAAATGGTATATTTAAGGAGTATTCTTAAATATAGGTTTCTGATAAATTAAGAAATTGTGCCATTGGGCCAGGAATGGTGGGTCATGCCTTTAATCCCAGCACTTTGGGAGGCCAAGGCAGGTGGATCACCTGAGGTTAGGAGTTCAAGACCAGCCTGGCCAACAGGGTGAAACCTTGTCTCTACTAAACATACAAAAAATTAGCCATGCATGGTGGTGGGCGCCTGTAATCCCAGCTACTAAGGAGGCTGAGGCAGGAGAATCACTTGAACCCAGGAGGCGGAGGTTGCAGTGAGCTGAGATCATGCCATTGCACTCCCATCTGGGCAACAAAAGTGAAATTCTGTCTTTAAAAAAAAAGATAAAAAAAGAAATTGTGCCATTGGAATAGAATGAAAAACTTCCAGAACTTTTATGGAGAGCTGAATGTATTCAAGAAGTTTACTGATCTAATATCAAGCAGAACAGAACTGAATAGAATACTGAAATACTATTTTATAACTTGTTTAAAACATTTGCTGATTCTTTTTGTTTTGTCAGAGTCAAGAAAACTTTCTCTTCTTTTAAGCTATTTATAGCTTTTAAAAATTGAGTAAAGTATACTCTAATAAGAAAGATTTAAAACATAATTTCTTTCTACCTAATTCCTCAAACATTTGGAAACTATTTGTGAATATTCTTAACTTATGGCAATATAGTTATTTGCATAAGTTCAATAAGAATTTATTTCATAACCAGCCACAATGGGACACATGGTTATTTTATGGAGATTTTGACTGGAATGACATAGTTTCAGATGGCCTTGAGAAAATGAAGCTGACTTATGGAACTGATAAAAGCCCCTTGGAAAAGCTGGCCTCATGCCTTGTCCTTTATAGGGTTCTAACTTCTGGTAAGTAAGGAATGTCACTTTCTGACAGGTTCAGGAACCCCAAGTTTTCTTGGGACCTCAAAAAGGGAGGAATTAACCCAATTCATTCAGGTATCTGTGGGCACAGATAAAAAAAAATTAAGCTGCACTTTTCTTAAAGCCCTGTGAACTGAAGCTAGACAACTTAAAACTTCAATGGAAAATAACAGCAACATATTTATATACATAAACCATTTTCATACCTGCCTACCGATATATGAACTTCAGGGTAATATGCCTATATCAGTTTTCTAGGATAGTTCTCCCTTTTTTGTTTCCCATTTCCTCCTTTTTTCTCTGTTCTCTTTCTCCCTTACTCCCCCTAATTCTACTTCATGGGATGTGGGATTTCACAACCTACTAAAAATGAGCTTGCCTAACAACATGGGACCTATCCATCTAGGAATAAACTGTCATAGTCATAAAAGATCAGGCAAAAGCCAAGACCAGTTCTTTTAAAATGCCTTCTCTGAAAGATTTTAAAATGAAAAGGGGGATAAACGTGAAAGGAAAAGAAAAACTTGGACCCCAATTCACTATGCCAAAAGGAAAAAATAAAGCTGAAAGCTGTGTCATGCAAGATGCTACTTTTCCTTTTGTTCCTAAGCAAATAGCTACATATAAAAGGATAAATATCTCCAAATAGCTGCTCTGTGTTCACCTTATCTTAGGTAAAGAGCTGATTTACTGATCATGAGATGAATACATAATTGACTATTCCCCTACCTGTTCCTTTTCTCTTGCAACACGGGGATTACTATCCCTCTCCTTTTTCCCCTGCAGCCCACTTTCCCCCTTTAAATATTTAAGCTTTTAAATTCATCTTTGGAGAAAGGCACAGACCACAGACTGTTTCTGTGACTTTGTTTTTTTTTTTTCTTCTGGGCATGTCCTTAACCTTGGCAAAATAAACTTATGAACTGATTGAGACCTGTCTCAGATACTTTTTGGTTTATAAAGCAATGAACAAAATGTACTACAACACGTAAGTGGTTTGTTTCTCCTAACCTAGCCAAGCTTATGCAATGTCTGTATGTTCTTTGTCTTCATGGCTAGAATTATGACTTGCATGATTTAATGTGTATATTATTGGACCAAACTTGAAGGTGTCTCATCACGGCCCTGTTGGTCATTAATTGCTTACCTTTCAGGTCTATCTGCTCCAAAAGCTCTCCCCACTCTGCCATTGGAGTTCTTCCTTGTTTCAGTTATTCACACATCAACTTCACAGTTGCTGCATGTACTATTACTTATTTTACATTTTTTTTGGTCAAACTTAAATTGACATATTTCTCTAAGGTTATTCCTGAACTAAGCAGTAACAACTGCAAAAATGCATCTAAGATTTATCACAAATTCGAATAAAATGTTCACAAAATATATCTGACCAAGGTCTTGTATCCAGAATACATAAAGCTTACAACTCAATATAAAAACAACCCAATTAAAAATGGGCAAAATATTAAACAGATATCCTACAGAAGACAATATACCAATAGCCAATGAGCATGTGTTAACATGTTCAACTTGGTTAGACATCAGACAAGTGCAAATTAAAACCAATGAGAACAGTTTTGTTCTTCCTCTAGGATCCTTGAAATGATATTCCTCCTTTCCTTATATGTTTGTATTATGCTAGAATAAATCCTATTTTGGATTTTTAAAATTTGCTCAGTTTTGAATGAGGAGTAACCTCACCCTGATCTTCTCAACAGACAGGTATATAAATTGTCTTTGGCCCTATTCTTTGCCTGTTTGGGTGCTGTTCTAATTCCTTTTCAGATGTATACCTAGATGGGTCATGTGTACAACTCGTAATTAAATTCCCAGTGTTTACTTGTTTTTTCCCTAGCATGGATTATCTAAGATATGATTTTCTCAAGCCTGGTTTTCTCACATTCTAAAAAAACCCTGAAAGCATGAATGTTATAAACCCTTAGCATAAACTGCTAATAACCCTCTTGTTCCTGTTTCCCCTCATATAACTTTACTTAAGGAAACTACACCTTCCAGGACTCATGTTGCTTCTGATAGTCTTCCACCTGGTTTATATACAATTATTTTGGGGAGTTAACAATCTTTAGGTGTAGAGTGAAGTACTAGTGGATAGGACAGAAACTGTGATTGCCTTAAAAATCAGTCTTACAAAGAAGAGTGAAATCGCCATTTTCTCCTTTGGAAAGATCTTGTGGCCTGGCATGGTGGCTCATGCCCATAATCTCAGCACTTTGGGAAGCTGAGGTGGACGGATCACCTGAGGTCAGGAGTTCGAGATCAGCCTGGCCAACATGGTGAAATCCTGTCTCTACTAAAATATAAAATTAGCTGGACATCATGGCGCGTGCCTGTAATCCCAGCTACTCAGGAGACTGAGGCGGGAGAATCACTTGAACCCAGGAGGCGGAGGTTGCAGTGAACCGAGATTACACCATTGCACTCCAGCCTGGGCAGAAAGGGTAAAACTCTAAGAAAAAAAAAAAAAAAATAGGAAAGATCTTGTGTGGTCTGACTAAACCATGAGGGAGGTAGTATTGTGAACCTTTGATTCCATCTCACAGCCCAGTACTCTGGGAGTTTAACTTAGTGAAAATTCTTCTCAAAGCTTAATAATAGTTTGATCAGCAGAGCTAATTTTAATTCACTTCACCCCAGAAATATTTAAATGGAAAATATAGAGAGACTGAAGGCTGACTAGATGACATTTTTTATTATGTGTTTGCATTATTTCACATCTTCAGAATAACAATACTAATACAACCACTACTAAAACTACTGAAATAGTTTAGCATATATCTATACTCTTTCTTTTTTAACTCTCATTTTGTTTTAGTTCTACAAGCTTAATGTTCTCCACCAATCCTTTTATTGATGACTCTCTAGTCTTTCTGGTTGTTTAAAGCTTGTTCTTTTGTAGACTCCTTAGGAAAGGCTTTGGAAAACAATTATTTCCCAAGTTTTCACATTCTATACTGGTTTATGCCTTTATATTCACAATTAAGTTTTGTTGGGTGTAAAATCCTTGGCTCACATTTTTTTCCATCAGGATATCAAATGTGGTATAACACTTTCTTAAGGCATAAGGCAATGCTGTTGAAAAGTCTGGTGATTATCTAATTTTCTTTCCCTTTTTGAGTAGTTTTTGTTTAGATAACTAAAGGCATTTGCTTTTTATGGTTCAGTAATTTTACTAAAATTTATATTAATGTTGGTCTTTTTGGATGAATACTCTCTGGTGCTCTTTCAACATTAATTTCAATTTTTTTTTTTGTTAATTTCAGGATTTTTCATTAAGTAGAGTTTTTAGTATTCTTTTCCTTTGATTTTTGTCTTCAAGGACTACTATTATTCATATGTTGGATATTCTTAACCTATCTTCACTATTTACCACTTCATTTAGAATCCTTTTTATTTGTTTTATTTTTTAAGATGTAGTTTTGCTCTTGTTGCCCAGGCGGGAGTGCAATGGTGCAATCTTAGCTCACTGCAACATCCACCTCCTAGGTTCAGGCAATTATCTTGGCTCAGCCTCCCAAGTAGCAGGGATTACAGGCATATGCCACCACGCCTGGATAATTTTATATTTTTAGTACAGGTCCAATCTAACCACAAGAGATCTTAAAAGCAGTGAACTGGGGGGCGGAGCAAGATGGCCGAATAGGAACAGCTCCAGTCTCCATCTCCCAGCGCGAGCGACACAGAAGACCGGTGATTTCTGCATTTTCAACTGAGGTACTGGGGTCATCTCATTCGGGAGTGCCGGACAATCGGTGCTGGTCAGCTGCTGCAGCCTGACCAGCGAGAGCTGAAGCAGGGCGAGGCATCGCCTCACCTGGGAAGCGCAAGGGGGAAGGGAGTCCCTTTTCCTAGCCAGGGGAACTGAGACACACAACACCTGGAAAATCGGGTAACTCCCGCCCCAATACTGTGCTGTAAGCACACCAGCACACCAGGAGAATATATCCCATACCTGGCCAGGAGGGTCCCACGCCCACGGAGCCTCCCTCCTTGCTAACACAGCAGTCTGCGGCAATCTAACCGCAAGGCAGCAGCGAGGCTGGGGGAGGGGCGCCCGCCATCGCTGAGGCTTAAGTAGGTAAACAAAGCCCTGGGAAGCTCGAACTGGGTGGAGCTCACAGCAGCTCAAGGAAACCTGCCTGTCTCTGTAGACTCCGCCTCTGGGGACAGGACACAGCTAAAAAATAACAGGGGAAGCAGCAGAGGCCTGTGCAGACGCGAACGACTCTGTCTGACAGCTTTGAAGAGAGCAGTGGATCTCCCAACACGGAGGTTGAGATCTTAGAAGGGGCAGGCTGTCTGCTCAAGTGGGTCCCTGACCCCTGAGTAGCCTAACTGGGAGACATCCCCCACTAGGGGCAGTCTGACAGCCCACACCTCACAGGGTGGAGTACACCCCTGAGAGGAAGCTTCCAAAGCAAGAATCAGACAGGTGCACTCGCTGTTCAGCAATATTCTATCTTCTGCAACCTCTGCTGCTGATACCCAGGCAAACAGGGTCTGGAGTGGACCTCAAGCAATCTCCAACAGACCTATAGCTGAGGGTCCTGACTGTCAGAAGGAAAACTATCAAACAGGAAGGACACCTATACCAAAACCCCATCAGTACGTCACCATCATCAAAGACCAGAGACAGATAAAACCACAAAGATGGGGAAAAAGCAGCGCAGAAAAGCTGGAAATTCAAAAAATAAGAGCGCATCTCCCCCTGCAAAGGAGCACAGCCCATCGCCAGCAACGGATCAAAGTTGGTCAGAGAATGACTTTGACGAGATGAGAGAAGAAGGCTTCAGTCCATCAAACCTCTCAGAGCTAAAGGAGGAATTACGTACCCAGCGCAAAGAAACTAAAAATCTTGAAAAAAGAGTGGAAGAATTGACAGCTAGACTAATTAATGCAGAGAAGGTCATAAACGAAATGACAGATGTGAAAACCATGACACGAGAAATACGTGACAAATGCACAAGCTTCAGTAACCGACTCGATCAACTGGAAGAAAGAGTATCAGTGATTGAGGATCAAATGAATGAAATGAAGCGAGAAGAGAAACCAAAAGAAAAAAGAAGAAAAAGAAATGAACAAAGCCTGCAAGAAGTATGGGATTATGTAAAAAGACCAAATCTACGTCTGATTGGGGTGCCTGAAAGTGAGGGGGAAAATGGAACCAAATTGGAAAACACTCTTCAGGATATCATCCAGGAGAACTTCCCCAACCTAGCAGGGCAGGCCAACATTCAAATTGAGGAAATACAGAGAACGCCACAAAGATACTCCTCCAGAAGAGCAACTCCAAGACACATAATTGCCAGATTCACCAAAGTTGAAATGAAGGAAAAAATCTTAAGGGCAGCCAGAGAGAAAGGTCGGGTTACCCACAAAGGGAAGCCCATCAGACTGACAGCAGATCTCTTGGCAGAAACTCTACAAGCCAGAAGAGAGTGGGGGCCAATATTCAACGTTCTTAAAGAAAAGAATTTTAAACCCAGAATTTCATATCCAGCCAAACTAAGTTTCATAAGTGAAGGAGAAATAAAATTCTTTACAGATAAGCAAATGCTTAGAGATTTTGTCACCACCAGGCCTGCCTTACAAAAGACCCTGAAGGAAGCCCTAAACATGGAAAGGAACAACCGGTACCAGCCATTGCAAAAACATGCCAAAATGTAAAGACCATTGAGGCTAGGAAGAAACTGCATCAACTAATGAGCAAAATAACCAGTTAATATCATAATGGCAGGATCAAGTTCACACATAACAATATTAACCTTAAATGTAAATGGACTAAATGCTCCAATTAAAAGACACAGAGTGGCAAACTGGATAAAGAGTCAAGACCTATCAGTCTGCTGTATTCAGGAGACCCATCTCACATGCAGAGACATACATAGGCTCAAAATAAAGGGATGGAGGAAGATCTACCAAGCAAATGGAGAACAAAAAAAAGCAGGGGTTGCAATCCTAGTCTCTGATAAAACAGACTTTAAACCATCAAAGATCAAAAGAGACAAAGAAGGCCATTACATAATGGTAAAGGGATCAATTCAACAGGAAGAGCTAACTATCCTAAATATATATGCACCCAATACAGGAGCACCCAGATTCATAAAGCAAGTCCTTAGAGACTTACAAAGAGACTTAGACTCCCATACAATAATAATGGGAGACTTCAACACTCCACTGTCAACATTAGACAGATCAACGAGACAGAAAGTTAACAAGGATATCCAGGAATTGAACTCATCTCTGCACCAAGCAGACCTAATAGACATCTATAGAACTCTCCACCCCAAGTCAACAGAATATACATTCTTCTCAGCACCACATCGCACTTATTCCAAAATTGACCACATAATTGGAAATAAAGCACTCTTCAGCAAATGTAAAAGAACAGAAATTATAACAAACTGTCTCTCAGACCACAGTGCAATCAAACTAGAACTCAGGACTAAGAAACTCAATCAAAACCGCTCAACTACATGGAAACTGAACAACCTGCTCCTGAATGACTACTGGGTACATAACGAAATGAAAGCAGAAATAAAGATGTTCTTTGAAACCAATGAGAACAAAGATACAACATACCAGAATCTCTGGGACACATTTAAAGCAGTGTGTAGAGGGAAATTTATAGCACTAAATGCCCACAAGAGAAAGCAGGAAAGATCTAAAATTGACACTCTAACATCACAATTAAAAGAACTAGAGAGGCAAGAGCAAACACATTCAAAAGCTAGCAGAAGGCAAGAAATAACTAAGATCAGAGCAGAACTGAAGGAGATAGAGACACAAAAAACCCTCCAAAAAATCAATGAATCCATGAGTTGGTTTTTTCAAAAATCAACAAAATTGACAGACCGCTAGCAAGACTAATAATGAAGAAAAGAGAGAGGAATCAAATAGATGCAATAAAAAATGATAAAGGGGATATCACGACTGACCCCACAGAAATACAAACTACCATCAGAGAATACTATAAACACCTCTACGCAAATCAACTAGAAAATCTAGAAGAAATGGATAATTTCCTAGACACTTACACTCTCCCAAGACTAAACCAGGAAGAAGTTGAATCCCTGAATAGACCAATAGCAGGCTCTGAAATTGAGGCAACAATTAATAGCCTACCCACCAAAAAAAGCCCAGGACCAGATGGATTCACAGCTGAATTCTACCAGAGGTACAAGGAGGAGCTGGTACCATTCCTTCTGAAACTATTCCAATCAATAGAAAAAGAGGGAATCCTCCCTAACTCATTTTATGAGGCCAACATCATCCTGATACCAAAGCCTGGCAGAGACACAACAAAAAAAGAGAATTTTAGACCAATATCCCTGATGAATATCGATGCAAAAATCCTCAATAAAATACTGGCAAACCGGATTCAGCAGCACATCAAAAAGCTTATCCACCATGATCAAGTGGGCTTCATCCCTGGGATGCAAGGCTGGTTCAACATTCGCAAATCAATAAACGTAATCCAGCATATAAACAGAACCAAAGACAAGAACCACATGATTATCTCAATAGATGCAGAAAAGGCTTTTGACAAAATTCAACAGCCCTTCATGCTAAGAACGCTCAATAAATTCGGTACTGATGGAACGTACCTCAAAATAATAAGAGCTATTTATGACAAACCCACAGCTAATATCATACTGAATGGGCAAAAACTGGAAAAATTCCCTTTGAAAACTGGCACAAGACAGGGATGCCCTCTCTCACCACTCCTATTCAACATAGTGTTGGAAGTTCTGGCTAGGGCAATCAGGCAAGAGAAAGAAATCAAGGGTATTCAGTTAGGAAAAGAAGAAGTCAAATTGTCCCTGTTTGCAGATGACATGATTGTATATTTAGAAAACCCCATCGTCTCAGCCCAAAACCTTCTTAAGCTGATAAGCAACTTCAGCAAAGTCTCAGGATACAAAATTAATGTGCAAAAATCACAAGCATTCTTATACACCAGTAACAGACAAGCAGAGAGCCAAATCAGGAATGAACTTCCATTCACAATTGCTTCAAAGAGAATAAAATACCTAGGAATCCAACTTACAAGGGATGTAAAGGACCTCTTCAAGGAGAACTACAAACCACTGCTCAGTGAAATCAAAGAGGACACAAACAAATGGAAGAACATACCATGCTCATGGATAGGAAGAATCAATATCGTGAAAATGGCCATACTGCCCAAGGTTATTTATAGGTTCAATGCCATCCCCATCAAGCTACCAATGAGTTTCTTCACAGAATTGGAAAAAACTGCTTTAAAGTTCATATGGAACCAAAAAAGAGCCCGCATTGCCAAGACAATCCTAAGTCAAAAGGACAAAGCTGGAGGCGTCACGCTACCTGACTTCAAACTATACTACAAGGCTACAGTAACCAAAACAGCATGGTACTGGTACCAAAACAGAGATATAGACCAATGGAACAGAACAGAGTCCTCAGAAATAATACCACACATCTACAGCCATCTGATCTTTGACAAACCTGAGAAAAACAAGAAATGGGGAAAGGATTCCCTATTTAATAAATGGTGCTGGGAAAATTGGCTAGCCATAAGTAGAAAGCTGAAACTGGATCCTTTCCTTACTCCTATACGAAGATTAATTCAAGATGGATTAGAGACTTAAATGTTAGACCTATTACCATAAAAACCCTAGAAGAAAACCTAGGTAGTACCATTCAGGACATAGGCATGGACAAGGACTTCATGTCTAAAACACCAAAAGCAACGGCAGCAAAAGCCAAAATTGACAAATGGGATCTAATTAAACTAAAGAGCTTCTGCACAGCAAAAGAAACTACCATCAGAGTGAACAGGCAACCTACAGAATGGGAGAAAATTTTTGCAATCTACTCATCTGACAAAGGGCTAATTTCCAGAATCTACAAAGAACTCAAACAAATATACAAGAAAAAAACAAACAACCCCATCCAAAAGTGGGCAAAGGATATGAACAGACATTTCTCAAAAGAAGACATTCATGCAGCCAACAGACACATGAAAAAATGCTCAGCATCACTGGCCATCAGAGAAATGCAAATCAAAACCACAATGAGATACCATCTCACACCAGTTAGAATGGCAATCATTAAAAAATCAGGAAACAATAGGTGTTGGAGAGGATGTGGAGAAATAGGAACACTTTTACACTGTTGGTGGGATTGTAAACTAGTTCAACCATTATGGAAAACAGTATGGCAATTCCTCAAGGATCTAGAACTAGATGTACCATATGACCCAGCCATCCCACTACTGGGTATATACCCAAAGGATTATAAATTATTCTACTACAAAGACACATGCACACGTATGTTTATTGCGGCACTATTCACAATAGCAAAGACTTGGAATCAACCCAAATGTCCATCAGTGACAGACTGGATTAAGAAAATGTGGCACATATACACCATGGAATACTATGCAGCCATAAAAAGGGATGAGTTTGCGTCCTTTGTAGGGACATGGATGCAGCTGGAAACCATCATTCTTAGCAAACTATCACAAGAAGAGAAAACCAAACACTGCATGTTCTCACTCATAGGTGGGAACTGAACAATGAGTTCACTTGGACTCGGGAAGGGGAACATCACACACTGGGGCCTATCATGGGGAGGGGGGAAGGGGGAGGGATTGCATTGGGGAGTTATACCTGATATAAATGATGAATTGATGGGTGCTGACGAGTTGATGGGTGCAGCACACCAACATGGCACAGGTATACATATGTAACAAACCTGCACGTTATGCATATGTACCCTAGAACTTAAAGTATAAGAAAAAAAAAAAAAAAAAAAAAAAGCAGTGAACTCTTGCTAGGTCAAGAAAGATATGGCAGAAGGGGAATTCAGAGAGACTGAAAACATGGGATTCATCTACCAATGCTGAAGAGGTCCACAGGGGAATTCAGAGAGATTGAAAGCATGAGATTCATCTACTAATGCTGAAGAGGGCAACAAAGAAAGTATGAGAAGGAATGTGGGCAGATTCTAGAAAGAAAGACTAGCCCAGAGCTAACAGCCAGCAAGGAAATGGGGAACTCAGTCCTACAACTGCAAGGAACTGAACTGAAATCTACCATCAACCTAAATGAAGTTGAAAGAACTCTTATCTAGGGACTTCCCCTTGTGGCCTCTAGCTAAGAGCCCAGCTCAGTTGACAATCTGATTTCAGCCTTGTGAGGCTTTAAGTAGGGGACCCAGTTGAACCATATTGTGCCTAGATTTCTGTGCCATGGAACTGTGAGATAATAAATGGGTGTTGTTTTGAGCTACTAAGTTTGTAGTAATTTGATCTAGCAGTAATAGAAAATTAATATGTAAACCTTTTTTTTTTTTTTTAAAAAAAAGAATTTGCAAGCAAATGTGACTTCGAGCATAATTCTTTTTCTTCATTGCAAATATGTGATATAGGAGTCTTTGAGTTATTTGCTTGGGAATAACAGTGATAAACTATACTTCTATCTGTGCTCCTTAGTATTTGGTTGCATTAATTGAAAGACTGAGGCTCTACTTAGGGGATTTTTTCTTCCAAGTCCTTCTAGAATACCCTAGAATGGAGAATGAATTTTAGGAGATCAGGACTGCAGCATGAAGATGAATTATGAAGCTACTGTATTAATCCAGCTGAGGGATGATAGGACAGGGTTAGCTGGTATGGAAGAGTCAGACTGGAGAAGGGGACATTTATGTTGATTCCTAATAGTTCAAGAATGGCTTACTAGGTGGATGGTGGGGTGGTAAGGAGGAGGTAAATGGATATTGAAAACTGAAGCTCTGCTGATTCTCAAATTAGTCACTCCCATTTGGGAATTAACATGTAAGTTGATAAAATCATGTCAGTGGAGATTACCCAGGAGATACTTATGGATTTGTTTTAAAATATAAAACATAAAAGGAAGAATGAGGAAGTATTACATATAGCGATTAATAGAGAGGAGATTCTGTTCCTTGGGACTGGAGAGAGAAAAATGAAGAGGCTTAGAAAAGATGAGACAGATGTTGGCTAAGTTAAGGGATTTGATACATCGCAAATGAACTTAAAAAAGTGGTATATGGTCTCTTTTTGTATTAGTCCATTTTCACACTGCTATAAAGAACTACCTGAGACTGGGTAGTTTATGAAGAAAAGAGGTTTAACTGACTCACAGTTCTACATGGCGGGAGAGGCCTCAGGAAATGCACAATTATGGTAGAAAGCAAAGAAGCAAGGACCTTCTTCGTAAGACAGCAGGAGGTGGGGAGGAAGTGCCACACTTTTAAACCACCAGATCTCATAAGAACTCACCATCACGAGAACAGCATGGGGGCAATCACTCCCATGATCCAATCACCTCCCACCAGGACCCTCCCTCGACATGTGGGAATTACAATTTGAGATGAGATTTGGGTGAGGACACAGAGCCAAATCACCTCACCCTTAGATGGAAAAAAAATAAGTAGTGAGAAGGCATGAAGCTAGAAAAAGTTCTTGTTAGCTACCAGGGAACACTGCCAGTCCAGAACAGCTAGATGCCTGTCTTTGTGAATAATGATGATGGTGGAATTGGCTACAGAATACAGAGGTACAGGGAAAAGTGATAGTGTTCAAACCAGCCACGTGCACATAGGAAGCTTCACAAGCTGGTGTCTGTAATTTGGGGAATATTAATATTGTGTTCCTCTTGGGTATATTGTTCATTCAGTAAAAATTTAGCGATTTACAAAATCATTTACAGAGAAATTGGAGATTCTTTCAATCCCCTATTTCTGTGAAAACATTGCAGTTGTACTAAGACTGAAAAATCCTAGTTAGTTTATACAGGAGCTACCTATGCATTGAACAGGTTCCTCATGAAAAGCTCACAATGACTATTCTTGATACCCTTTGCTGATCTGAATCTGTCAAAGTATTTGACAGTTGCACAAAGCAGCAGAGAGAGAAAATAAGTTGCCCACACACAAGAACCTAAGAGGGCTCCCTGCTGAACCACCAGTTGTGGAGAAAGCAGCCAACCAGGGGAAGAACCATTCAGGACAGAATGTTCCTCATTTTTCCAGCTGATTTAGATGGACTAAAAAAAAAAATTAAAATTCAACCCATTCCAAAGCACCAAATAATAATTTTACGCTGTGGAACTAGATGCTATACTTTCACTCTCTTTCCTAACGTCTTTGTTTTTGGCTAAGAATAAAAACAGCTGTCAAGGTTCCCTCTCTCAAGCTCTGTTAACACACCTAGTCCAAAGGCGCATGTGTGTCATGTCTCTAATATATTTTATTGCTGTCTTTTAAAGTTCCCCTTAAGACGTTGGCCCAATATTGTTGCATTCAACCACAATTTTATCACAAGGATTAAAAAGAACTTAAGTATAATTTTATTCTATTCTGCATCAGTGCCATACACACACACACAAAAATGTTTGGATAAGTTAATAAGTTATAACATTCTATGTTTTAATATTAATAACAAGGACATAAATGATCATTTCCTGAGTTAACAGTGCAATGTAAAATTTAATCTGTATTGCTTATAAGACATTTTACAGCATAGAAATATGATCGAAGTGATCACTTTACCATGTCATAAAACACAAGTGCTTATTGTAGAACAGTGATATAATTTAAATGGCAAGGAAATTTGTGATTCATAACAAAGGATCCTGTATGTATTTTTTGCCATGATTAACTGTCCAGGTCAACTATCAGTAGTAAAATAAGTTATGGTACAAAAGAAAGCCAAGGAGTTACTTATACAGAAGGAACATTTGATTTCATTTAAGAAACTGAAGCCTGGATTCTAGTTAACCTTTTATTATGTACAAAAATGTTTCTTAAAAAACCCTAAGCAATCACAAATTTAGATAAACTAGTTGAATAAAGGACAATGACAGCTCTTCATTATGCTGTAAAACTATGGATCTCATTTTTGGAAAAGTTGAGATCCTGCAGCAACCTGAAAAACAAACAAAAAGCACATGTTTCTAAGGGAAAATGTTTTAAAATGAAGGAATAAGAGCGGCTTACCACCATAATCATGATACTTTTTCATTCTCCCCATTTACTATGCAGTTTTGTTTAATAAAAAAACACTATCACTTCTTAAAAAATTAGTGATTAGTAACTCCTAAATATCATGAAATATCTCAGCAGTGCTCAAATTTTCAACTATATCATAAATGCCATAATTTTAAAAAATAGTTTCAATCAAGACCCAATTAAAATTTACTCATTATGATTGGCTGATAAGTCTTTCAGGCCTCTTTTGATCTATAAGATCCCCCAGATCCCCACTCCATCCTGCAATTTATTTGTTGACAAAAATCAGATTTTTATTTGTTGAGTCTCCTAAAACCTTCATTTTTCTACATCCCTGTGGTATTGCGTAATAACATGTATCTACATCCTCATATTTTCCATAACTTAATAAACGGATCTAGAGGCTTGATCAGACACAGGTTCAAATCTTTTTGGCAAGACTATTTCATAGGTAATGTTCCTCCATCTGGAGGCATGTAATAAATGGTTGCCTCTCTTTTTGGATGCTAGGTACCATTATGATCTATGTATAGATCCATTAGTCAATTAAGCACTTCAATTGGTGATATTCTACTTCTATCATTCTTTATTCATTAATCAGCTGAGGAATCCTATCAAGAAAAATGTCTGCTGATTATGTGGTTATTCAGTAGTATGGCTCATATAGCAAAGGGAGCATAAATGTTTGATTTTTTTCCCCTTTATTCACCAGTTTTCAAAGAAAGGAATTGATTCCCCTACTATTCTATCTTCATTCTCCCCCTACTGAACAGGAAAAGTAGAAATACTGCATATTATTCAACTAGGAAAATAGTACAATAACTACTTTTTTACCAATTACTCTATTATATGTAGTCACTTTGCTAGGCACTTCACATACTTATGTATTATTATTTATTCATTTTTACAGACAAGTGCACTAAAACATAGAAAGGTTAAGAACTGCCCTAGGACACGTAGCAAATGATTGTAAGATGCCTGTAAGTGGTAGACCTGGGATTTAAACTCCAGCTGGCAGCTCCCAGAGGGGATACACATACTCACACAAAGGGCCAGGAGGGCACAGGAGCTGAGGCCAACACAGTGCAGCAGTAAAGTCTCTCAGTGTCTGGGCCCATGTTACCATTCTATCCTGTTCTGCCAGGCAAGCAGCTTCACCCAAGCCAAACCAGTCTAGGCTTTTGTATAAATCTGGACCCCTAACGCATCTGCTAGTTCTCTCTGCCTGTACTATCCCCTTCTCCATCTCTCTTGACTGCTAGATTTTATCCACATGCAGTGCACGTGACTTTTTTGACCATGCAGCTCCTGTCTCTCTAACACACACATCGCTACGTAAAAGTAACCCATCTCTCCCAGAATTCTCATAACATCTTGATTTTATCTCTAGTAAGATATTTATGGTGTTCTGAGTCATACTTTAGTTATCAGTATGTGCATTTGTTTCTACCACTAGATAGTGTGGTCCTTGAAAGGAGAGACTGTTTTACTAATCTCTGTAATAAAGTACATATTTAGTGGATAAAGAACCATTATTGGCCAAGTAATGATAAGCTGCTTATCTCTATTTTTTAAAAAATAGGTTTCTGAGTCTTTCTCTGTTATCATACCATACAAATTGACAAATGTTCACCAAATATGGAGAGTATGTCTGGGATGGCTATATTTATAATATAATCTATGTAGCAGACATGAGATTAACTTTGGAGAACTCTAGGAGTGGACATTACAAGAAAGACTCATTTTTCAAAACAGCAAAAACTATAATAAGAAACCCATACAATTGCCAATCAAGAAAAATATACCACATCCATTAAGATGATGAGGATAAGGAAACCAAAGAAACGAGTCCTAACTGAAAGTTACAAGGGTAGCTACTATGAATTTTAAGTACTGATTTGAATCAAGTTACATCTCAAAATGCAACTCTATGTAGTATGTTCAGGAGTGAGTAATAGCAGGAATCCATATGTAATAAATACTCCTGAGCAACTCTGGGTAAGCCAGTTAGCATAGCACTGAAAGACTGGCTCTGAGGTAAAACTGAGAAAAGAAAGCTATATAGGTTCTGGTCAATTTTTTTTTTTTTTTTTTTGAGATGGAGTTTCGCTCTTGGTACCCAGGCTGGAGTGCAATGGCATGATCTCGGCTCACTGCAACCTCTGCCTCCTAGGTTCTAGCGATCCTCCTGCCTCAGCCTCCCAAGTAGCTGGGATTACAGGCGCCCACCACCATGCCCAGCTAATTTTTGTATTTTTAGTAGAGACAGGGTTTCACCATGTTGGCCAGGCTGGTCTCGAACTCCTGACCTCAGGTGATCCAACTGCCTTGGCCTCCCCAAGTTTATGGTCAATTTTAAAAATGCAAAAATGATTCTAATTATTTAAAAGTATTATTATACTGCAATCTATAAAGTACTATTTCTAAAATAGCAGAAGCAATACAGCAGAAGACAGTACAGCTCTTAACCGTTTTTCCTAAAAATTTTATATTCAAACTATAATGTTAGTCTTCATTGTAATTTTAATAGTTTCCCTAGAGCTTTAAAAGAGCAAAAGTTTACATAGAAACTTGAAAAATCTTTTTAAGTTGAGAGTTTAACTAAAAGAACATTTTTCTTAAAGCATTAAAATACAGAAATATATTTAATTAAAAATAAAATACATTTTAAATTCAACATGGAAGAAAAAAAGTTTTTAATGCCTTTATTTATTGATTGGGGGGGTCAATCTTTTCTATAATTAAAATTTTAAATAAAAAAGCAAGATATAAGATTATCTATGAGGACTAAACTCTGATTTTTTTTTTTATCTTGCCCAAATTCCTATCTAAGGGGTCTAGGAAGTCATGCCCTACAAACTATAAATTCTCATCAGATGTGTTTTATTTAACCCTGTATATCATGACTTACTTTCCAACCTGACTCTGGCATAACATTACGAGACAACGAAGAAAATAAAAACATTTTACCCCAAAACAAGTTTCTTTGCCATATCTTGAAATGGCCCTGCAAATCTGTCCTTTATGGGGGAAAATCTGCATCTGTAAAGAATCCTATCAAAATAGCTAGATCTTTTTCTTCCAGGCCAGTCCAATCCTGAAGAGGTTAACTAGAGTCTAGCACCTTTTAAAGGTCTAAATAGGAAACACTGTCATCTATTATCTCTAAGGGCAGCCACCGTAAGACTTCCAAAGAACCTTGGTCTCCACAATCTTTTATCTTAACCTGAACATTCCATTTCTATGGATCTCAGGTCTTTAGACAAACTCAACCAATTGTCAACCAGAAAATGTTTAAATTTACCTATAGCCTGGAAACTCGTGCTCCCTGGCAACCCAGATTTGAGTTGTTCCGCCTTTCTGGACCAATCAATGTATTTCTTAAATATATTTGATTGATGTCTCATGCCTCCCTAAAATGTATCAAACCAAGCTGTGCCCTGACCATCTTGGGCACATGTTCTCAGGACCTCCTGAGAGCTCACAGGTCATGGTCACTCATATTTGGTTCAGAATAAATCTCTTCAGAGATTTTAGAGAGTTTGACTCTTTTCACCAACATCTAGAAACGTTAGGCTTAGTCACCTACTAAATAAGAATAGGGCACTTAAAACAGCTATATTTTAATATCATCTAGAAATCCAACAGGGGCTATCTTTAACCAAATATTTTAAAGTGCCATTTTAAAGCTAAATCACATCAAAGTGAATTTCAAACAGGATCGCCACTACCACTGCTTTTTCATGATCCAGGCTTCAACTATTAGTCTTGCCTTATTTGTGTTCTAGTCTCCCCTTTTTGTCTTGCTGCTTGGCTTTTGACCACATATATTATTTACTAACTTTCACTCAGTTACAGAGAATGAAGATCAAAAGCTACAATGAGATGAACATTCCTTATTAATTACTATATATTATAAAGCTTTGATGGAAGAAGAGGTTGGGCCTAATGTCCCAAATAAGATTGTGGCACCAATCTTGTGAGTGTATCCATACTGGCAGCCATTAGCAAAGAACACTGATTGCTAGCTGTAACTTACTTTTGTGTTTTATCTGACAATATGCATAATCCTAGGCTCCAACTCAAACTATACGAAGATTTAAAGACTTTGTTATTTTCTAAAACTGTAAGATTATTAAAGTGCAGGTTCATAGAAATAGGAAGAACTGAGAGATGCTTGTCATGAAAGATCTTCATTTCGGTGTTGGGCAGCAGTCTGTTTCCTACTACACTGCTACTCACCTTACTCCTTGTTCTGTAAATGGCACTGGTCCACAAATGCAGACGAGAACTTTGGATTTGTCCAAATTTCTTTTCAAAAATTCAGAAAGAAGAGCTGGTGAAATATGTCCCTGTTTGCCATTCCATTCAGAAACAGGTGCTGAGAGAACAAATTCAACATCCAGTCTAGGGAAAAGAAAAACAGTTTTTTAAAGTTTATTATTTTAAACATACTATTAACATGTTTCAAGTTCAATAATATATTTCTCCCCTAAAGAATAATTTAATATATATTGATACACTTGCTAGAAAAACACTGAAAAAAATTGTAAGATTTAACAAAAACATATACGTAAATCTGTATTTACTAAGCATTAGCTTTTCCTATACATTAAGGAATGTAATTTGGCATTTTTTTTAAGTTGAACTAATTAACCAAGCATGGTAGCTCACACCTGTAATCCTAGTATGTTGGGAGGCCACGGCGGGAGGATTCTTTGAGAACAAGAGTTTGAGATCAGCCTGGGCAACACAGTGAGACCTAGTTTCTACAAAAAAACAAACAAAAAAACAGAAACCCCCCCAAAAAAACAAATCAAAAAACTGTTTAAACTTAGCCAGGTGTGGTGGTATGTGCCTATGGTCCTACCTATTTGGGAAGCTGAGGCAGGAGGATCGCTTGATCCAATGAGCTATGATTGCACCAGCTTGGGTGACAGAGCAAGAACCTGTCTCTTAAAAAAGAAATTAATTAAAAATAAATATATAAATGAAATAGAGATTCCAAGGGATCTCAGAGAACTCCACATTTCTATTAATAATTTACTGGTATTGAAAAAAAAGAACAAATACTGCATGTTCTCACTTATAAGTGGAGCTAAACCCTGTGTATACAAGAACATAAAGATAAGAATAGACACTGGGGACTCCAAAAGGAGGGAGGTGTAGGGAAAGGGGCAAGGGCTGAAAAACCTCCTAGTGTGTACTATGTTCACTGTCTAGGTGACAAGATCAACAGAAATCCAAATTTCAGCATCACACAATATATCCTTGAAACAAATCTGCACATTTACCCCCGAACCCAAAATAAACAATAATAATATGCTGGTATAAATCACAGTAAATAGCAATTACCAGTGACACATGTATTTTAATCTCTGGCTCAAACCTCTCCAATGATTTCCAGACCCTTACAACCAGTTTGATTAAGAAGCCTATTTGACTTTTTACTGTCACTGTCTCAAAGGCCCTCAACCTCAACCTCAACCTCATCATCTCTGTAATTGGCACCACAGTCTGCTTGGTTTTACAAGCCAGAAACCTGGGATTTATCCTGGGAACCTCTCTCTCTCTCACCCTCCATATCCAATTCATCACCAAGTCCTGGCTCTAACTCTGTTTACCTCTTAGCCTTCACTGCCATAACACTGCCCGTTCTCTTTCTTCTTTCTGTAATGAGATTACCACTCTCATTCTTCAGTTTTCAGCTCAAGCATCAGGGAATCCACAGGGAAGTATGGCACCTCCACAAGGCTGAGGTCCTTTGTTTCATGTGTTGTAGCAATGTTTTCTTTTTCCTTTTCTTCATAGCCATTTACTTCAGATTTTAAATATGTTGTCACTAAGCTGATTACCTATTGTCTACCTTCTCCAATAGACTCTAAACTCCATGAGAACAGGGACCATGTCTGCTTTGGCTATCACTGTATCCCTAACACATAGGAGGTACCCACATACTACGAAATGAAACAGATGAAAGCAAAAGAGTACAGGATTAAAATAAAGTCTCACAATGTAACAACAGACCATTTTTTCCCATGGGCTTAGTAATCTATTATACAAATTGCTGGTGAAAAACCACAGTAAATTCAAAATTCCATGTTGTACCTGCTCTGTCTACTCCGTTTTAGCAAACAAAACTAATTCTTACCATTTCAACAGCATCATATCGAAAGCAGTTCTACATGTTCCAGTGAGTAACTGAGTAGCAGGAATTCATGATACATTAATTTAAACCACATGAAAAAGCTGAAGTGAACAGTTTCTCTTGTGAGGGGACAAAGGAAATAAATATGAAAACAGAAACAAGGTATGGCTGGTACAGCTGCCCTCACATCGCTGTGCCTTAGCTGGATTAAGTTTCCCAAGAACTAAGGAGCCTGGCACAAGCAGCACAGACCAAATAAGAGACCAAATAAGAGCAGCAGCAGGGGGCGAGAGAACCAGCCTCAGCTCTCCACACAGACTCCAGCCTCTAGGTCTTGTCCATCTGTGGAATGAGGTTGGGAAATGAGTCATCTCTTACATTTCTAATATTCTTTGATTTTATATTAAAAACATCTACAGAACTATGTTTTATTTCTTATCTTCAAGCTTCCCATTTAGTATCAGCAGCAACGTTAATCCACTCTATAGCCTCCCCAAAGGCTAATCCACAAAATAGCCTCCCCAAAGATATTCACTATTTTTACCTTCCAAGCATTTAAAACTAAGATAGTTTTAAATAACCTCAGGATGTGATATTTGCTTACTGCTTCATGATGGCAAGGTCCTTGTCTGTCTTGTTCAATACTGTATCCAGGCTTTGCTCAATAAATTACACAAAACAATGCCTTTTGAATAAAGAAATATATTTACAAAGAGGCCATGTTGGCTAAAAATAAAAATTGTACTTAAAAGAACAAAGCCATGTGCTGGCATCCATAAAATTACATATAAAAAGGTATATGAATTCATAAGTGTGTTTTTCTGGAAAAAAAATCATAATCTTTCTTTCATCAGATCAAAGGGCCAAAAGCAGCCATAAAACCCCTTCTTACATTTCCAATTATACATAGATATTTGAATAAAATGTGGAAACTTTACTGTTAAATTAAAAGATAAAAGATGCTCTCCAGTGGCTCTGTTTCAAATGAGCCTATAACTGGAATAAAACTGCTAAATTAATACTGAAGTTTCTGTAGTCTGCCATAAGTACCTAGTCATAATTTTCTTTCACTGGGATGCTTTATAAAAAAGCCTAATCAGTGATATATTTTCTGCAAGTATCTACTAAATGGTGATAAATACAGATCCTTACATAAATGGTATAAACTTCTCATGTATTTTGTATTTATTCACATAATGGTTTCTTGACTATAATTTATGCACTCAATGGAAAAGGTGAACAGAAAGTATGGCTGCAATTTAAGGATATTGTAAAGAGGCTGTTATCCTGCTTATCTCCTTTTCATAGGCTGAGAAAAGAGCTTAATCTGGAACAGGAGCATTCCCAAGTTAAGACTCAACAATTCTTTAATGAAAGATTTTTTATATCAAAATATAGATAATTCCTGTGGAATCCTGTCTCCTGGGTTTTCTGAATGAAGGTCAACTTACTGTCTAAAGTAATTACAGCTTTGAGATGCTGGAGACATGTCAGGGCACACAGTAAACATCCTGAAATTCCTCTATAATTTCAAAAGTGCCAAAAGGGGTTGGGACTCTTGAAAAGGTTACCTGAAAATACATTCAGATTAACCCATAAAATACAAACTAATGTGAAAGAGGGAGAGAACAGACCTGCTTCTGATGAGTGCCTATGTGATCTTAAATATCAGTCTAAGTAAGCTTGTCAAAAAATTTATTTTAAGGTAGGCTGACAGTGATTTGAAATGACAAGTCTTGAAATACAAATGTATTCTTTTAGTCCAAATCATTAGCAATCATCCAACGACTTATTCCTTCCTCCTCTAGCCAATCAGCTTCAGCAACTTACCTCCTTCATATTTCTCACACAGTCCCTTACCTTCCCATTTTTAATGTCACAGCTCCAGATCAGGTTCTTATATCTCTTCTCTAAAATATTACATTAACAACCTTAGCCCTTAATCTATTTGATATACCATTGCCATATTAGTTTCCCTAAAAATCCTGATACAACTTTGCAATCTTTTTGCTTAAAAGCTTCAGTGATTCCTTACTGCCCATAGATTAGTATTTCAGCTTTTCCTACTTTTTTTTTTTTTCTAGCTAAATAAAATGTCTGCAACTGTAGTAAAAATTGCTATGTGCTCACAGGAAAAGAATCTCACAAAACTAGGAATCAAAATTAGATAAAACATATATAATTATGGAAACATTTTTTAAAATGAATCTAACGAAAGGAAATACTAGTATGCCTCCAGATGTTCGCAGTTATTCCATGAAAGCAGGCTAACTATCAAATAAATCTGTCACATACTGGGTTCAAAAAAGTTAAATATATTTCCTTAGAATTTCAGAAAGCCTTAAATATGCTAAGTTCAGAGTAAATCTTCAAGAAGGCATATACTGTTTCCCAAATTTATTCAATCATAGAGTCCATTCCGGGGAATACATTAACATTTCAAAGCACATATTCCAAGCAACACAACATCTGAGGAACATCTCCTGGAAGAAACCAAAAGTGCTATAACGTTCCAGATTAGTGGGCTGCCTATCTGGGTACATAAGAGGTTAGGGAAAAAGAAACAGTTTCAGGTATCCTGTTTCATTTACTTCTGCTTCTGGCATCATCAGCTTTTGCTATCTTAAATGGAACTGCCATATTGCTAGCCCCAATACTGACATCAGAAGACAAAAACATATAGTTTCACAGAGCCTGTCAGCACTACAAGGAGATGAGCCACAGAGTGTCACTGTGCCTTCTTCCTGTGTCTATCTGATATATAATATTTACTTCACATATGGATTACATTCAAGGTCTTCCACCACCTGATTTTAGCCTAGCTTGTTTCCTCAACTGTAAACAAAAAGGATCAGAAATGATAACTATGAAGATTCCTTCTAAAACTGATATAAGGTTTAATGGGTTTATTTTTAGTTATTCTGCATCAATCTCCTTCATTCACAGTATTTATTTCCAAAAAACGACTCTACTCTGTTATTAAAACACTAGAATAAACTGGCCCTCATGTCTTATGTAATCCCACTACCCAAATTTATTTTCCCACTCAAAGAAATGCTAATCATTTCCCAAAGCTCAGCTCAAAAGCCCCTTCTTCCGTGAAGCTCTGATATTCCTATCCTCACAAAAATGAAATAAAATTCTTTTCACTAGATAGCTATGGTATGTTTTTTGTTCCTCTCAAGGCACAGACTTTACAGTCACTGATGTACTTTAGAACTTCACCACCACTAGGGTAGTCTTACTGATTTCTTATCTTTTTGTAATGTCAAGCACATTTTGCAGATAGTGAGCACACAAATGTTTAAAGTGATGTAAATGGCCTTCTATCTTCTGTGGGTGCACATAAGTGGGTAAACAGTCCCCTTTCCTTTGTGACCCATCTCTGTGCTGCTTAGAATCCCTTTTTTCCTCCTCTTTCATTTTGCCCCAACTAACCTCCCAATCCACTCTAGTGTAAAAATAATGACACTAACAACATCACTGTTAATGACACTATCAGTGTTAATATCATCATCAATGACAATGTAGGCTGGGTATAGTATTCTCTGCTAAGTGCTTTCATTTTTCACAGAGGCTATTAGTCAAAATGTAACAGATGCTGGAGAGGACGTGGAGAAATAGGAATATTTTTACACTGCTGGTGGGAGTGCAAATTAGTTCAACCACCGTGGAAGACAGTGTGGCGATTCCTCAAGGAACTAGAACCAGAAATACCATTTGACCTAGCAATCCCATTACTGGGTATATACCCAAAGGATTATAAATGATTCTACTATAAAGACACATGCACATGTATGTTTATTGCAGCACTATTCACAATAGCGAAGACTTGGAACCTACCCAAATGCCTATCAATGATAGACTGGATAAAGAAAATGTGGCACATACACACCATGGAATACTATGCAGCCATAAAAAAGGATGAGTTCATGTCCTTTGCAGGGACATGGATGAAGCTGGAAACCATCATTCTCAGCAAACTAAGACAGGAACGGAAAACCAAACACCCCATGTTCTCACTCATAAGTGGGAGTTGAACAATAAGAACACATGGACACAGGGAGGACAACATTCCACACTGAGGACTGTTGTGGGGTGTGGGGGTAGGGATAGAATTAGGAGAAATACCTAATGTAGATGACGGGTTGATGGGTGCTGCAAACCACCATGGCACATGTATACCTATGTAACAAACCTGCATGTTCTGCACATGTATCCCAGAACTTAAAGTATAATAGGTATCAAGAGCCTTAAAACACTTTGACCTAATACTTCTTCTGATACATCTTTATCCTGAATAGTTAGAGAGGTATTGAGCAATTTCTAGTCACTATGTCAAATAATACAGAATTGGTTAAATAAATTATGGTATGCTCCCATGACTGAACACAATGCAGTTATTAATCAGCACTTTGGGAGGCCGAGACGGGCGGATCACAAGGTCAGGAGATCAAGACCATCCTGGCTAACATGGTGAAACCCCGTCTCTACTAAAAATACAAAAAACTAGCCGGGCGAGGTGGCGGGCGCCTGTAGTCCCAGCTACTCAGGAGGCTGAGGCAGGAGAATGGCGTAAACCCGGGAGGCGGAGCTTGCAGTGAGCTGAGATCTGGCCACTGCACTCCAGTCCGGGCGACAGAGCGAGACTCCGCCTCAAAAAAAAAAAAAAAAAAAAAAAAAAATCATGGTATATTGCAGGATTTACTAACTGGCACGACTGGCACTTTGGGCTGGATAATTCTTCGTTGTAGGCGGGCTGTCCTGTGAATTGTAAGATATTTTGTAGCAATCCTGGCCTCTACTGACTAGGTGTCAGTAACACCTCTTCCCCTAGTTGTGAAAATAAAAAATGTCTCCAGACATAAATGTTTCTGGGGTGGCAGAGTTGCTTAAGGTTGAAAACCACCTGTTGAAAATATTCTTTATGTAAAAAACACACAATACAATAAGTAGAAATGTAGTTATAAAAATTATAGTTAGTATGACTACATTATTTTAAATATACAAAACAAAAAGATAGGTATGCATATGAATAGAAAGATACAGACCATAACATTAATAATTGTTCTTTGGGTGGTAGGATTATGGGTGATTTTTTTCTTATACCTTTTCTATATAAACATGTATTAATTTTATAAAGAGAAGGGAAAATCAACAAATACTGTTATAAAAAAAAGTACCACTACCTTTACTAAAGATTAATGGTCTCCAAGAACGACTCATTTGAAACAAAAAGGAAAATACCTGTTATATTTATACACCACAAAATGTTTTCTAGAAGTCAACCTCATTGTCAAACTGTCCCACCTGTCTCACCCCTCAAAACTCACTCTACAAAAGCAGAGACATCACAGAGCTAGGGCATTCTGCTGATAGGAGCAGGTGGGCCAACGTGTACTGAATGAACTGAGCCTCAGAACACTGATCACATATTTGGGAGAAGGATAAGTGGAATTTAGTTTGATTTCAGTTTACATAATTAGTTAAATCCATTACTGCACATATTTGCCTTATGTTTTGTCTCATTTTTCATAAGAGAAAAAGTATAAGATTTTGCTAGACTTGGAAGGTGGTAAATGGAATCCCAATTGTTACAACAGTCAAGTTTAATAACATATTTGGACAAAATTTGGGTACACATTTTTTTCTGTTCAGATTTCACACTTAATGACATGAAAATGAGACTGAAATAGGAAGAGTAATACTCCAAAAAGGATTTATGAAGTATCTATATTTTTGCAATTCTGAGGGCAGTAATTAGGGAAAATGAAGAGATGCATTCCCTGGGCTGCATGAGAAAAAAAGCAAACACAGTATCTTATCACTGCTGGATCCATGTGTACAGGCACATAATAGATGTTACACATATTTCACGAATGAATGAATGAATGTCTGCTACAAACATACTAATTCTGGGCTAGGCACCTACATAGGCTAACTCACTGATTCCCATGTCCAAATGATTCTGTGGTGTAGGTATTAATGTTTGTTTTATAGATGGAAAAACTGAAGCTCAGCCAGATAAAGTAATTTGCCCAAGGCCAAGAGATTAATAACTTTTCATTATACAATTTTATTTTGAAGAATTCCATTTGCTAATTACATTATCTAGATAAACTCTGAGGACAAGCATAGCACGCTTGCTGAAAATATTCGATCATATGTCAGCCTCAGAATCCATAATTCTTATCCTTCTTGTTCCACAAAGGATGGAGTAGAAGACTGGGACCTAATTATATAGAGAGTAGGGTATTTCTCTTAACTACAAAATTTGTTTTTTAATATTTACAATTCAATGATAATTTAACCACAGAAGTGTAAAAAGTGTCTGTTCATATCCTTCACCCACACTTTTTGATGGGATTTTTTTTTTTTTTTCTGGTAAATCTGTTTAAGCTCCTTGTAGACTCTGGATATTAGCCCTTTGTCAGATGGACAGATTGCAAAATTTTTCTCCCATCCTGCAGAGCTGCCTGTTCACTCTGATGATAATTTCTTTTGCTATGTAGAAGCTCTTAATTAGATCCCATTTGTCAATTTTGGCTTTTGTTGCAATTGCTTTTGGTGTTTTAGTCATGAAGTCTTTGCCCATGCCTATGTCTTGAATGGTATTGCCTAAGTTTTCTTCTAGGGTTTTTATGGTTTTAGATCTTATGTTTAAATCTTTAATCCATCTTAATTTTTGTATAAGGTGTAAGGAAGGGTCCAGTTTCAATTTTGTACATATGGCTAGTCACTTTTCCCAATACCATTTATTAAATAGGGAATCCTTTCCCTATTGTTTGTCAGGTTTGTTGAAGATCAGATGGTTGTAAATGTGGGGCATTATTTCTGAGACCTCTATTCTGTTCCACTAGTCTATATATCCGTTTTGGTACCAGTACCATGTCGTTTTGGTTACTGTGGCCTTGTAGTATAGTTTGAAGTCAGGTAGCATGATGCCTCCAGCTTTGTTCTTTTTGCTTAGGACTGTCTTGGCTATACGAGCTCTTTTTTGGTTCCATATGAAATTCAAAATAGTTTTTTTCTAATTCTGTGAAGAAAGTCAATGGTAGCTTGATGGGGATAGCATTAAATCTATAAATTACTTTGGGCAGTATGGCCACTTTCATGATATTGATTCTTCCTATCCACCAGCATGGAATGTTCTTCCATTTGTGTGTGTCCTTGCTTATTTCCTTGAGTAGTGGTTTGTAGTTCTCCTTGAAGAGGTCCTTCACATCTCTTGTAAGTTGGATTCCTAGATATTTTATTCTCTTTGTAGCATTTGTGAATGGGAGTTCACTTATGATTTGGCTCTCTATCATTGGTGTGTAGGAATGCTTGTAATTTTTGCACATTGATTTTGTATTCTGAGACTTTGCTGAAGTTGTTTATCAGCTTAAAGAGTTTTTGGGCTGAGGTGATGGGGTTTTCTAAATATACAATCGTGTCATCTGGAAACAGAGATAATTTGACTTCCTCTTTTCCTATTTGAATATCATTTCTTTCTTTCTCTTGCCTGATTGCCCTGGCCAGAACTTGTAATACTATGTTGAATAGGAGTGGTGAGAGGGGCATCCTTCTCTTGTGCTGGTTTTCAAAGGGAATGTTTCCAGCTTTTGCCCATTCAGCATGATATCAGATGTGGGTTTGTTATAAATGGCTCTTATTATTTTGAGATATGTTCCATCAATACCTAGTTTGAGTGTTTTTAGCATGAAGGGGTGTTGAATTTTTATTGAAGGCCTTTTCTGCATCTATTGAGATCACCATGTGGTTTTTGTTATTGGTTCTGTTTTTGTGATGCATTACATTTATTGATTTGTGTATGTTGAACTAGCCTTGCATTCCAGGGATAAAGCCAACTTGATCATGGTGCAAAAGCTTTTTAATGTGCTGCTGAATTCAGTTTGCCAGTATTTTATTGAGGATTTTTGCACTGATGTTCATCAGGGATATTGGTCTGAATTTTTCTTTGTTTTGTTGTGTCTCTGCCAGGTTTTGGTATCAGGATGATGCTGGCCTCATAAAATGTGTTAGGGAGGATTCCCTCTTTTTCTATTGTTTGGAATAGTTTCAGAAGGAATGGTACCAGCTCCTCTTTGTACCTCTGGTAGAATTCAGCCGTAAATCCGTCTGGTCCTGAGCCTTTTTTGTTTGGTAGGCTATTAATTACTACCTCAATTTCAGAACTTGTTACTGGTCTATTCAGGGATTCAACTTCTTCCTGGTTTAGTCTTAGCAGGGTGTATGTGTCCAGGAATTTATCCATTTCTCCTAGATTTTCTACTTTATTTGCATAGAGTTGTTTATAGTATTCTTTGATTGGTAGTCTGTGTTTCTGTGGGATCAGTGGTGATCTCCCCTTTATCATTTTTTATTGTATCTATTTGATTCTTCTCTTTTTTCTTATTAGTATGGCTACCAGTTTATCCATTCTGTTAATCTTTTCAAAAAACCAGCTCCTGGATGCATTGATTTTTTGAAGGGTTTTTCATGTCTCTATTTCCTTCCGTTTTTCTCTGATCTTAGTTATTTCTTGTTTTCTGCTAGCTTTTGAATTTGTTTGCTCTTGCTTCTCTAGTTCTTCTCATTGCGATGTTAGGGTGTCAATTTTAGATCTTTCTCGCTTTCTCCTGTGGGCATTTTGTGCTATAAATTTCCCTCTACATACTGCTTTAAATGTGTCCCAGAGATTCTGGCATGTTGTATCTTTGTTTTTATTGGTTTCAAAGAACTTATTTATTTCTGCCTTAATTTCGTTATTTATGCAGTAGTCATTCAGGAGCAGGTTGTTCAGTTTCCATGTAGTTGTGTGGTTTTGAGTGAGTTTCTTAATCCTGAGTTCTAATTTGATTGCACTGTGGTCTGAGACACTGTTTGTTATGATTTCTGTTCCTCTGCATTTGCTGAGGAGTGTTTTATTTCCAAATGTGTGGTCAATTTTAGAATAAGTGCTATGTGGTGCTGTGAAGAACGTATATTCTGTTGATTTGGGGTGACGAGTTCTGTAGATGTCTATTAGATCCACTTGGTCCAGAGCTGAGTTCAAGTCCTGAATATCCCTATTAATTTTGTCTCATTGATCTAATATTGACATAGGGTGTTAAAGTCTCCCACTATTTCACATTGTGTGAAAGTGTCTCTTTGTAAGTCTTTAAGAACTTGCTTTTTGAATCTGGGTGCTCCTATATTGGGTGCATATCCATTTAGGATAGTTAGCTCTTCTTGTTGCATTAATCCCTTTAGCATTATGTAACGCCCTTGTCTTTTTTGGTCTTTGTTGGTTTAAAGACTGTTTTATCAGAGGCTAGGATTGCAACCCCTGCTGTTTTCTTTTTCTTTTCTTTTCCTTTTTTTTTTTTTTTTTTTTTGTTTTCCATTGGCTTGGTAAATCTTCCTCCATCCCTTTATTTTGAGCCTATGTGTGTCTTTGCATGTAAGATGGGTCTCCTGAACACAGCACACTGATGGGTCTTGACTCTTTATCCAATTTGCCAGACTGTGCCTTTTAGTTGGGGCATTTAGCTTATTTACATTTAAGGTTAATACAGTTATGTGTGAATTTGATCTTGTCATTATGATGCTAGCTGGTTATTTTGCCCTTTAGTTGATGTAGTTTCTTCATAGTTTCGATGGTCTTTACATTCTGCTTCATTTTTGCAGTGGCTGGTACCAGTTTTTCTTTTCCATATTTAGTGCTTCCTTCAGGAGCTCTTGTAAGGCAGGCCTGGTGGTGACAAAATCCCTCAGCATTTGCTTGTCTTTAAAGGATTTTATTTCTCCTTTGCTTATGAAGCTTAATTTGGCTGCATATGAAGTTCTGGGTTAAAAACTCTTTTCTTTAAGAATGTAGAATATTGGCCCCCACTCTCTTCTGGCTTCTAGGCTTTCTTCCGAGAGATCCCCTGTTATTCTGATGGCCTTCCCTTTGTGGGTAACCCGACCTTCCTCTGTGGCTGCCCTTAACATTTTTTCCTTTATTTCAACCTTGGTGAATCTGACGATTGTGTGTCTTGGGGCTGTCCTTCTCAAGGAGTATCTCTGTGGTGTTCTCTTATTTCCTGAATTTGAATGTTGGCCTGTGTTGCTAGGTTGGGGAAGTTCTCTTGGATAGTATCCAGAAGTGATTTTCCAACTTGGTTCCATTCTCCCCGTCACTTTCAGGTACACCAAACGTAGTCCCATATTTGTTGGAGGCTTTGTTCATTCCTTTTCATTATTTTTTCTCTAATCTTGTCTTCTTGCTTTATTTGAGTTGATCTTCAATCTCTGATATCCTTTCTTCCGCTTGCTCGATTCGGCTATGATACTTGTGTATGCATTCTGATGCTGTGTTTTTCAGTTCCATCAGGTCATTTATGTTCTTCTCTAAACTGTTTATTGTAGTTAGATAGTCCTCTAACCTTTTGTCAAGGTTCTTAGCTTCCTTGCATTGGGTTAGAACATGCTCCTTTAGCTCAGAGGAGTTTGTTATTACCCATCTTCTGAAGCCTACTTCTGTCAATTCGTCAAACTCATTATCCGTCCAGTTTTGTTCCCTCGCTGGCAAGGAGTTGTGATCCTTTGGAGAAGAAGAGGCATTCTGGTTTTTGGCATTTTCAGCCTTTTTTGCACATTTTTCCTCATCTTCGTGGATTTATCCAGCTTTGGTCTTTGCTGTTGGTGACCTCTGGATGGAGTGTTGGCTTGGTCATCCTTTTTTTTTTTTGATGTTGATGCTATTGCTTTCTGTTTGTTAGTTTACCTGGTAACAGGCCCCTCTGCTGCAGGTCTGCTGGAGTTTGCTGGGGGTCCACTCTAGACCCTGTTTTCCTGGGTATCACCAGCAGAAGCTGAAGAATAGCAAAGATTGCTGCCTGTTCCTTCCTCTGGAAGCTTCATCCCAGAGGGCATCCGCCAAATGCCAGCCAGAGCTCTCCTGTATGAGGTGTCTGTCGACCCCTGCTGGGGGGTGTCTCCCTGTCAGGAGGCTCGAGGGTAAGGGACCCACTTGAGGAGGCAGTCTGTCACTTAGCAGAGCTCAAGTGCTGTGATGGGAGATCCACTGCTCTCTTAAGAGCCAGCAAGCAGGAACGTTTTAGGTCTGCTGAAGCTGTGCCCACAGCCGCCCCTTCACCCAGGCACTCTGTTCCAGGGAGATGGGAGTTTTATCTGTAAGTCTCTGCCTCTGATTGGGACTGCTGCCTTTCTTTCAGAGATGCCCTGCACAGAGAGGAGGAACCTAGAGAGGCGGTCTGGCTATCAGGTTATTTGGCACTGTGGTGGGCTCCACCTAGTCCAAACTTCCCAGTGGCTTTTTTTACATTGTGAGTGGAAAACCACCTACTCAAGTGTCAGTAATGGTGGACGTCCCTCCCCCCACCAGGCTCGAGTGTTCCCCGTTGATTTCAAACTGTTATGCTTGCAGTGAGAATTTCAAGCCAGTGGATCTTAGCTTGCTGGGCTCCGTTTGGGTGGGATCCACTGAGCAAGACCACTTGGCTCCCTGGCTTCAGCCTCCTCTCCAGGCGAGTGAATGGTTCTGTTTCTCTGGTTCCAGGTGCCACTAGGGTACAAAAAAAAACTCCTGCAGCTAGCTTGGTGTCTGCCCAAATGGCCGCCCAAGTTTGTGCTTGAAACCCAGGACCCTCGTGGTGTAGGCACCCAAGGGAATCTCCTGGTCTGCAGGTTGCGAAGCCTATGGGAAAAGCGTAGTATCTGGGCTGGATAGCACAGTCACTCATGGCACAGTCCCTCATGGCTTCCTTTGGCTAGTGGAGGGAGTTCCCCAACCACTTGAGCTTCCCGGGTGAGGCAACACCCCACCCTGCTTCTGCTCACCCTCTGTGGGCTGCACCCACTGTATAACCAGTCCCAGGGAGATGAACCAGGTACCTCAGTTGGAAATGCAGAAATCACCTGCCTACTGTGTTGGTCTCACTGGGAGCTGCAGACCAGAGCTGTTCCTATTTGGCCATCTTGCCTGGGAATCAACCAGTTTAAATTCTTTTAAACATTTACTTAAAAAAACAGAAGCTCTAACAGCGAGGACAGAAAACAAACATGTATATAAGGGTCCTTTATAACCACAATTCAAATGTCTGAGAGAGGGCTTCACAGGTTCCAAAGCATTTACATTATCTTCTCCAAAGCTCACAATAGCTTTATGAAGTAGAAAGACGTCATTATTTTCTTTTGAAGTTAAAGAGGCCCCTAGCGGTAAATAATTTGTGAATAAAATTTCATGCTGGTGAGGAGTAGAATGGCAACTGGAATTTAGGTCTTTAGGCTTATTGATAAACGCTTCCAATTTTCTACTTTGAAAATGTGTTAAAAAATACTTGAAAAACTAAGAACTTGAACTTCTTTAAATAATCTCTAAAATGCCACACAACTGCTTAAATATAGTAAATATTCTTAGGTTTATGTTTTTAGTATGTAGAGAATAAATACTTCAAGGATAAATACGTTCAGGTGTCATCCTTAAGTTTGAAAGCCATTTATTAAAAGACAAAGTGGAGGATGATGGGAGACAGCAGGCAGGGAAAAATGGGAAAAGACCACAGCATTTTCTTATTATGGATATGCAGAAAATATTTAGAAGAACCTCGAGCCCCTGGACAGCTAACAAAGTTCTAAGGGCTTTACTCTTTCAAAGAGCCTAGAATTTTATCTATATCATCCTATCATACCCATATGTATTTACTTCAGATCTTCTGTATAATTTATAAAGCCCTAAAATTCTTAGAAATAGCTTTTAATGATTATAGAAATGCTTTAGGAAGTATGATAGCTTATTCAATTCACTTTTTGTAAAAAGATTGTTCTGAACTTCCTACTGCTATTAAATCTTTTTAGGGGAAATGGAGCATATATTCATTTAAATTATCTTCTTATTTTAGTTTACTGGGCTGGGCTCTTTAATCAATAAAATAAGTTTTTACTTTTGTTATCCTTTCTGTCCCATTCCACTACTGAGTTCAGCTTGACTAGAACTTTTTTCTATTGTCTATACCAGCACTTCCCAAAGTGGGTACCAAGGATCACTAGTGATAGAGTGAAGAAGTGTTAATGCAAACAAACAAAAGTAAAGGGAATTTTGCTAAACGATGTATAAAAAAATTCCTCTCTTGGAAAGTCACAAAGGATACTAACATATACAAAGCTTTAGAAATCCCATCCCATGTTTAATTTTGCTTAATCTATTCTCACCAAATTTTAATTTTATCAGCCCTATTATAACAAGAAAAATCTTGCATTACCAAACTGGCTACATTGCAACATTTTCAGTGAAACCCAACTCAGTGTAAACCACATAACATGATCATAAAGTCCAACGTGCATCTTAGTGACACATATATAAGGTTGCCTAGATCTTGCCAGACAGTGTTTCTTTGAGGGAAGAGGAACATTTAACATGATTTCCAGTTAGAGAATTATCGGTTTATTTTTTTTCTTTGAAGGAGCTTCCTGGCCAATCAAAGCTCCAACCAGACAAGTTAAGGCCTAGACTTACTACACAGGTATAAAAAGCTAAACACAGAGCTAATATCAGTTTAATACCTTTTATCTTTAAATGCTAATTTCTCCAACTGGCTTCTCCAAATTATATCATCCTCTGTTTTATTGAAGAACATCAGCTTCACTTTCCTTAAAAGAAAAACAAAAATTCAGAAATAACTAATTAATTACATGTATAATATGCACAAATAGCAAGTCTAAAGTGAACCAGCATGAATGTTTTAGTGCCCAGTAGGTAATTAAAAATCATCAAAAACTGAAATGAGATAGAAGAACCTACTTAATACCTAGGATTAGAGGAGGCAGAGTAAGAAATGATGAATGAGGAAATGGTAACATGTCTATTAAGGTCCAGTGAGTAATCAACTTAGAATACCTTATACTAATATAACAGCCTCAAAAAGGATAGTAATTAGAGACAAAATTACATACCTGAGACTGGGTATATCAGTCAAAGCATAATTCAGTATTTTAACCATTGGTGTGAAGCCTGTTCCAGCTGCCAACAAAAAGAGATCTTCTAATTCTTGGAACTTGGATATTTTAAAATTGCCCTCAGGACTGCTTACAGAAACAAAATCTCCTAAACAATGAAATACAAACTAAATCAGAAAAAAAACACAAACAAACCGAAAAACCCAGCCGGGAAATTAAGAAGCCAAAAGTAACTGAATTTAAAACACTGAGGAGTAACAGTATAAATACTTAGCTTGCAGACTATGTATCAGTCTTTAAGATAAATAAGTAGTCTTAAGGATACTCATTAGACCCCTAAGTATGTCTGAATTATATCATTACAGTCAAATTAATAATGAGGTTTTATGGTATAATTTCCCACCACTATTTTCCCAAACCATCAGAAGTCTGAAATTTACAAACTACTGCAAAGTACTTATCCACAAATTATCAATAAAGGATTGATTGCTAAACTAAATTTTAAGTACCTCAAAAGCAGAGTCCACATATATCTGTCTTACATGGTACAGAGTAAAGAATGGATATTCACTATTTACATATTGATTATTAACCATAGTAACAGGATTAGTAGGAGAGAAAACTGAAATAGAAATGTATTCTAAAATCTTATGTTGATAAACACACCAACTTCTCTTCCACCAAATTTTTGAAAAGACCTATTAATTAAGAAAGGCTGTTCTGAGTTTAATTCCCATAAAAACAAAGCAAGATCAGAAATGCAGTCAACTATACTTAGAGCATGCCACTTTCCAATCTAGCATCAACACAGTTGAGAAATCAGTGCCCATTTTCTACAGTTCAGTTGATATAATCACCATGTACCATTCATATAAGAAAATTATCTTTAGGACTAGATTCAGAAACTTGAAATGTAATCTTAAAAATGAAAAATAAAGCTGTGTATAATTTTTGAATGATTTAAAATACTCTATTTTAAAATGCTTGGATGCTCACAATTTTTCCTTTGTTTTCCATTGCAGGATAGTAAGAATCTTGCAGTAGTTGATCAAGTAAGTATTTGAGAACAGGGGTGGGCGTGGTGGCTCACGCTTGTAATCCCAGCACTTTGGGAGGCCAAGGCAGGTGGATCACCTGAGGTCGGGAGTTCAAGACCAGCCTGACCAATATGGAGAAACCCTGTCTCTACTAAAAACACAAAAAATTAGCTGGGCATTGTGGCACATGCCTGTAATCCCATCTACTCGGGAGGCTGAGGCAGGAGAATTGCTTGAACCCAGGAGGCGGAGGTTGCTGAGGCAGGAGAATCGCTTGAACCCAGGAGGCGGAGGTTGCAGTGAGCCGAGATCGCGCCATTGCACTCCAGCCTGGGCAACAAGAGCAAAACTCCGTCTCAAAAAAAAAAAAAAAAACAACAGAAGCTCCTTGTTATAGTTTGAAAAACACCGTAAGATTAGAATGTCCTTAGGAAAGCCAGATGGTTGTTTACCAAAGAAGCCTCAGAGGACAGTATTAACTTGGTAACTTTTACCCACAGCCCAGTCTTTCCAATGCTAACAAAATTGATTAGACTCATGTAAGATAACTGATGCTAATCAAATTCAGAAGAGATTAAAGCACACATGCCAGAATGGCACAGCTGGGATTACATGTATCTAGTGACCTGAACATTACATGTCCCGCTGGGGATATCTTGTTTCCAGTATCAGAACACACGGAAAGCCAAATTAATGATGTAAAATCATGCTGCTTAGTGAACATGGGATTGAAAGAGAGATGGATAATTGCATGGGTTCATTCATTTAATGTACAACTCTCTAAGTGACACAAATATTTGTGCCATGTTGAGCCTCCCTAAATGAAGCTGAAATAATACTTCATCTTGTTCTTTGAGCTTTCCCTTCCCACGCTCTAGGACAACTCTTCACCCTGCTATGTTTGCAAAAATCTCCGTAAATAGGCTGTAACACCATTCCTTAAGTTTCCACTTATTGTATTATAATTATGTGTCAGTCCTTCTTTCACAAGGTGATAGTCACCTTCACTAGATTTGTAGGTACTTCAAAATACTTCAGGTTCAAATTCATATATAATATTTTGGTTTACGTAACCAAAGGTGACTAATCATATCTCTTATGTGAAGTAGATATAATTAGCAGATTCATATCTACTACATTTCAGAAAGTAATGTAATTTTGTTTATTTCCAAATTTCAGTAATCCATTTCACTGATATCCCAAAATATTGCTAATGCTGCCTTGGAGAGAGGAACATTTTTGCCATTAGGTAAAAAGCAGTGAAAAGAAAATACAGAAAAAGGAGTAAGAGATGCTAAAAGGGTGCAGAAGCAAGAGAAGTTTTTAAATCTTAATATATCTTATTATAGTTCTTTATTTATTCTTTCAAAGTACCTTTACTGGCTGGGCACAGTGGCTCACACCTGTGATCCCAGCACTTTGGGAGGCCAAGGTGGGCCAATTACCTAAGGTTAGGAGTTCAAGACCAGCCTGGCCAACATAGTGAAAACTCATCTCTACTACTTAGTCAGCATGGTGGTGTGTGCCTGTAATCCCAGCTACTTGGAAGGCTGAGGCAGAAGAATCACTGAACCCAGAAGGCAGAGGTTGCAGTGAGCTGAGATCAAGCCACTGCACTCCAGCCTGGGTGGCAGACCGTCTCAAAAATAAAACAAAAAAACAAAAAAACAAAGTACATTTACTGACAGCCTATTATGTACCAACTGCCATGCCACGTGTTGGAAATACAAAGATAAGACAATTTCTGCTCTTAAACTCAGTCTTCTAATTGAGGAATATATTTATTCTTATAATAGAGCTATGAATAAACTGTTGTTATTGGGGGTTTCAGGGGAGGAGGAGGGCTCCATAAAGTGATACTCTGTTTGGGTCTTTTTATTTATTATTATTATTATTTTTTTGAGAGTCTCGCTCTGTTGCCCAAGCTGGAATACAGTGGCATGATCTTGGCTCACCGCAACCTCTGCCTCCCGGGTTTCAGTGATTCTTCTGTCTCAGCCTTCCAAGTAGTTGGGATTAACAGATGCCCGCCACCATACCTGGCTAATTTTTGTATTTTTAGTAGAAACGGAGTTTCCCCATGTTGGCCAGGCTGGTCTCAAACTCCTGACCTCAAGTGATCTGCCTGCCTCAGCCTCCCAAAATGCTGGGATTACAGGCATGAGCCACCACACCCAGCCCACGTTTGGGTCTTTTTAAAAAAGTACTTGACAGGTAAAGAAAAGGTTGATGGGCATCTTGGGTGTGGCAACTGCATGTACCTGTGAATGAGGATGACAAATCTGTGGAACTCTGAGTAGCACAAGTATTTTTGTATAGCAAGAGATGAAGCTGGAGAGATTATCAATGTCTTTGTAGGTCATGCAGTATAGATAGTGGGGACCCATCAGAGGTTTCAGAGCTGCAAAGCAGCTAGGGTCAATTGTGAGAAAACAGTTAGAAGCCAACAAAGATGTGATGAAGGCTTACTATAAGACAGTGGCCGAAGAGGTAGCTGAAAAAGCCATTGAGATGTATACTCAACAAAACTTAGTGGCTGACTGGACTGGGAGAGAGAAAGTGGGAAGAAACAAGGCTGACTTGAGTTTCCAGATTGGATCAAGGATGAACAGTGATGCTGCAAATAATAAAAACAGGGAATATGGAGGAAGGCCATGCTGGGTGGGACAAAGAGAAGATAACTTTGGTTGTAGACATGTTGAGTTAAAGATATTTGACAGACTCCTACATGGAGATAACGAGAGGACAATCTGATCCAATCTAGAGCACAAATGAGGTTACAAAAATGTAAAAATACTAACCAATCTGAAGACGATCAAGCTCTGGTGTGAAGAGTCCAGTGTGATAGATTTTTATCAAAAAATAGATGTATTTATTGTTGGGAAGAACTGGTTCCTTGAACTCTGACAGTAAGGAACCGGATACAGGTGTATATGGCTTTACTATTTCTGTACCTAGAAAAAAAAAATCACAGCAAAAAAATTAAACTCTAAAAATCCAAAAATCTCTTAATGAAGATGAAACGTCCAAATTTTATGATACCATCAGTATATATTTAAAACTATATACCTAATGGGTATATAATTTTAATGATTTTTCTGTATGTATATAGTATATATGTATATATACCCCAAGCCTATATGTGCCAAAACAATTTTCACAAATCAATATTGTATCCATAATATAAACAATCTGTTTTTATTATGTATAGTCTAATTTAATAGAAACATACAGTAATAAGTTTAGACAACCATCTATTCCATCAGCAAATAAACTTTGTAATGGGCCACAACAAAAACCGCATCAAAAATTTACCATGGAGATGTAAAAAAAAGTATTTACCTTATAATTTTAATTATACACCAAATTTTAAAAAATGGTTACTGATGACCAGTGGGATCATTTAGGGGAGAAAAAGGAAGAAATTTCACTTTTTACTTTATGTACTTTAAATTGTTTTAATATTTTAACATATTACATATTACTTTGGTAACTGAATAAAAAGAATGTTAATCCAGCTACTTCTAACAAAACATTATTTTCTTAAAGAGTAAAATAAATAACTCATTTTATTTTAGGTAGCCAAATCCCAAAGAGAAGAATCATCACATGTTTGAAAGACCAAAAAATTTTATGCATTGCTCCTTAATGTATACAAAATACATATATTAATTAAAATGCACTGGCAATAACTGGAGAAGATACCAGCTCTTGAATTAGGTAGTCAGGCATTAGTGATGAAAAAGAGAAAACCAGCCATTAGTGATGAAAAACAGAAAACCTTAACAGTGCCTTATCATAATATATCACATCTACTAAGACCTAGCTGGTAACATTTTAGACAATTGCCGGAAACACTACAGCTGACAGGAGAATTTTACTGTTCGCAGCTTCAAAAGGTGAAGAAAATGTTGGACATCAGTAACAAGTGTATTCAAAATAAGTGAGGTAAATTTAGGATAAAAATGAAAGAAAGAAGAAGTCATATTTATACATTTATAGAGCTTCTGATACTGGTAGCACATAGAATAAAATCATTTCCAATCATTCACTCATTTTAAATTTTATAGATTCAACTTCATAAATGATACAACCCTAAGTAGCTACTAAGAGACACCAGTATGAGCTTCTAGTAGTTGTCTTCACAGAGGACTATTTGTGCAGTCTCTCATCTCTTTCCTTTAGGGTTTTGTTAGTAATAAATTACAATGCTGGTGGAATCATCTGTCTAAACTACCGGCAATATCTTTGTTCCACATGACAGTATGGTACAGCTATAGTTCCAACATGTAGAACACGTTGCAGTCACAAACCTAGATTCTGACTATCACTAAATCTAGCTGCCTGGAAACATTTATTAATAACTTAAATGGTTGTTTTCTAGAGAGAATAGTACTGATTTTGAACTGCTTATAAAAGAAGAAAATGTGTCCCAAAGCCTCTATTCACCTTACCTGTAATAGGTAGCTTGAGGTAAACATGTTGCCCAATGGGCACTTGAAGATGAGTGCTTGGTGGCAGCATCAAACAGAAAAGCCTCGTATCATGAGTAACATTTTCCTTGGAAATTAATTGGCACTTTCTGTAGTACAAACCTAAAAAGTGATTCATTTTCTCTTATTGATACATAAATTAATAAGAAGTAATACTAAACCACTAAGAGAAAGCACATACTCAGCTTCTGTTTTCTAGAAAGCTTCAACTTCACTAAAATGCCTATACATTTAAAAAATTAATCAATATTTTAAGGTTAATTTTTCCATTTTATTTTCTGAAATATCTGTTGACCAAGACCTGTAAATACTTCTATAACTTGAAAGATGAGCTTAATGAGTGTTATTTCCTCACATCTGTTATTATAGCATGTTAAACCATTATGCTCTAAAAAAAAAAACCTAATTTTATTTGATAATGAATAAGTTTACATTCTAAAGTCTTTTTAAAAAAATTTTTTTTTAAGAGATGGGGTTTCACCATGTTGCCCAGGCTGGTGTCGAACTTCTGGACTCAAGCAATCCACCCACCCTGGCTTCCCAAAGTGTTGAGATTACAGGCATGAGCCACTGTACATTCTGAAATCTTTTCTCACACAATGGAAAAGTCCTGAAGCTCAAGCCTTTAAGGCTTAACAACAGTAGCACTATTAAGCAATTTTAGAATATCTCTTTGACAAAGGCAAGAAGATATACATTCTTATGTCTCTATGTTTGTGTGACTGTATTATATATATATGATTAGAGAACATTTTAACTGTCACAAAATGATTAAAATAAAAATTTTTATGCTTAAAGGTGTAGGTTTTGGTATCTGGAAAATTAATACAAGTGAAAAGTTGAAGATGGTAGGATTAGGATTATGGTACTAATACACAAATAGATAAAATGAATCAAATATTTTTATAAATACTAGAGAAATTTGAAATTAATATCCCAAGCTCAGAAAATATTGTTTGTATACAGAGCAAATAATACCATTTGAATTAGAAGAATTTATTATAGAAGTTCTGAAATAATTAAGATTTTCACTTGTAAATTCTCTTTGAACATAAATAGCATATTAGAATAATGTGAAGATATTAACTTTTTATTTCCTCTCTCAAAATAGTATTTACAGAGATGTAAAAGAATAAATCCTGATAATATATTTCTTATTCTAGTTATTCTCTTTTTTTAACCCCAAAATATTCAAGTAGGTGCAGAAATATTTTCTCTAGATCTTAGAAAGTGAAGCGCCAACAGCTAATAATCAACGCTTAGTGGAAAACTGAAATTCACATATAATCCTAAGAAATCATTTTAGTCACAAGTGAATCCAACTTCCCTTCTCCCTTTTGCTCCCCACAGATCAGTCACTCAATTTTCCACCTGCTATCATGGTAGCAGTAAGTATATAAGCTTAGACTACATCACTTTATGCAAAGACCCTGGAGTATCACTTGAGGTCACCTCACTCTAGTGCTAGGGCACAGGTTTGGACCAGATTATGGCTAAGAGTCCACCCTAAAGTTATCCTGGAAGGCCTAACAAGCACTGGCCTAACCAAAGGGTCAAAGGACATAGGCCCATGCACAAAGAGAAATGAAGGTGCAAATGATCTCTTTATTTCTTTCTCCAGACCCTTTCTGGAACCCACAGTAAGAATACAACTAGAGACCCACACACTATATACATATAGATATTTAACAGTTATAAATCAGACAAATAACTGTCAAAGTATGTTCTATGCTGTATCTTGAAATATACAGCTTCACAAGGTCCTAGAAGGCTAGGTTCAAATTTGGGATTCTTAAACTCCTCAGAATATCAGTGAGATGGCAGAGGAATGAGACCTGCACTCCCACTGCCTGCCCCCATTGTCTTCTCATCCTTGGCTGTCTGACTCTGAGTAGGGGCTTAAATGGGTGTAGATACATTAACCCACAGGCTCAAGCTCATGTACTAGCTTTTCACATAAACAGCCCTGGCCACTCCTTGGATAGAAGTAGATTTGGGGTCGTTTGGGCAGGGAATTCCATGGTTCTAGATACCAAGAAGTTGAAAGAAAGAGGATGAGCTCCAGGTGGATACTTCGTGGTCTTGCAATACTCCTTACCTTGTGGGAGGGGTGTGGCTATGACTGGAGATAGTCACGTGGGGCTCTCCAAGTGTGGAACCCAGGGCAGATGCCCTTCTTGTGCAGGTCTAAGGACCACAGTGTTGTTTTCTTCTAATAAAATCTAGTGCATATCATTTTGATAACTTTACAGCTAGATGAAAATGCTCACCTTCTGGACTGACAATTTCTACTCTAGTATTTGCTAGAAAAGTTTGCTATAGTAACTATGCAACTCTCCAATGATATTTAAAACACAAGGAAATACTGGGTTACAGTGATTTACTGACTTTCCTTGTTAGAGAGTTGACACAGCATTCTTGTTATTTAACACTACTGAGATAATTTCAACGTTTTACCCACAAAAGGCTGACTATAATTTCAAAAGAACATCCTAACTATAGGTTCCAAGAATTTTAAGAAAGATTTAAGAAAGTTTTCATCTTTCAATTGCATCAAGGAGAAAGATAGCACAGACAGATGGGAACTGCAGCATATAAGGAAAAAGTATAAAGCAGATGGCACTGACTACTTCAGTCTGCACAATGCCATTATTTAACTGTCGGCTTTTTGGCTTTCTAAGCACAGGTAATTATACTAAAAAATGAGAAACTGAAAATAAAGACAGTAAAACAAAACCAAGACAGAAACATTACTGCCCCAAATACCTAACTTATTTGAATTAATACATACAATTAATACTGAGATACTCAGGGTAAGGCTGAAATACTGAGGATAATAAGACTATTTGAGCATACTTTTTTCTTAAGTTAAAAAGAAACTGTATTTTCCCTTTTAAAAAATAGCATTTCACAAGGCCAAAACAGAAAACACAGGTAAAGTCTTCAATGGGAGACAGAAGAGAAAGAGAAGACTGCACTAGGAGTCCACACTGCCTTCAACTGGCTTCTCCTTCTTGCACTTTTGAAGCACTGAGTTACTCTTACTTTCCCTGCTGGAAACAGAAGCTTATAGAAGTTAAAAAGCTTGTCCAACATCTCAGGGCATCTAGAAAAGACGTGGGATGGAGTAAGAAGCTATTAGGGTTTCTTGTCCCAACTCAGTAGGCCTTGTTTAAAAAGTTTGAGAACATGATTAGTAATTATTAGTAGCCAATCACTATAGACAAGTTGTGGATGCAATGAAAAAGCTCTCGAAGGAAATTTAAAGTCCTACTTCAGTGAGCACACGAATGTTATGATAAGAAAGCAAAATAGCCTTATTGCTGATATGTAGAAAGTTTGAGTGGTCTGGATAGATGAAACCAGCCAGAACACTCCCTTAAGCCAAAAACCTGATCCACAGCAAGGCCCTAACTCTCTTCAATTCTAGGAGGGCTGAGAGAGGTGAGGAAGCTCTAGAAGAAAAGTTGAAAGCTAGAAGTTGGTTTATGAGGTTTAAAGAGAGAAGCTATCTTTATGACATATATCTCCACCAGAGTTCTTGGGTGACTAGGTGCATTGTCAATGAATGACAACAATTCGAAAGGAATCTTTTTTTTTCCACATAGTAAGTCTCAACAGTGGGCTTCAAATATAGAAGTTTCACCATTCTAGATGCCATTAAGAACATTTGAGATTTATGGGAGGCAGTCAAAATAGCAACATTAGCAGGAATTTTAAAGGTGATTCCAATTCCCACGGATGGCTCTGAAGGGTTCAAGACTTCAGTGGAGGAAGTAACTGCAGATGTGGTGGAAATACAGCAAGAGAACTAGAATTAGAAGTGGAGTCTGAAGATGTGACTGAATTGCTGCAATCTCATGATAAAACTTGGAAAAGATGAGGAGTTGCTTCCTAGGGATGAGCAAAAAATGTGAGTTATTGAGATGGAATCTACTCCTGGTAAAGATGCTGTGAAATGTTGTTGAAATGACAACAGACAATTTAGAATGATACATGAACTTAATTGATAAAACAGCAACAGAGTTTGAGAGGACTGACTCCAATTTTGAAAGCAGTTCTACTATGAATAAAATGCTATCAGAGAATCTTCTGTGAAAGAAAGGGTAACTGATGTGGGCAAACTTTATTTTTTCTTAAGAAATTGTCACAGCTACCCCAACCTTCAGCAACCACCACCCTGATAAGTCACCAATCATCAGCATCGAGGCAAGACTCTCCACCAGCAAAAAGATTATGATTCACTGAAGACTCAGATGATTGTTAGCATTTTTTAGCAATATATTGTTTTTTAAATTAAGATGTGTAAGTTGTTGTTTAGACATAATGCTATTGCATACCTAACAGACTAAAGTATAATGTAAATATAACTTTTACATGCACTGGGAAACCAAAAAAATGGTGTGACTTGCTTTATTGTGATACTCCATTGCGATTGTCTGGAACCCAACCCACAACATCTCCAACATATGCCTGTAAGTGGCTGTTCACATACCAAAATTGTGAGACCTTTTTTTTTTTAAACCTTGTTTCCTAAGACAATTGACTGGGTTATTTGTTGGCAAATCTTTAAAATTACCTTTGTTTGGTGATCCAAGACTCCACATTAAAGACAATTATCAATTAAGATAAAATGCTAATGTTACCTTGTGTATAGAAATAGCAATTCAATTATCTATCGATTTCTGACCCTTATTAGAGAAGTTCCTCAGCCATCTCTTTCTCTATTGCTTTCTCTCCCCCTGCCTCTTTCTCCCACATAACCTCCACAGCTACTCACGCATAATCTTCATTTTCGGGAAGAAAAAAATTAATTGGAAGCATCATACTTATAAATTATATTGGTTCAATTCATACAATTTAAAATATTGACCTACTACATTTGGACTGAAGGTAAAAATGAAAGTTTCTCTTCTCTGGTTGATGTTCTTTCTGATATATGAATTCTTCATGTAAGTATCTTCTAGATTTGACATGAGAAAACATTATATTAAAAGTTTTTCAACTTATATGCTTGTTTTCAAACAAATTCTTTTAGCTAGGAAAGTAGTAAGACACAGCCAGCATGCTATTGTCATGAAGTCAATAATTACAGCAATACATATTGAAAATCTAGGAACCACATAATTGTCTATAAATCTTTAAGGCTACTCAAAGCAAGTTAATTATAATACTTTGCTGATGTAATCATTTGGCTTTGTTAGTGAATAAAATAACCTACAGTTTTTGTCATGATTTAAGGAGAAGAAAGGAGAAAGATGAAATTATCTTCGTTAATGCAGTGAAATAAACAAAAATATCTCCTAAACTCCAAGTCATTTTCCAAAGTGGAAAACCTTCACTGAAAAACACATTACAGCTCCAATTTCAACCAACAAAGTTAAATCTTTCTTTTTTTATGGTGGTTCAGGATTCAAGGAAAAATCAGCAGAAATAAAAGAATTAATGGAAAGCCTCAAGACATTACAGAGAATATCCGAATGATGGTTGTTCTAACTAGTTATTTCCAAATGCAGGTCAGCCCAGGTTCTCAGTATCATTTATTTCTTCGACATGGCTTTTACCTGGTTTGCTATGATTTTTCAATCACTAGATAAGAAAGATAATTTCAGGGAAAGAGATTTCACCCTAAAAATACCTTTTCATTTCCATTGTCCCTTATCTATTCTTTTCTGATCTGCTATATCACACTATCATTTCTCTATGTCCTCTCTCCTTACCTAATACCAAAAAATTCAGAACTCTTGCTCTAGTAAAATTAACCCACTAGAACTTCCCTACATGCCACTTATATTTTTCTCTCTCTACATCCAACAAAATGCCTGGCAAAATATGCAACCAGTAATGACCTGTAGCTCTACCTGGAAAGTCCAAAATAGTTTTGTTTTGTTTTTTTCTGAAAGCCATGGACCTCACTTTGAAAATACTGCTTCAAATTCACTTCCTTGAGGCAGTCATTCAAGGCCAAATTCATCTGTGTCTATTCACTTGGGGCTACCACAAAACATGTTTAGTTTGTACTGTATAACTTGTCCTTGTCAGCCTATTTCCTTATAAAAGTGTTCTTCAATTTCATGTTTGCTTCTTTTCTATCTTCCACCTGGGAAACTAAATTTCCCATACTCTTTGTTTCATTCCACAGTGCCTAAAACAGTCTTCCACACACAAGATGTACTCAAAATAAGGCTGCCTCATACTTTTCTGAAAATTATCTACAAATATATTTTCATAAGTATGAATTAAAAAGAAATACTGGTCTGTGTCCCTGGTTCCTGACACACAACTCCTAAAATCCTATAAACAGAGACACTAAAAGAATCTTCTGTTCTAATATTTGGTCTTTAACTCTGGTTCCTGACACTGAGCTGCTAAAACTTTTTGTCATTTCCTAAATACTATAAGTGTCTTAACAGAATTCCTAAATCCCTGCAATTTCCTGGGTGATAGGAGCATCTTTCGTTCTAATGGGGAGACTTTTGATAGGCTCCCGGATAGCCTCAAGATGGGACCTGTCTGCCTGGGAAACCAACCATGTGATTAAAGGACTGGAACCTGCAGCCCCCTTCCTAGACCTCTGAGAACAGGGCAGGCTGAAAGTTAAGCTGCTCACCAATGGTCAATGATGTAGTCAATCACACCTACATAATAAAACCCCCATAAAAAACCAAAATGACACGTTTTGAAAAGCTTGTGGAAAGCTGAACACATGAAAATGTTTGGAGGATGATGTAATCACTGAGGTCATGGAAGCTCTGTGCCCCTTTTCACATATTTGCCCTATGCATTTCTTCCACCCAGTTATTTACCTGTATCCTTTGTAATATCCTTTATAGTAAAATGATAAACTTACACGTTTCCCTGAGTTTTGTGAGCCATCCTAGCAAATTTTGGAACCCAAGAAGGAGGTTGTGACAACACTGATTTATAGGTGGCTGGTCAAAAGCAGAGGTCACAACCTGGAATTTGCAACTGGCATGTGTAGTAGGGGGCAGTCTTGTGGGACTAAGCCTTTAACCTGTGGGGTCTGCCCTAAACTCCAGGATGTATCAGACTTGAGTTAAATTGTAGGACAGACAGTTGGAGTTGCTGTAGAATTGGTTGTTGGTGAGAAGAAATTTCAAATTGTAGTGTTCTGAGTGGAGCAGTAAGACTAGGAAAAAGTTTGTTTTTTCCTATCTCATGCAATGAATTATATACGATAATTTTATATATTTAAAGAAGATAAACTGAATACATGCAGTTAGTTCCTTCCGAATCCCCTAAAATAACAACAAAAAGGGTTTTTGCATGTGTGTTTGATTTTTAAGGCATAAGCCCACACAGACAGAAAGAATGGAAATTAGAGACAAAGGCAACAAACTTTAGGAGCTGACAAGGCAGAGAGAAGACTGGTAAATGACTCAACAGACTGAAGATAGCTGAATGCTAAGCCAGAAGTGTAGAAAGCCAAGAACCAACACGCTCATAATACAAAATTCCTTTAAGGCTCAGAAACTGGCAGGACTAAGTATCTCTGGCATCCGAGTCAAGAATTAAAATTACTTTCTCAATACAAGTTCATTTAAGAAGCTTGGATAGGTCTTTCCATCCCCTTGAAGTCCTCCCTACTTAGCACAGTCACATGACTGACACTTCCCCATATCAGCAAAATATAAGAAGTTTGAGCTCTAGAGGGTAAACAAGGGGTATCCGGATTGGGTCTATGCTATAGACTGAATTGTGTCCCCTCGCCAAATACATATGTTGAAATCATAACCCCCAATACCTCAGAATGTGACGATATTTGGAAACGGGGTCTTCATTTAAAAGGTAATTAAGTTGGTTCTAATTCATTGTGACTGGTATTTTTATAAAGAGAGGACATTAGGACACAGACACACAGAAGGAAGACCATCTAAAGAAACAGGAAAAAAGGAAGCCATCTACAAACTAAGGGAAGAAGTCTCAGAAGAGACTAACTCTGCCAAAGACACTCAGTCTGTAGTAGTTTGTTACTGCAGTCCTAGCAAACTAATACCATGTTTTAAGAAAAAAAAAAAAAAAAGAAAAAAAAAAGAAAATTAAGTGACGCTTACAGATATACCAGAAGCTAGGCCCAGCCTTCTTTCCCACATGGCTTCTGAAATGCTGGGTACAAGGTAGGAGATTGTTCACTCTAGGGACTCTTGGCATTGGACTTTTCCCAAAGAAATGTTCCAGCCATATAGTGAATATAACTGTTGACAAGCCACACCCACATGCACAGTTTCCAATTAGTTTTACAGTCCTACCCTGAAATATGAGCAGATAGTAAAAGATTAGGAAACATTCAAAGAAAGCATTTAATATTAAAGACACCATAACAAACAAAAAATAACAAACCTGAGGGACACAGAACTTATACAGTGAGAAGAAAACATTACCAGTCATTCTGTAAAAGATAAGCTAATAAGAATAGGATGCTAAAACAAAGGAAAAGAAATCAAAGGAGTTACAGAAGTTAAAAATATGAGTAGAAATGGGTAACTCAATAGAAGAGCTAGAAGACACAGCTGAAGACATCTCCCAGAAAGTAGAACAAAAGGACAAAACTGAAAATAAGAGAGAAAAGATAAGATAATTAGAAGACTAGTTAAGGAAGTTCAATATGTAGAGAGTAAAACAGACCATGGGGAGAAGTAAAACCAATAATAGTTTCCAAGAACTGAAGGTCATACGTTTCTGTATTGAAAAGACTAGCACAAAAAATGTATGCCCAGTAAGAAGGATAAAGAATCATCCATGTTCTGGCACATCATTGTGAAAGTCCAAAACACTAAGAACAAGGAGTAAACACTACCAATTTCCAAAGAGAAAATATAGGATATGTTCATTTTGCAAAATATCATCAAGTAGAGCACTTCTAATATGTACCCTTTTCTATATATACATTAAACTTAGATAAAAAGCTTTTTAAAAATGAAAAGAAATAAATGGTACCATCTTTTAGAAAAGATATGGTTTGGATCTGTGTCCCCATTCAAATCTTAGGTTGAATTGTAATCCCCAGTGTTGGAGGCAGGGCCTAGTTGGAGGTGACTGGAGCATGGGGGCAGATTATTCACGAATGGTTTAGGAACACCCTCTTGGTGGTGTCCTCATGACAGAATTCACACAAGATCTGGTTGTTTAAAAGTGTGTAGCACGTCCCCCATCTCTCTCCTCTTCCTTCTCCAGTCATGTAAGATGTGCCTGTTTTCCCTTCACCTTCTGCTATGATTGTAAGTTTCCTGAGTCCTTCCCAGAAACCAAGCAAATGCCAGCACCATGCTTTCTGTACAGCCTGTGGAACTGTGAGCCAATTAACCTCTTTTCTTTATAAATTATCCAGCCTCAGGCATTTCTTTAAAGCAATGGGAAAAGAGACTAATACAAGAAGTAAACTGAGAAACTAGTTTAATTAAGAAGAAAAATAGTAAACATATCTTCCTCAATAGGAAAAATTTCAAGCAGACATACAAAGCATAAACTTAAACTTGTTTTTATATCTTTTACAAAAGGGGACCTGAAAGAGTGAATGGCTGATCAACAGTCTAAGCACAAGTGGGCTTCTCCATTCAGATATCATTATGTAATGACTTTACTATGCCTACACATTAGATAGTAGAGTCTGAAATTTACTTCTATGGGAAAAAAAAGCAGGACAACAGACACAATGTTCCTTTCCAACTTCCTAGAGGTAGATACAAGGGTCCTTCAGCTCATTTCAAAGCAGCCTTCCAAACTCTGGTACATCTGTACAACAATTTCATGAATGTGAAATTAACATAACAAAAGAACACAGCATACCTGCATCTTTCCTTGGAATAAGTGAATTATGATTCTCCAGGGGATGGCCAAGAAAGTCCCAAGAAGTATTCTCTTTTTTTTTTAGAACAATCTCTATTTTTCCCACACTCTCAACAACCCGCACTGAAAAGAAGATAAATTCCATTTGTATTCATCAATACTAAATATAAGATTTTATTTTAAAACCAGTGTTTCTCAAATAGTACAAGTGTCCTGATCTAATATGAATGGTACTGATTATCAATGGGATAAATAAGATTCTGTTTACATATTCAATCACAATCATAATTGTTTTTGCTTTATATGCTTTAACTTATTAATAGATTCAGATTAACTTCTTTCAAACTAATTTATTAAGGGTCAAACTACTATGTGTTTCTGGTTTTCATACAAGCTCAAATATGGCCATGGCAACTAACTGACATAAAGCTTAAAAAAAAATAAAAAATAAAAAAAATTTAAAAAAAAAAAGCTGAGATGTACAAATTAGTATCGAATGCCCCCACAAAAGCAAATTTAATTTGTTTTTTAACATTCCTTAGTCAGAATCTGAAGGATTCTTATGAGTAAATTCAGTAGATTAATACTGAGTCTAATAAACACAAGAAGAGCCTCATGAGAATGAGGTCCTAGTAAATACAGAGTAAATTGATAAAGTGCATGTGAATCTTTAATAAAAATATTTTAGATTACCTTTTTATTTATTGAATAATTAAAATGTTTATAATATATGGGTATAATAATAAAATACATGCTTTCATATGCTGATTTAAATTTTATGAATTGAACATGCTTTTAAAGATTTAAAGCATATTTAATTTTTCTTCAGAAACAATGTTCTGCTCTCCCCCACTGTGAACACAAAACCCAGTAACAATTTAACAACTTTTAAAGATAGATGGGTCAAATGAATTCAATTTGATGAGCACTGATTTGAAGCTTAACCAAAATAAAAACATGGTCTTTGTCTTTAAAGAGCTTGATTTATATAATTTACAGAGCCTATAATGATATACGGAAAAGAAGAAACATTGGACCAGCATAAGGTACCATGACAGTACTTGAAAACAAGAAAACACCATTCTATGATGAGTCTTCTATTATTAAATAGCTGTGTAAAACCTACGCTGCATGTTTATATGTAGCAGTATTCATAATTTAGTATGCTCTTTATTAAACATTTAAATATATAGATGAAGGAAAAATTTTGCTAATATAGTATATTTCTTTTTTCTTTTTTTTTTTGAGATGGAGTCTCGCTCTCGCCCAGGCTGGAGTGCTATGGCACAATCTCGGCTTACTGCAAGCTCTGCCTCCTGGGTTCACACCATTCTCCTGCCTCAGCCTCCTGAGCAGCTGGGGCCACAGGCGCCTGCCACCACGCCCGGCTAATTTTCTGTATTTTTAGTAGAGACGGGGTTTCACCGTGTTAGCCAGGATGGTCTCGATCTCCTGACCTCGTGATCCTTGGCCATATAGTATTTCTACAAGCTACATGTCGGGAGTAGGGCAGATATGGGGAAAGAAGAATAAAAAGGAGACAGAATGTGTTTTTTTGTTTTGTTTTTTAAGGAGGAAAAAAAAGAAAGGTTAAAGAGATAAAAAAGAGTAAGGGGCACCAGCCAGGGCAACATGGTGAAACCCCATCTCTACAAAAAAATTAGCCAGCTGTGGTGGTGTGTGTGCACTGTGATCTCAACTACTCAGGAGGCTGAGGTGGGAGGATCACTTGAGCCTGGGAGGCAGAGGTTGCAGTGAGCCAAGATCGCACTGTTGTTGTCCAACCTGGGTTACAAAGTGAGACCCTGTCTCGCACACAAAAAAGGAATAAGGGGGAAGAAAAAATAGGAAAAAACCTGAAAACAGAGGGAGGGGAATATTTAAAAATTAATGTATTTGTATCTGTACAACAAACCCCCATGACACACATTTACCTATGTAACAAACTTGCACATCCCGCACATATATCCCAGAACTTAAAAGTTTTAAAAAAAAGAGAAAACATCATATCTTTGTTTTGCAACATGAAAATACACCTATGAAAAATGAAACACATGCAAATTTTTCAATTTTTTCTTCTCTCTCTCTCTCTCTGTAGGTATGTGTACATGTACATATATACATAATTTTTGGTTTTTGGTAGCTTACCAGAAAAATCTTCCTGAACCTCATGGCTTAGCCCTAGGACAGACAAATTTATTTAGTTAAAATAGAACTTCAATTCATACAGTTTTTGAACACCGTATGTCATTTAAATGGCTCTTTTACGAATTATTTCAAATCCCTCAAGACAAATAAAACATGTTCTGAGAGACCCAAACAAAGAAATTGTACACAATCAAAATGAAGACTCAAATTATTTAAATATATATATTTTCAATTGTTTCATTTTTCTCCCTTGTAACTAAAGAGCAAATACTCAATTGCCCACAAGTGGGTAACCCACACTAGTCCAAGCATGGATGGTTCCAGACTGAGAATCCTACAAACCAAGAGAGGAGCAGGCTAGGGAGAGGCAGCACCTAAAGCACGCAAGCCCCAGAGCGTGTGCGTGTGTGTGTGTGTGTGTGTGTGTGTGTGTGTGTGTGTGTGTACACAGGCCAGGTCTGGGGCTAGCTTACCTTTTCTTATTGTTCTCCAAAGTTGACTATCCATTCAGTTATTGAAAAAAATCTTACTGAGCATCTACATGTGACAGGTATTTTTTAGGTATTATGGACACAACAGTTAATAAGACAGAAAAATTTCTGCCCCTATGGAACTTATATTCCAGAAGGGGGAGATGCAAGAAATACGCTTACAAATGTCTGCTATACATTTCACTGTGTTCATACGGTTATCTAGAATTTACAATTTTGCATTATTTCAGTCCTTTCAATGCAATATTGGCACCCGAGAGTTTCATATTTTTAACTGTGGAATTTTTAGTTTTTTAAAATATGTGTGCTAGTGTAGGGTTCACTGGTTTCTACCACTTTTTTCTCTGTCCTGATAAAAAAAATACAAAGTTGGTCTTTAGCCATGAAGGGATGGACAGCTAGAAGATACAATACAAATTTGTAGTCCAGGCTGCTTTGCTGCAGTCACTGACTTCCTGTGGCAGAGCTGGTAAGGTACAGGCCAGTGGAACGGGCCATCTAGTGAAGGACAGTCAGTAGGACATGCGACCAATGAGTCTTGGAAGACTTCTTGTAGATGTCCAGTATGAGAGATTTTACAAAGCTGGGCCAACAAATATTTTATATTATTGATTTTGATTGCATCTAATTGCTTAAACTTGGAAAGGTGAGGTCACACCGCCACTGCTAGTACTTTTATTAGTGTAAAGAAATTACAGGAAAAAAACTGATCAAAAATGACTAACCAAAATGGTAACAGCAGATAAAATATTACAGTTACCTAGACTGTAGACCAAATTATTGCCATATTTAAAGAAAACCAGAGCTCTTTCCATTAATAATAATAAAGTACTCACCAATATGTATAAGATATAAAAAATCCTTAATAATTGTTTCTGCTCTAAAGGAATCATCCTGATGATCAACTATTATTGAGTCTAAATTGATGTCCTTAAACAGAAAGAAAAAATAGAAAGATTAGAAAGTAAAAATTACCCCCAAACTTCTACAACTATACTTTTAAGGTGCTCTGTGGTAGTTCCTATGGTGCTTCTTTATTGAACCTCCAAGCTAAACAAATGTGACTACTGTTTTTCTCCCTTACAATGCAGTTCTTCTCCTTCAATGGACATATCAAAATTTCAATTACTACCTATTTGTTTCTGTTTAATATCTACCTTACCCACTCATCTCTAAGCTCTAAGGTTAAAGGACCATCTTTAGAACACTGTTTGGTATCTAGTAGGTGCTCAATAAATATTTTTTGAATAAGCAATATGGAATCCCCCCACCCCCTAGAAAATAACAATCAGAGCAGAAACCAACATATTTTTGTTCATCTTTATCTTTTCTGTAATGTATGATCCTGGGCAAATTACATAACCTCTTGACCTTAACTTATTAAAAAAAATCAATTCACTAACATATTTTTAGGTGTCTCTAACTTCTACATAGCCTTGGTGTAAGCTATGTATTATTTATATTATTCACTGAATACATTATTCCACAAGGAAACCTTTTCTTTTCCCTTAGCCATCCATCCTCTCTGTCCCATTGATATTACCAATGCAAGTGGACCTTCCTAGAGCCTGTGCTCTGGGTTTTGAACTGTGTGATGAAAAGACAATATCAAGAGAGAGTGGAAAACAGGGTAAGTAGTGCCTCTGACCCTCTTGGCTCTTTCCAGCCAGAGGCTGGTCAATCCTGCAGAATGGCCAAATCATGCTGCAAGAGTCAAAAGAACCCACTGGTTCAGACATGGTTCTGCTACTATAGAAGTAGCATGAATTCTCAAAAATTCCTAGCTGCCAGAACTTGTCTTTAAATCTACATATCCCTCAAAGTGTGGGAACCTCAACAGTTGCTGGAGGATGTGCTTGGAGATATTTTAAATTGTCTGCATATTTATCTGATTTTCCAGCTGGACTGTAAGCCTTTTTGGAAGTCAGGTCTCTAAGTATCTGGTCTATCATTAGATCCCTGATATCTAAGGCTGTGTTCTACATGAAACAGGTTATAAATACTTAGCAAATGAACTATCTTCCTAACTTTAGTTTCAATGGTGAATGAATTACCTCCCTAACTTCAGTGTCAAATGGGGATCCGAACACCATTAGTGGTTTAAACATACTAAGCCACAGCCACAGCAAAATACCTTCTCCAATCCCAGTTTATGTCTAGGAAATTTGTTCTTATGGTGAAGTTAACTGAGATTCATTTTTTGTTATCCATACTTTACACATACACACACACACATACACACACTCACACACAGAAAAACACATAAAATACTTCCTACTCCGATTTTTAGGAGGCTATAGGAATGGCTGTTAAGAGCAGATGCTCTGGAACCAGACTGCCTGAGTTCCAAATGCCAGATTTGCCACTCACACGGGTGAATTACTTAATCTTTTCTTTGTTTCCTCTTCTGTACAAAAGGGATAACAATACTATCTACCTCAAAGAATTGTAATGAGAAGTAAATAATATAAAAAAGTGTTTAGAAAAACACCTGGTACATAAAATTAACATTTATTATTTACTTCTTTTCTGATTTAAAAGACATATTTACCTTCTGTTTAGTATATATGGCAATGGTGACTAAAGAGTTTGTTTGGAACCAATCATAGCTGTAAAATATAAAGAAAAGGATGAATAATTATATTGACAATCATGTGCATTAACACATATTAATCATTAAATGTTTAAAATTTATAGTGAGACATATCTGTATTTCTCTAGGTTAAGCTTTTTTTTCTAAATAAACAGTGGTCTCACCATGTTACATTCTTCATTATACAGCTGACAACTATTTCTAAATTTAAAATATCTATACTTCCATGTATTCCCACTGGAATAAAAACAAAATATCCTCAACAAGACACTTTTAATAAAGGTTACACATCTCTTTACTAAAATCTTCTTTTATCAGAGCAAAATCAAAACAACGTATTTTGTTAAAGAGCATGAAAAAACGTACGTGTTTATTATCTTCATTTCTCCCTGTCACAAATGTATTAGTACTGAAGAAATGAACTCATCAAGGTTGTTTAATGGGTCCACAGTAAAACTTAAAGTAAAACTAAGTATTCTGTTTAGTTATAGCTATTGATCAAATTGATACTCTTTTTGGATTTATCACCTATATAGGCGAATCTACAGGGAGCATCCTTAGTCCCTAATTTAAAATTTTATATCAAATAATTTAACAAATATAGCAGGATGTTGACATTAGAATAATGCAGACTGGTGGTGTGGAGAAAAGGGATAAGAGAAAGAACTACAGAGAACACACCTGAAGGCATTTTAAGTGTCATTAACAAAATATATGTGTATTGCTGAAGTTACTATTAACTGTTTAAGACAACTGTTGGGCAATATATTCTGAAAAATTCCCATTAAAAATTGATAAAAACGAACTAGATATATAAAAAAAGAATATTTAAATACATTATGGCATGTTCATATGATGGAATGAAGAGAAAAAATGCTTTTGCAGAATATTTAATGGCATAGAAACATGCTCATAGAATATACTGTCATATCAATATTATAAAAATAGAATAATATGGAAGTAGGTATTATATTAATCTAACTGGAAAATATAAATAATAGTATATAACTAAGGATGGTGAGATTACAACTGATTTTATCACTTCCTTTTGTATTTCTCCATATTTTCTAAGTTTCCTACCATTAATGTATTTTTTTATAATCAGAAAAATATTTTAAAATAGTTTTTTAAAGTACTGGTGTTTAAAATGGATCAAACTTTAGTTATATTTAAAATTCACATTTATGGAACAGCTCATTCTCCAACAACATCTCCAACATCTAATAAACAGCTCATTCTCCAACAACATTACAGTTCTCATGTCAAAGATGCATGACTAACAGTAAGCAATAAATCAAACCCAGAGCTACTTTATTTTTTAAATGTGTACATTTTTGTATATAATTGATTTAACTTTGAAAATTTTCAGTAAGAATGCATACCTTGGATAACTAGGACCTTCTTTGGCAAGTGTATCTGTCACTTGGCTCTTGGGAAGCATGCCTTTACAAAGAAAGATAGCTATAGTTCATCTACAAAGTATTTTTAATATTTTGTCTTTTTAGTTAACATCTTATTGAAGTATCACATATATTCATATAAGGATACAAATCACAAATGTACTATTCAATATATTTTCACTTGATCTTAGCCAGAAGGCCGAGATAAAGCAAAACATACCCTTGCAGTCAGCACTCTCTTCACGCTCCCTTTTCAGTCACCACCCCTGCCTCAAGAGTAACATGTATTCTGACTACTAACACCATGGTTAGTATTTGCCTGTGTTTGATCTTTATATAAGTAGAATGATATGTTCTCTTTTAGTCTGGCTTGTTGTCCAATATTCCAGACATTACAGTTCTTATGTGAAATAAGCATGATTGATAATAAGCAATAAATCAAATCTAGGCTTTCTCAAATTTTATCCATGCTACTGAATTCATCAGTAGCTTGGTCCTTATTGTAACTGAGTAGTAATACATTATATGAATAATTCACAATTTATTCATTCTTCTGTTGATGAACATTCAGGTTGTTTCCAGTTTGGAGCTATTATACACAGTGTTGATATAAATATTCTTTTACAGGTACATGTATATTCTTAAAGAACACATACCTACACTTTTGGTTACTATGAAGGGTGTTTGTATGTTTAGCTTTAGAAGGTACTACTGAGCAGCTTTTCAAAGTGGTTGTACCAGCTGCTCCACAATCTCACCAACATGTGGCTTTTATCTTTTCCATTTTACTCACTCTTGTGGGTATGTATCCTTGTGGGTATGCACACCTACAAAATGCATCTTGGGTGTATGATGCAGTTTAAAAGCCCATTAAAGCTATGGTTTTTAAGTCATTTCAGAAAACTGAGACATGGAAGAACTCAAGATATTGCAAACATTATTTCCCTCCTACAACAGGAGTGCACTGTTTGTATATAGTAAGATTTAGTTTGGAAAAAAGAAGTACTGCTGCTACCTGACTTTTGAAAATCATTGCATCAATTATATTACTATTTCTCAAACTATACAGGAACAAAAATTAATGGTTAGTATCTGCTGAATCTTGGGTGCACAAATTAGAAATCACAGTATTTTATATAAATTTAAGAGTTGCAAGATACCTCTGGGACAAGACAGTTCAGAGATTTTCAAGATTCTTTTTAGACACAAACCTTCAAGACAAGCTCAAGTGCAAGCAAGATGTAAAACAGTCATATTTTTCTGAACAGGCTGATGGTGAGCCCTGAGTCCAGGCCTTACTCATTCAGCTTCCATTTCTTCCCACATAACTCTGCAGAATACTGTTTTCAGATAAACAGGAAGCCTCAGAGATGTAACAAGAAGGTCAGAGTTGTCAACTAATAATTAGCAGTGGGCACTAAAAGAAGAGTGCTCTACTACAAAACCACAGGTAAAACAAAAGAGGACTACAAGAATTAAACGTATTTTTTTTCTAATATGTTAAAAGCAAGACAAAATAATCTTATTAAATTAAGAAGCACTGAAAGATTTCATTAAGAGATTAATGTTGTTTCTCTTTTGGAAGTCTCTTAGGTATATAAATAAAAATCAAAAGCATCAAAATCTAACAATTTCTGTAAGAAAATGTTATAAACAGAATTCATAAATTGTAAGTCAATACTGATCTTGTATTATCTAATTAGGACCAGAAAATCTATAATTAAGCTCAGCGCCAGTACTGTGATTTTATGCAAGACACTGTTTCCTCTTCCTCAAATTGGAACTATTAATAGCAATGAAATGCTCCCTGCAATCTCATGGGTGAGCAAATGAGACAATAATCAAACATTCTAAAAAATGATTTAGTATCATTAAGATATGTCTTATTAAAACAGAATAATAAGTCATGGAATGTGTCTTAATTTAAAACTAAAAAAAAAAAAATCCTCAAACTTTATATAATATTATTTTGAGTAAGTTGAAAGAATAGGGGTTGAATGTGTAGTGAAATAAAATAATTAAGTAATGCAAGGTGGACTGAATGCATGTTCTCCCTTCCATAAGTGTTGTTGATTGAATGCTGTCAATCTGAAGGGATCGGGTCTCTAGTGGAATAGGAAAGTAGTCCAACCCATTCAGTACTTTAAGCAGCTATTGGAATAGTAACATAGAATGCAGGCAGATCACATTTGCAAATACAGAGACTTATCACATAGACTTAAATGAGCCAAAAGGGAAAAGCAGCTAATAAATATAGATAGATAGATATGTTCCCGTCTTACAGGGTCCAGGTCACAAGAGGTAACAGAGCTAACCACATCACTTGTGGAGTGCTATATTCCATACTTAACGCCACCTTTTACTGATAAATTAGTCAAATGCAGTGCATCCAAAGAAGACAACAGAAAAGTAAAGGTTCTGGAAGCCATATGTGGTGGAAAGGAAATGCCTAGTCTATCAGTAATCAATCATTAAGCATTGGTTGCTTTTGTAGTGTCACAGAAGAGTCAATCAACAGATGAAACCAAAGATCACTCCCTCATTTAATGGAGTGTTATATTATGAACAGCTTCAGGTACTATACATTGCATAAGTTAGTCCACAATATAGACTATTTACTCCAGTTAACAAAGAAAAAGGTAACTCATCTGGCAATCTAGCTTGTTAGTTGAATTTCTGTAACTTTCTTTTGCAAACGAAAGAAAAAAATGTTTCTAAATGTACATCAATATAGTTCAGTCAGAGTTAGCACTGTGCATTTTATGTCAGTAGTGACCATCATGCCAAACTTTTTTGTGGGGGAGAGGAAGTGTCAGTCATTATTTGCAAGTCATCCAGAATGGCTGGATGCACCACTCAGTTCAAAAAATTGTAGAGTAATAAACTATTTGGCATGTGTATGCAAACATTGAAGGTGAGCTCACACCTAAGAAAACTGACTTGTTTTGTCTTGTTTCTGAGGATGAAACTCCTAACTGCTACAAGTATTCAAGCTGAGGGAAGATAACATGTATTCAGGGGTGTCACAGAAGGCAGGACTATAAGAGTAATGGCTGGAAAAAGGAGCCTATAAAACCCTACAAAAGACTCTTAAGTTTGGGCCAGTAATGCTATCTTCCACACTTAAAAAAAAATTTAGACTGGGCATGGTGGCTCACACCTGTAATCTCAGCACTCTGGGAGGTCGAGGTGGGTGGATCACGAGGTCAGGAGTTCGAGATCAGCCTGACCAACATGGTGAAACCCTATCTCTACTAAAAATACAAAAATTAGCCGGGTGTGTGGTGTGCACCTGTAATCCCAGCTACTCAGGACACTGAGGCAGGAGAATTGCTTGAACCCGGGAGGCAGAGGTTGCAGTGAGCAGAGATGGCGCCATTGTACTCCAGCCTGGGTGACAAAGCAAGACTCCATCTCAAAAAAAAAAAAAAAAAAAAAATCTAAATGCCCCAGACAATTCTGTGAACCAATACTGTTCATAAGCATGTGAATACAATTCATTTATTATAAATTTATAGACTTACCATTTAAGACTTTATTTTCTTCCTCACGATAGTCTGTATAGCAATTTAGAAAAAACAAAAGTCAAATAAGAATACTTCAATGTCAAAGAGAACATCAGTCCACATTACTGATTTCAAGATAACAGTCCTTTTTTGAAGGGCTTTCTTCTAAGGTCTGAGGAGAGAAACAGGTTAATATAGAAATGGCCTTTGTTTTAAACAAGTAAGTTTCATCTCTGAAGACTGCCAGACTATATTTCTCCAGATGTTTGGCTCTCATTTCATTTGGATTTTTTCTAATTCTTTGGTCACTTTTTTTTAACATCTTGGTTAATTTCTATACAGAGCATATGTAAATGCCAGGTTTCATCCAGGTTATCATATTTTAAATCAGTACAAGTTAACCAGAATTTATTAGATTATATGTCATAAATGAAACATGCACATTAACAACTCAAAGAAAGATGTCTTCTTATCTTTCCCTTTTACTGAGTTCAACGTGTAAAATGATCGTTATTACAAGTTTAAAATATGTTCAGATTTTTGTATGTATACCCAACGCAATTATTAGTGTTACAAACCCAGAAAAAAAATTAACAGGTATTTTCTCTCAGGATGGCAGCCAACTCACAAAGCTATGTTATATTCTAATAACTGCAAGTGTTATACCATTATGGTCAAAATAAACGCCTCAGCAAGTTGTCAAAATTTTTTAAAAAATGGGTTAGGCTAACAAAAAATATTCAAATAGTCAAACTGAAAGACAGCATTTCTTAAGCTGACATCACCTTGTTTTATACAAAAAGAAACTAACATATTTAACATCAAAGCTTTCAAATTTTTTATGTTCCAGTATTTAATCACCAGAAATTCCATAATTAACTCGACTTCACTCATCCATCCCAAAATAATAATCATTAAGGAAGCCAAATGACTATCCTTTTCCTTTTCCTCATTTTACCAAAATAATTTTACAGCTGAAAGGAATTTTAACAACATACAGCAAATTATCACATGATCTACTAATAAAGGCTGAAAATCAGGGGTCAAAGGACTTGAATGAAATCCACCACTCCAGCAAAAAAGCCAAAATTAGATTTGTCTCCCCTGAAACACTGTCCTATTTTTCTTTGCAATCCAGGAGTTAATATTTCCTAAAAAAATAGCAGGCCTAAAAACCATTTAAACTATACTTCAAAATGAGTTTTGTTTATCAACTGCTAGATACAAATCTGGCCATTACAGTTTGCAAAGGATCACTGATGTCACTGCTTGGTCAAGTACTTTTATCCAGTCAGTTTTATCTGTCTTTGCTGTTGCAGTTGTGATTATTTGTTTTGTCTTAGAAATTCACACAACATATATCTATTTTCAGTGTACAATAAGGTCAACAGTTTAATAAACCTCATTTGTCATGTAAAACAAGTAGTTTTTATCTAAGAGGTTCACAGATTTTGAAAAATTGTCCCAGGTAATTCGTTTCTAAGAAGAAAATATTATCTCACATGATTACTTCTTGCCTGATATGAATAGATTTGGATTTGTCAGAACTTTCCAGATTCTGCTAAATTAGTAGTTTTTTTTCCCCCCTGAGTCTTTTTTTAATACAAGAAGTACTAGCAGAAAGATAACTTCCACTTAAAGAATCTGGGTTACGTTTAAAAATTCTCCTAGTCTGTTTTTACAACTCTTTTCAAAAACTGAGTTATAGAAATGGAGGAGACTATTTTACAATCTTAAGCATATTTACATCTGAATCATTTTAGTCACAGGAGATACTTTCCTCTCTGAAAAGAAATCTGATGTTTTCTCTTGGTAACTAATTCCAGCATTTAGTTGGCTCCATGGCCAATTAAATTTGTATCTTCTCATAATGCTGGTTAAACTGCTTTACTCTGATAAGCATCTTTATTTCCGGAGAGGTCAGAGTCATTTAGAAGGCTGGTGTTGTGATCTAATAGCACTCAGCTCTTCCTTGGTAAGGATCTTTAATTATGACCCAAGTCTAGTTTACCTCTGCTGAGCAGAGGCACAGGAGGATACCCTGGAATAAAGAAAAATCTAGCAGGAAGATCTTTCTTTTACCAGTATGTTCATTCTTTAATAAACATCTATTGATCACCTTAATAGGGATATTGATAAAAAGTTAGAAAAATAAGAAAATATATTCAGTCTGCTTATAATACATAAAGATAATTTGGAAAGACAAAACAACAACAAAAACATGTCCTTGGTGTGTGCATGGGAGAGAAAAACAGTAGGTGGGAGGTAGAACTAGGATAAGGGTGCTTCTTCTTGAATCGTCTGAGTGCAATACGTATACAAAAAACACAATAAACAGAATTAGAAATAAAGTCGATAGCTTTTTTTTTTTTTTTTTTTTTTTTGAGACAGGGCCTCTCTCTGTCACCCAGGCTGGAATGCAGTGGTGCTATCTCAGCTCACTGCAACCTCTTCCTCCTGGGCTCAAGCAATCCTCCTGCCTCAGCCTTCCGAGCAGCTGGGACCACAGGCATGCACCACTAGGCCTGGCTTTTATTTTATTTTATTTCTATTTTTGTAGAGACAGGGTTTTGCTATGTAGTCCAGGCTGGTCTTGAACTCCTGAACTCAAGCGATTCACCTGCCTTGGTATCCCAAAGTGCTGGGATTACAGGCATGAGTCACCGTGCCCGGATGATATGCTCTTTTTAAGATTGCATGTGGCAAGTGCTATAAAAGAGGTATACAGAAGTTGTTATTGAAGAAGCACAGAAGAATGTTTCTACTGGAAGAAACTTGAAAGGACTCCATAGAAGAAGTAGTATTTTAGCTAAGTTTTGAAAATGTGTAGGCATTTGTCAGGAGTCCCTAAAGAAAAGTATTCCAGGGGAAAAAAAATGCTGAGCATTAATTGAATGTTTTACAATTATCTTGTAGCTATATTCCTCATCTCCCTTCCTTATTCCAAAATGGTGGTATTATGTCACCATCAGATACAAGCTCAGTCTTGTTGCCAGGGATCTTATTCACAAAGTCCTAAATTTACTGTTCTATATTCCCTTACCTGTTTAGCCTCACCAGAAGACTTCTTGGTTCTGTATAATGTGTTTAATAACCATTTTAATAACCATTTTTCCTCTAGAAATTCCTCCATATCTCTAAACAGAACTCTTCGTAACACAACTTAGGCCTGATTCTTTTTTAAAAATTAAATATTATTATTTTTTAATTTTTGTAGAGACAGAGTCTCACTATATTGTCCAAGCTAGTCTCAAACTCTTGGGCTCAAGCAATCCTCCTTCCTTGGCTTCCCAAAGTGCTGAGATTACAGGCATGAGCCACCGCACGTGGCCAGGCCTAATTCTTGTTTTTGATTCAGAAGTCATACTTATTTCTCAAATCTTATAAAACTTAATAATTTCTGCAGCTTTAAACTAACTTTACCTTACTTTCTTCTGTTCACCTTTGTAATCACCTTCTGAATCATCTTTCAATTTTGTGTATCTCTCTAACTTCTAGCTCACTAGCAGAATTAAAATGAAGATTTAACAGTTCAAACCCACATATTCTGAAAAATCCAAGGATTCAAAAGCTTTAAAAATACCAGAGTATTAATTTTTCCTAGGATCAGTTTCTCCTCCGTTATTATTTAATCACAGCATATGCTGTATTTTTAGGAGTTCATACTTCTCCCCAAGTTGGCTTCACTTGTCATTTTTTGATCAATTCTCCAATTTGTCAGTTATTTAGCATTCCTGTTCTATCATCGGAGGGATTACGATTCCTTTCTTATTTGGAATCACCTGCACATGAATATACACATGTTCAAAATTCCTCTTTCTATGAAAACAAAACAACTGCTAACACAAACAAAACATCAGTCAGTCACACCACTACAGCAAAACACACTTTCTATTTAGGTCTGTATTTGCACCCTAACCAGTGACTTCTTACCTCTACCTCCCATTCTTAATTACCTTTCCCTTAAATCTTTCTGGCAAGAATTACCCAAACAATGGACTCTATAGCAGAAGGAACAAATTAAGGCAGCCAGGCTGAGATAGCAAACATGTCTGTCCAGTAAAGCCCACTTCAGAACGACTCCCAGCCTCCCTCTCTCCACCAGTAACTATCTTACTTCTCCCCTATCAGTCTCTGAACTTGTGCTTTGTCTACCTAAATTGTCCCCATTTTACCAATGAGGAAACTGAGGCTCCTAGAAGGAAGAACTTTGACTGACTTTACAAAAGCTGAACTTCCAACTGGCAGGCAGCCCATTCAATATTTGTCTTGTCCTTGCTCACAATGCTGTGACAGTAAAAGAAATCTCTGAAAGTAGTGTCTCAGCCCACTATGGGTCCTGGTGTCTATCTCCATCCTCGGCCCTACAGGTGCCAGAGTTTGCCTAGGAGGAACCAAAGAGCTGTCCGATGTGTGCATACCAGCTTAACACGTATGTGCCACTAATACCATCATTTTTAATAATAAAAAACTAATGCATATAAGATGGTTTCTCTACTTCAACACTATTAACATTTTAGGCCAGAAAATCCTTTGTTATGGTAATCTGTCTTGTGCAACATAGGATGTCTAGCAGCATCTCTGAGCGCTATCAATTAGAATGCCAGTAGCATTTACTTTCGTTCTAAAAACCAAAATGTCTCCAGACATTGCCAAATGTCCCCTCGAAGAGCAAAATCAACCCCAGTGAAAAACAACTGGCACATACTAAAAGAAAATACATTACCAAAAATCAGGTAACATTTAATGAGGCAACTCTCTGCCTTACAAAAAGTTTGTTTATCCATGGTTTCAGTGGGCTTTTTCAATTAAATAACTCTGTAGTCCTTAGTAAGATACAATACCTACAAGCCTCAGTATCTTCACTTTTAAACTGCTCTAAATCCCTCTTACATAAATATTCTATTAATGTATGGTTCTAAGTGCGTTATAGTTATTAACCGCCAGACAGAGAGGGCATGAAACCTAAAAACACAAAATACTAGAAACTACAACAAAGCAATGAGAAATTATGAAGAAACATTCCTGAGACTGCACTATACCACGGAAAAATATAACCACTTAAAAAATATGGCATATTGATTTTTTAAAGTACACTTATGGTCTAGAACAGTACTGTTCAAAAAAATTACAATGCAAGCCACCAAGTACAATGTTAAGTTTTCTAATAACCAGATTAACAAAGTTAAAAAAAAAAAAGGTTATTTTTATTTAACTCAATATATCCAAATTATCATTTTAACATGTAAGCAACTAAAAATTATATTTTACATTCTTTTTTTCATATTGTCTTGAAATACAGTGTGTCCTTTATCTACAGCATATCTGAATTTGCAATAGGCATATTTCTGAAGCTCAATAGCCACATGTGACAAATAGCTACAATAACAGCCAAAGAATAAGGGCAAAGAGTGAACACTCATTTTTCATCTTTACCAGAGAATGAAGTGTTCCACATATATAAATTATCAATAATTGAAGTTGACCTTTTCAAGCAAAATTTCTCCTTCCATTCATTATTAATACATCTTTTTAAATAATAATACAAACCATAATACTTTTTATTTTATTTTTTAAATTGAGACAGAGTCTCACTCTGTCACCCAAGCTGGAGTGCAGTGGCGCCATCTCAGCTCGCTGCAACTTTCACCACCCAGGTCAAGCGATTCTCATGCCTCAGCCTCCTGAGTAGCTGGGATTACAGGCTCCTGCCACCACGCCCAGCTAATTTTTTTGTATTTTTAGTACAGACGGGGTTTCACCATGTTGGCCAGGCTAGTGTCGAACTCCTGACCTCAGGTGATCCACCGGCCTCGGCTTCCCAAAGTGCTGGAATTACAGGCGTCAGCCACCTTGCCCGGCCTACCATAATACTTTTTAAACAAAGGATTATGATAAACACAACTCGTTATTTGCTTGATAATAACACAACTGTATTATATTTTATATTCTGAGTCTGTTAGCTTTTCTGATTTCTTCCTAGATACCCAGGCGTTTTACCATTGCCAGACTAGAAACCATCAGATGAACTGAAAACTAACTTCCCAGAGCTGTCCAACTGTGAGACGCCCAAAAAAAGTCAGGATTCCCTGCTTTGCGGGGGATGGCAGGTCACCTCATTTAAAAAACTGTTTCAAGCTTTGGGTTTAAGAGCCCATGTGTAAAATTCCTCTTCAATATATCCACCATTTCCCCCAACAACCCCCATGTTAGGAACAGTCTCTTTTCAGCGTTGATTCCCACTTCATCCTTTGTTTTCATCCATCCTCTGTTCCCATTTAATCTAGGAGTTCTAATTGTAGGGTGAACACATGCCCCGATTTGCCAGAGAGTCGTCAGTTTACCCAGTATTGTTCCAGCATAATTACTAAAATTGTCTTAGTTTGGACAATTACACAGTTACCCCATCTAATGGTCTCTATCGTTAAGTCTTAAGACAGCAGAGACTGATGACCAATCCTTGCCTACAGATGAAGGGGATATAAGATACTATTAAAATAATACTTCACCTTAATTATTATAAATATTTCTTAATGACTGTAATATTTCCATACTGCCAATCAAAGTCTGTGTCAATAAAGCCTTGAATTACAAAACTCGCTAAATGAAGTAGTGAAAGACTCTGGCTGAAATTTATTCCTAATTTTAGTAAAAAGGTAAGGAGTTACTCAAAAGTAACAACTATCATTCCTTCATAGAAAAGGGTTATTAAAGTATTCCTGCTACTACAATTCCATGTCTAAAATTTTCAAAAGGTGATCTTCTGAGAGAGGCTTATTAAGTAAAGAGATGACCTCAAACATCACCCAGATTATAGAGTCCCATCTCAGAGCTAGGGGGAAGAAACTGGTTATACTTTAGAAGTTTGAAGTAAGAATAGGGGTTATCTATAGTGAGGGGGCAGAGTCGGAAGGTTCATGGCAAATGGGATAAAAAGCTGGAAGGGAAAATTTCACTAACTTTTTATATTTTTTAATTTTTGAATCATGTTACTATATTATTCAAAAAATTAAATTCTAAAAAACTAATCTAAAAATCAACCCTAAGTGTTGTACTCCTCACACTGAACTTTCTCTAACAAACAGTCAAACTTTTAAAGGAAAGTCACTATATGATTCTAGAGAGGAAATGAAGGAAAACCTTTGGAGTGGCTAGACCAGGAGGACAATGAAAATGACAAAACCATAGTGATTTGCACGCACATAGTTGTTTAAATCCAAATTAAAAAAAAAAAAAACACGTGTACCACACTTCTATGCTGATTTAGCACCAGCACCACTTACCTTTCAGAACAGCAGGTTTAATTGCCATTCTGCCAACGAGGCATTCTTTCAGCATGGATTCATAATTGACCCAACGATGAACCTGGTATGGAAAACAAATGATGGAAAAGAAACATGACTAACTCCACAGGATGCTCTCATTTTAGTATGGGCAAAACTAAACTTTCTGAAATCACTCTCAATACACACTTGAAAACTAAGAAGCATATTCAATTAGTCAACCAGGGAGTGATAGAAAGGCTGCACAGATAGGGATTGTTTAGAATAGTATTCTCAAAGTGTTGGGACCTTTGGAAGTTCCTGACACCCTTTCAGGTCTCCATGAGGTCTCAATTTGTTTCATGATAATACTAATAAAAAGTTACTTTTTTTCAGCATCAGAGCAATAAAAGCAATGGTGGGCAAAACTGCTAGTATCTTGTATTAATCAAGGTAGTGGGTCCAAACAGTACTAGTAATTATTATCTTCTTCACCACCAGACACAGTGGAGGGAGCATGAGGAAGATATTTAAGAATACTTAAGAATATCCTTCATGAAGTAGAAAAATTATTAATTAAATTTTGATCCTTGGGTACATATTTTTATTATATTTTGTGTGACACAGTGGGAAATTCTCAAAAAGATTAGTGTTATAAAGTATGATGGTTTCCTTGTGAAGAAACACTTGGACGATTGTTTGATTTGCAAACGGAACTGGACTTTTTTTCATGAAAGGCCATTTGGCACATGTTTACCTATATAACAAACCTGCACATCCTGCACATATACCTCAGAACTTAAATTTAAAAAAGAAGAAGACATACATGCAGTCAACCAGCATTGAAAAAAGCTCAATATTACCAATCATTAGAGAAATGCAAATCAAAACCACAATGAGACACAATCCCATGCCAGTCAGAATGGCTATTAATAAAAAGTCAAAAAATAACAGATGCTGGCAAGGTTGCAGAGAAAAGGGGACATTTATACACTGTTGGTGAGACTGTAAATTATTTCAACTATCATGGAAAGTGATACGGTGATTCCTCAAAAAGCTAAAAACAGAATTATCATTTGACCCAGCAATCCCATTACTGGGTATATATCCAGAGGAATATGAAGCATTCTACCATAAAGACACAAGCACACGACTGTTCACTACAGCACTATTCACAATAGCAAAGACATGGAATCAACCTAAATGCCCATAAATGACGGACTGAATAAAGAAAACATGGTAGATATACACCAGGTAATACTATGCAGCTATAAAAAAGAACAAGATTATATCTTTGGCAGGAATGTGGATGGAGCTGGAGGCCATTACCCTTAGTAAACTAACAGGGAAACAGAAAACCAAATACTACATGTTCTCACTTATAAGTGGGAGCTGAATGATGAGAACTCCTGAACACAAAGAAATGAACAACAGACACTACTTAAGGATGGAGGTTGGGAGGAGGGAGAGAAGCAGAAAAAATAACTATCAGGTACCAGGCTTAGTACCTGGATGATGAAATAATCTGTACAACAAATCCCCATGACATGAGTTTACATATATAACAAACCTGCACACGTACCCCTGAACCGAAAATAAAAGTTAAAAAAAAAAAAAGAACAAAAAATGAAGGGCCATTTGTAAGAACTACTAGTAAACAAACTGATTATTCAGACTCAGATATTTAACAAGTATTTTCTTGAAAATAAACAAAGTGATTCTACTGCTTCCAGGAAAACAACTGATAGTACTTGTTGTCAGATGCCACTGGCAGAAATTATATTTATTTAAACAACCTTTCTGCAAGGCACCTTCTCAATATGCCTTAAAAGTCTTAAAATCGGCCAGGAATAATTTTAAGGTGGGGTGGCTCACTCCTGTAATCCCAGCACTTTGGGATGCTGAGGTGAGAGGATCACTTGAGCCCAGGAGTTCGAGGTTGCAGTAAGCTGATCATGCCACCCCATTCCAGCCTGGGCAAAAAAGCAAGACCCTGTCTGAAAAAAAAGGACTTAAAAATCTGCAGCTATTTTGTTGGTGGGGTAGGACACTTTGGCTTTGATCCTGGGTGTGTGCAGTAGTGTAGTCTCTATATGATTTCTTCAGGTATAAACGGCATCAAGGATGACTGTGACTTCCTTAGTGTCTTAGGGTACAATTATTGGTAGAGGCTGCGATGAAGTTTTGCTGGTTACTAGGACCCCAGGTAGGTTAGTCTTTGGGCCCCAGTGGTGGGAGCAGAATTCACTCAGATATTTAGGAATTTACCTGAGAAAATATTTGCATCTATATAAAGATGTAGGTACCAGGATACTCATCACAGCACTACTTAAATTAGCAAAATATTGGAAACAATCTAAATGCCCAATTGTAAAAGACCGGCAAAGGAAAATCAATACATAACACTATTCAATACAATACTACATAATCATTAAACTAATCAGCCAAAAAATACTGATACTGGAATCTTTATGGTATATTCCAGAGTAAATAAGCATACACTAAAATAGTAAGTATGTAAAGTATAGAAAGAAGACAGTTGACTACAGGTATTTCATACTTGCCTCCATGAAGAACCAAGATAATGAATTGATAATCACATTCTGAATACATCATCCAAGAGAGAACACTGAAATTCAACAGTAAAGTGACAGGAGTTACCTAAAGCAAGAAATGAAAAGGAAGTGAGGCAACCTACAGGGCTGGGATCAGCTGGGAGCTGAGAGAGACTCAGATTGGAGAACTTTAGCAGTCCACATTCTCACCATGGACTCCTGCAATCCTAGCCACAGAAGAACCCTTTGACCCTTGCAGGCCCTGACACCAAAAGAGAGAGCTGCTAGGAGATTGTGTGATGGCACTGCTCCAGGGAGGAAGCTTGCACTGGGTCTCACAAGCTCCCTGAGACCTAAGCAGCTACAGTAAACGGTCATTTCAGAGCCCTAGCCCCAACAAACTGCACACCATACTAGAACCCAGCCACACCCAGACTGAAGTGCAAAAGAAGCATGGCTGCTGCCCCAGGAGTTTAGGTTCAAGGAACTGCCAGCTACTGCAGGCAGAGCTAAAAACAGAATTATCATTTGACCCAGCAATCCCATTACTGGATATATATCCAGAGGAATATAAAGCATGGGCTGAGGCAAGAGCAAGTCACCAGGGCTGAAGAACAGGTGGTACATTCACTCCCCATCCACTGGCCTAGGCGGCCTACCACTAAAGGCATCACCACTCTGCCCAGGAGCAGGGTATCACCACAATTGCTGTCTCCCTCCACCTGAGCATTCCACTGGTAGCCTGGGAATCGCTCCTGCCTACCATGCCTACCATGGCTGGCCTCACCCGTCTCTGCCTATGTCACAGCATAGTTTGAGGGCCAGGAGGTTGCCCAGCCCAGTCCAACACACTGGCACCTGAACACTCCTCCCAGGGGCCTGAGGTTGGACATACCAACCTGGCTGCTACCGCCACAGCTAGCACCTCCTTGCACATGCCATCTGAAGGGTTAGAGACTGGCCTGCACAGCCCATAACAGCCTCCCACCAACATAAGCGTGTACCACCTGGGACCCAGAGGTCATCCTGCCACTGCCACTGTCATCACCCATGCCACACCACCTGCCCAGGGGCCCAAGAACTCACCCACTGTTGCCACTACTGGGATCCAACTAGGCCACCAAGAGGCCCAAGAATCAGCTTGCCTTGATGCAGTAACCCTGGTGCCAGCATATGCCATCCTGGGGCCCAAGGACACACACGCTTAGCCCACTGCTCCCACCACTGGGGCCCAAAGAGTAACTTACCTGGGGTGTCCTAGTAACCAGCAAAACTTCATCCCCGCCTCCACCAATAATTGTACCCTAAGACACTAAGGAAGTCACAGTCATCATTGACGCTGTTTACGCCTGAAGAAATCATAGAGACTACACTACTGCACACACCCAGGATCAAAGCCAAAGTGTCCTACCCCACCAACATCACAGATATATCTACAGGAAAAATTTCTCCCATATGAAAGCAAATTAAAAAAAAAAACTGAAAAAGGGCCAGGTGCGGTGGCTCAGCACTTTGGGAGGCCGAGGCGGAGGATCACCTGAGGTCAAGAGTTTGAGACCAGCCTGGCCAACATGGTGAAACCCCCTCTCTACTAAAAATACAAAAAATTAGCCAGGCGTGGAGGCACGTGCCTGTAGTCCCACTTACTTGGATGGCTGAGGCAGGAGAATCGCTTGAACCCGGGAGAAAAAGGTTGCAGCGAGATGAGACTGCACCACCGCACTCCAGCCTGAGCAACAGGGTGAGATTCTGTCTCAAAACAAAACAAAACAAATGATACATAAAACACATTCAAAAGCAAATTATCATTTGATCTAAAGAGAGAGATAAACTCCAATACAATAATAGTGGGGCAGTCCAAAATCCCATTCTCAGCATTAGACAAAATCCCATTCTCAGCATTAGACAAAATCCCATTTTCAGCATTAGACGGATCATCTAGAGAGAAAAATCAACAAACATTGGATTTAAACTTGATTTCAGACCAATGGACCTAGCAGACATTTATAAAACATTTATCCAGCGAATGCAGAATACACATTTTTTTTCCATCAGCACATGTAACACTGTCCATGACAGATATATGTTAGGCTACAAAACAAGTCTCAACATATTTTTAAGCACTGAAATCCTCTCGAGTATATTTTCAGACCCCAGTAAAATAAATAAATACTAACAAGAACTTTCAAAACCATACAAATACACGGAAATTAAACAACATGCTCCTGAATCACCATTCAAAGAAGGAATTAAGATGGAAACAAAAAAAATTTCTTGAAACAAATGAAAATGGAAATGCAGCATACCAAAACCTAGGGAAATACAGCAAAAGCAGTATCTAAGGGGAAGTAGCAATAAATGCCTACTCCAAAAAAGCTGACAGATTTCAAATAAACAATCTAACAATGTACCTCAAAGAACTAGAAAAGCAAGAAGAAACCAAAGGCAAAATTAGCAGAATAAAAGAAATAATAACTGTCAGAGCAGAACTATATGAAATAGATTTTTTTAAAAAGATACAAAGGATCAATAAGACAAAAAGTTGATTTTTGAAAAGACAAAACAAAACTGATACGCCACTAGCTAGAATAACCAAAAAAAGAGAAGACCTAAGTACACAAAATCAGAAATGAAAAGGAGACAACACAACTGATACCAAAGAAATACAAAGGATCTTCAGAGACTATTATGAGCAACTATACATTAACAAACTGGAAAACCTAGAGAAAATGGATAAATTCCTGGAAACATACAACTTATCAACATTGAATCAGGAAGAAATAGAAAACACGAACAGATCAATAACCAGTAGCAAGATTGAATCAGTAATAAAAAATCTCCCAAAAACAACAACAACAACAAAGGACTAGATGGATTCACTGCAAAATTTTACCCAATGTAGAAAGAAGAGTAAATCCCAATCCTCCTCAAATTATTCCAAAAAATTGAATAGAAGGGAATTCACCTTAATTTATTCTACAAGGCCAGCATTACCCTGATACCAAAACCAAGTAAGTGTATAAAAACAACAACCAAAAAAAAAAAAAAAACCCCACAAAAACTACAGTATTACTGATAAACATAAATGGAAAAATGTCAAGAAAACACTAGCCAAATGAATTCGACAGCACATCAAAAATAGAATACAACATGATGAAGTGGAATTTATCCCAAGGAGGCAGGGATGGTTTAACATACACAAACTAGTAAATGTGACACATCACATCAACAGAATGAAAAACAAAAACTGTATGATCATTTCAATAACACACAAAAAATTTGATAAAGTTCAACATTCCTACATGATAAAAACTCTCAACAAACTAGACATAGAAGGAATATACCTCAAAATAATAAAAGGCCATATATGACAACCCACAGCTAACAACATATTGCAGTGGGAGAAGTGAAAAGCCTTTTCACTAAGAACTGGAACAAGACAGGATGCCCACTTTCACTACCCCTATTTAATATAGTACTGGAAGTTCTAGCCAGAGCAATGCAAGAGAAAGAAATAAAAAGCATCCAAATTGGAAAAGAGAAAGTCAAACTGTCCCTTTTAACAAATATTATTTTGTATTTAGAAAAACCAAAAGACTCCACCAAATAACTTAGAGCTGATAAACAAATTCAGTAAAGTTGTAAGACACAAAGTCAACATACAAAACTCAGCAGTATTTCTATACGCCAATAATAAAACAGCTGAGAAAGAAATCAAGAAGACAATCCCATTAGCCATAGCGACAAAAAAAGAAAGAAAGCAAGCTATAGATAAATTTAACCAAAGAGATGAAAGATCTCTACAAGTAAAACCACAGAACACTGGCGAAAGAAAGTAAAGAGGACACAAATGGAAAGATATACTACGCTCATGGATCAGAAGACTTAGTAACAATCAGAAGGAACATACAGCCCAAAGCAATATAAACAATCAACACAATCGTTATCAAAATACCACCATTATTTTTCACAGAAATAGAGAAAACAATCCTAAAATTCATATGGAACCAAAAACCCACTAGAATAGCCAAAGCAATCCTGAGCAAAGAGAATAAAGATAGAGACATCATACTACCTGATTTCAAAATATATTCCAAGGCTATGGTAACCAAAACAGCATAGTATTGGTATGAAAGTGGACACATAAACCAACAGAACGGAACAGAGAACCCAGAAATAAATCCACATATTTATAGCCAACTGATTTTCAACAATGATGTCAAGAATATACACTGAGGAAAGGACACCCTCTTCAATAAATGGTGCTGGGAAAATTGGATATCCATATGCAGAAGAATGAAGATGAACTCCAATCTCTCACCATATTAAAAAATCAACACGAAACGGATTAAAGACTTAAATATAAGACCTGAAACTATAAAATCACTGGAAGAAAACACTGAAAAAACACTTCATGACATTGGTCTGAGCAAAGATTTTATGGTTAAGACCTCAAAAGCACAGATGACTAACACAAAAATAGACAAATGTAACTATACTAAACTTAAAAGTTTCTACACAGCAAAGGAAACAATCAAGAGAGTGAAGAGACAACATGTTGAATGGGAGAAAATATCTGCAATCTACTTATCTAATAAGGACTGATATCCAGAATATATAAGGAACACAACCATAAAAAAAAGTAATCCCATTAAAAAGTGAGCAAACCGCATTGCCAAGACAATCCTAAGTCAAAAGGACAAAGCTAGAGGCGTCACGCTACCTGAATTCAAACTATACTACAAGGCTACAGTAACCAAAACAGCATGGTACTGGTACCAAAACAGAGATATAGACCAATGGAACAGAACAGAGTCCTCAGAAATAATGCGACACAACTACAGCCATCTGATCTTTGACAAACCTGAGAGAAACAAGAAATGGGGAAAAGATTCCTTATTTATTAAATGGTGCTGGGAAAATTGGCTAGCCATAAGTAGAAAGCTGAAACTGGATCCTTTCCTTACTCCTTATATGAAGATTAATTCAAGATGGATTAGAGACTTAAATGTTAGACCTAATACCATAAAAACCCTAGCAGAAAACCTAGGTAGTACCATTCAGGACATAGGCATGGGCAAGGACTTCATGTCTAAAACACCAAAAGCAACGGCAGCAAAAGCCAAAATTGACAAATGGGATCTGATTAAACTAAAGAGCTTCTGCACAGCAAAAGAAACTACCATCAGAGTCAACAGGCAACCTACAGAATGGGAGAACATTTTTGCAATCTACTCATCTGACAAAGGGCTAATATCCAGAATCTACAGAGAACTCAAACAAATATACAAGAAAAAAACAAACAACCCCATCAAAAAGTGGGCAAAGGATATGAACAGACATTTCTCAAAAGAAGACATTCATACAGCCAACAGACACATGAAAAAATGCTCATCATCACTCGCCATCAGAGAAATGCAAATCAAAACCACAATGAGATATCATCTCACACCAGTTAGAATGGCAATCATTCAAAAGTCAGGAAACAACAGGTGCTGGAGAGGATGTGGAGAAATAGGAACACTTTTACACTGTTGGTGGGATTGTAAACTAGTTCAACCATTGTGGAAAACAGTATGGCAATTCCTCAAGGATCTAGAACTAGGTGTACCATATGACCCAGCCATCCCACTACTGGGTATATACCCAAAGGATTATAAATCATGCTGCTATAAAGACACATGCACACGTATGTTTATTGCGGCACTATTCACAACAGCAAAGACTTGGAATCAACCCAAATGTCCATCAGTGACAGACTGGATTAAGAAAATGTGGCACATATACACCATGGAATACTATGCAGTCATAAAAAAGGATGAGTTTGCGTCCTTTGTAGGGACATGGATGCAGCTGGAAACCATCATTCTTAGCAAACTATCACAAGAACAGAAAACCAAACACCGCATGTTCTCACTCATAGGTGGGAACTGAACA
>NC_045438.1:88512204-88591528 GCF_002776525.5 Piliocolobus tephrosceles
GGGGGGGGGGGGGGGGGGGGAGGGATTGCATTGGGAGTTATACCTGATATAAATGATGAATTGATGGGTGCTGACGAGTTGATGGGTGCAGCACACCAACATGGCACAAGTATACATATGTAACAAACCTGCACGCTATGCACATGTACCCTAGAACTTAAAGTATAATAAAAAAAATTAAAAAAAAAGAAATCTAATCTAACTGTCATGTTACCTAAATCGGTACTGAAGGTAAAGATATCAAGACAGTATTAAAATAGTAATGAAATAAGGCAGTGGGAAGGGAAAAAAAGGTGTAATGTTTAAAGACAGATCATAGGATTTGGCCAGTGTTTGGATACTGGGGCACAAGGAGAGATGAAAAAGATTTCTCAGGGGCTTCAAGTCCCTATTACAAGAAACAGAAACACAAGGAAAAAGAAGAAAGAAAATGACTTGATATTATTTGAGGGCATAAGGAGTTGAAGTACAGGGCATCAAATTGCCTATCAGGTATTTGGAAATGCAAGATAAGAGGTCAGTAGTGGGATAAAAACAGAAATAGGACAATAAGGAAATTACTTAATATTTGTGCAGCTAAAATACTGACACAAGTAAATTCTCATATTGAAAAATGCAAGCGTCACTACAATTGCTAGTCTACTTCTGTGGTGAGTAAGTCATAAATAATTAAACATCACTGGTCTTATCAAAGCCAAGAACAATGCAATCTAATTGTTTTGAATCTAGCAATCTAGTAAATATTGCTTTAAATACTAGAAAACTTAACAATATAGTACTTCCTGTGAAGTCTCCAAAACTAGCTTTCCTTAAATAAGGTCTACATAACCTCATAACACTCAGGAACAGAAATAAGACTAGACTTTATTGGAAATTCTTCTTGTGGCACAGTACATTCAACATTAGGAGGTTACAAGGCAGATTCAAGGGAAAAGTATAGCAGATAAGTTTTTAGGCAAATGTTCCTAAACCTTTCTATTTGGCTTGCATTGCTAGATAACAAAAACCAGGCCAGGCACGGTGGCTCACACCTATAATCCCAGCACTTTGGGCAGCTGAGGCAGGCAGAGTACTTGAGGCCAAGAGTTCAAGACCAGCCTGGTCAACATGGCGAAACCCCTTCTCTACTAAAAATACAAAAATTAGTCAGGCGTGGTGGCACACTCCTGTAATCTCAGCTACTCGGGAGGCTGAGACACGAGAACTGCTTGAACCTGGGAGGCGCAGGTTGCAGTGATCCGAGATCATGCCACTGCACTCCAGCCTGGGGGAGAGAGCGAGACTGTCTCATAGATATACAGATAGACAGCAGGCAGGCAGACAGACAGAAAGCAAATACCAAATGACAATGGGAACTTGCTTTAAAACACCAATAAAAACCTTCCAAAGAGAATGCTGTTATGACCAATATGTAAACATGACTCTTCTCCAACCCAGGAAGAACGTTAACAGCAAATGAGATTCTGCCATTTAAGCAAATGCACCTAAGTGCTCTCAAACACAATGGGCCCTTGAACAACACAGGTTTGAACTGCAACCGAGTCCATTTATATACGGGTTTTCTTCTACCTTCGACACCTCGACAGAAAGACCAACCCTCCCTATTTCTCCTCCTCCTCCTCAGCCTACTCAAGATGAAAATGAGGATGAAGACCTTTATAATGATCCACTTCTACTTAAGGAATAGTAAATGTATTTTCTCTTCCTTATGATTTTCTTAATAGCATTTTCTTTTCTCTAGCTCACTTTATTGTAAGAATATAGTATATAAGGCATATAAAATACATATATATGTTAATTGACTATGTTGTAAGTAGAGCTTCTGGTCAATAGTAGGTTGTTAGTAGTTAAGTTTTTGGGAAGTCAAAACTTATACATGAATTTTCTACTGCGTGGGAGAGTGAGGGTGTTGGCACCCCTAATCCCTGTATTGTTCAAAGGTCAACTATATAAAACAAATTCTATTTCTGGCAACATGGTCAAAAACCAAATCCTAAAATGGATGAGAAAATAGGAAGAACAGAAATTAAATTATATTTTATCAAAAAAACAGCTATAATATAACCCAACCTGATTCATCTTATCTTGAATGATAAAAATCCAACATTACAACATAGTTAATCATCATTAAAATATAAAATAAAGCATATATGAGACAGGCAAATTTCCATCTTTCTAAAGACTATTGTCTCAGAATAACAGTTCAGCAAACTGATAGTCATCAACATTCTGTATAACTTATAAATAGTTTAAGAGCTAATGCTAGTTTATAGTAAATATAACGGGAAAAGTGACTAATTTAAATATCTTTTGAGATAACCTATTCAGAATCTCTGCCATCATGCTAGGAAAAATAAGTTTCTATTCATTAATCATCCTCAGCTAACTTTCTACATGACATGCAAATGCACTATAGAGCAGTAGGCTGAATATACAGCAATCCCTAGGTGACAAAGGACTAAGAGAAAAGAAGCTAAGTTACTTGTTTAAAGTGATTCAGCAAGTTAGCAGCAAATCCCAATGTTCCTTCTTCCAATTGTCACTACCTCCCATAAGCCAATCATTATCAAAACTAATCAAGACTGAATAAACACTTACCAACAAAGGTGGCAGCAAACACTTAAGACCCCTAGACACAGATTTGAAATATCTCCAAAATTTTAACAACTCAAAGGGCAAATTAAATGAACAGCCGCTACTTGTGAGCATCTTCCCACACTTCAAAATTCAAGCCAATACATCTGGATTTTGTGCAACTATTTTCTTTCTTTCTACAAAGTCACACTGATAAATCTAAGAGTACTCTTCCACTGGAATACTTTGGTTACTTTTTACCTGATCAAAAAGTTCAGTACCATCTGATCCTGCTGCTCTCATTAGTTCATCTTCTCCACCAGGATGATACTCCATATAAGGGCTGACATTATAAACGAAACCTGTATCAAAGCAAGCAGAAAAAATATCCTAAATGAACTTCTCAAAAATTGTAAAACTTATAAATAAAAGTTTCAATGCATCTTTCCAAGTACATTCCATTTAATGAATGTTATTTCAAAGTATCAAGAATTAACTGTAAAGGATCTGAGATTTCATCATATTTGCAAGCAAACAACTTAACCTGCCACTTTCTTTTTTTTTTTTTGAGACGGGGTCTCGCTCTGTCGCTCAGGCTGGAGTGCAGTGGCTGGATCTCAGCTCACTGCAAGCTCCGCCTCCCGGGTTTACGCCATTCTCCTGCCTCAGCCTCCTGAGTAGCTGGGACTACAGGCGCCCGCCACCTCGCCTGGCTACTTTTTTGTATTTTTAGTAGAGACGGGGTTTCATCGTGTTAGCCAGGATGGTCTCGAACTCCTGACCTCGTGATCCACCCGTCTCAGCCTCCCAAAGTGCTGGGATTACAGGCTTGAGCCACCGCACCTGGCAACCTGCCACTTTCATGGGTCCTAGCAGATAACAAGAGACTCCTAGGTCAGAGACAAAGAAGAGTTTAGCACCCACATCAAGAGCAGTAGTCAGAATATAAGTATTTGTGTCAGTTCACTGAACCCGAATTCCCAAGAGTGCTACCTGAAGAGGGCCAGGTAATACCTGCACACTCAATGTGCTGCATTACAGGAGAGGAACTCTTGAGCTCAGGAAACCTGAATCTTTTACAAGCATGCCTGCCCTTGTTCCTGAGGGAGATATTTACTATACAGAAGAGTAAGCAAATCTGTGCTTTGTTCTAGAGGGAGACAGTAACATTCAAGGTTGTTCACAATGGAAATATCCTTTAAAAGATTGTCCAAAAAGACAGTGCCTCTGCTCACAAGATGTGCAGAAATGCAAAAGAAAATTGCCTCCCAACACAAAGAAATGAAATACTGTGTATACAATCTTTGAAAGTACACACACACACATGCAGAGAGAGAGAGAGAGAGAGAGAGAGAGAGAGAGAAAGTGACTACTACACAGTCATAACATTTCCACTATTGCCCTGGTAGAAGAATCTGATGAAAAAAGAATCAAGTTCTAATCCACATTTCTGATCATCTCAGCAAAGGTTAAGAATGGTGACCACTTAGGCAAGCTCTGTGAAAAGGAAGCCCAACTCTTCTCAAAGATTATTATTCAGATTTTAATCTTTTTGTCTTCTCCAAGTATTTCTTTCATCTATTCAACTGTTATTTATTTTTATGTTTTAAGAAAGAGGAATAGGGAACAACAAATACAAAATATCTCAATGCATAGCTCTCCCAAGGAAGTTGCTTTTTCATTCTTGAAAACTAGATAGATACTAGACAAATCTATCCCTAAAGACATCACAAAAGTGCAGTAAGAACAACTGGTTTTTTAAAAAATATCCAGGACTATTTCCTCTTTATATGATGACTTTCATGAATTTAAATAACCTCAGATAACTTTAAATATTCATCCTATATAACAATCTTGAAAGAAAAGAAGAGGTTGGATTTCAGACCCAAGAAAAGTACTGCAGTTTTTTGACCAGCGATATTTTAGAAAATAACCAATCAGTCCAGATTTCTCTATAAAATCTCTTAGAGGTAAGCACAAAAGGAAGTAAATCCACAGAATTTCTTTCAGCAGCATTCCAAATAAGTCTGAACAAAACTAGTTAAGCTCCCTCTTTTTTCCTTCCCCATATGCCTAGAGTCTCATAAGATTTAGAAGAATTTTTTCCCATTGTTTAATGCTCCAAAATCCAGAGACCAAAAGTGTGAGTGGTAATGATTAGGATCTGAATTATTCCCAATAGGCTTTTTAAGACAGAGGATGCCCCCCAAGCAAGAGTTCCAAGCTTTCTCTACAATCAGTTCCTGACTGGAGTTGCTACAGTTTCTCAAGAAGAAGAAATCTACAACCCATTATCATTTGTGACGGAATTTCATGAGTTTCAGCAACCAGCTTTTCCGGCAGCTTAAACAGCTATCCATGATGAGCACATAAAGCCTAAAACATTCCATACATGTTCTCTGCTAACCTGCTAGCCCTTTACATTGACCCTTATACTGTCACAGTCTTGTCTTTCTTTCTGATAGGGGCTAGGATCACTCTGTGGACGTGAAGAGCATCCCATCCTTTCCAGATGAAAAAAGCTAGGAATGTCTATCCCTTACTACAAGGAATTAACACTGTTAAATAGTGTCTCAGTCCAAGATGCATTAGATCAAAAAGCACTCAGCTGTGTTAGTAATTTGCTAATTATGAAACTTAAACCTAGCCCCAAAACAGAACAGGTGCACTTCTTCTGATTCAGAGCCTCTTCTTTGCTCTTTCTCTCCTTCCTTCTTATCTCCCTTTTTTCCTTTTCAGAAGTATTTCCGAACAACTAAAAACTTAGACCCCTACATGTGGCAGAGAAACACAAACACACAAAAAAACAAACTTTATGCTTTTTCTTCATGCTTTATTATATAGTTGTACCTCAGAGATATTGCAGGTTTGGTTCCAGAGCACTGCAGTAAAGCAAATAAAGCAAGCTACACTCATGTTTTGGTTTCCCAGCGCATATGAAAGTTGTTTAGGCCAGGCATGGTGGCTTATGCCTGTAATCCCAGTAGTTTGGGAGGTCAAGGCAGGAGGATTGCTTGATGCTAGGAGTTCAAGACCAGTCTGGGCTAACTAGTGAGATCCTGTCTCTACAAAAAAAAAAAAAAAAATTATCCAGGCATGGTGGAATGTGCCTGTAGTACCCCTGCTACTCAGGAGGCTGAGGTAGGCGGATAGCTTGAACACAGAAGTGTGAGGCTGCAGTTAGCCATGATCATGCCACTACACTCCAGCCAGAAAAACAGTGAGGCCCTGTCTCTAAAATAAATAACAGATGTTTATGCTATATTGTTGTCTATTAAGTGTGTAATAACATTATGTCTAAGACACTAATGTACAAACCTTTATTAAATATGCTGTGATAAAAATGCTAACATCGTCTGAGCCTTAAGTGAGTTAAACAGTTTGCTGGTGAAGGGTCTTGCCTTGATGTTGATGGCTGCTGACTGATCAACATGTTGGGTACTTAAGGCTGAGGTGGTTGTGGCAATTTCTTAAAATAAGTCAGCAGTAAAGCTGGCCATTCAACTGACTCGACCTTTCATGAGAGATTTATCTGTAGCATGCAGTGTTGTCTGATAGCATTTTACTCACAGTAGAACTGCTTCCAAAACTGACGTCAATCCTCTCAAACCCTGCTGTTGTTTTACCAGCTAAGAGCATGTAATATTCTAAATCCTCAGTTGTCATTTCAACAATGTTCACAGTATCTTCCACCAGGAGTAGATTCCATCTCAAGAACCACAATCTTTGCTCATCCCTAAGAAGCTACTCTTCAACCATTCAAGTTTTATCACACAGCAATTTCAGTCACATCTTTGGGCTCCACTTCTAATTCTAGTTCTCTAGCTGCTGTCACATCTACAGTGACTTCCTCCACTGAAGGAGGAACCCTTCAAAGTTACCCATGAGGGTTGGAATCACCTTCCTCCAAACTCCTATTAATGTTGATACCTCGACCTCCCCTCATAAATCACAAATGTTCTTAATGGCCCAGAATGGTGAATCTTTTCCAGAAGATTTTCAATCTACTTTTCCCAGATCCATCAGAGGAATCACTATCTATGGCAGTCATAGCCTTATAAAATGTGTTTCTTAAATAAAAAAACTTGAAAATCAAGATGACTCCTTGATTGATGGGCTGCAGGATGGATGCCATGTTAGAAGGTAATACAGTTTGTATATCTGTCCCAGCCCAAATTTCATGTTGAATCGTAATCCTCAATGCTGGAGGTAGGGCCCGGTGGAAGGTGTCTGGATCATGCGGGCAGATATCTCATAGCTTGGTGCTGTCTTCATGATAGTTCTCACAAATCTGGTCATTTAAAAGTGTGTGGCACCTCCACCCCTCCTCTTTCTTTTTCTTGCTTCTGCTTTTGCTATGTGATGTGCCTGCTCCTGCTTTGCCTCCTGTCATGAGTTAAAGTTCTCTAAGACCTCTCCAAGAAGCCGATGCCAGCACTGTTTCCTGTATAGCTTGCAGAACCATGAGCCAATTAAACTTTTTTTCTTTATATATCCCTAGTCTCAGGTATTTATTTACAGCAATGCAAGAACAACTTAATAGAGAAGGCATGATGTACACTGCTATCAGACCTCTTGGGTGACCAGTTGCATTGTCAATGAGTAATAATTTGAAAAGAATCTTTTTTAATGAGCAGTAGGTCTCAACACTGAGCTTAAAATATTCAGTAAACCATGCTATAAACACTCATGTACTGTCATCCAAGCTTTGTTGTCCCATTTATAGAGCACAGGCAGGGTAGACTTAGCATAATTCTTTAGGGCCCTAGGATTCTTGGAATGGTAAATGGACACTGACTCCAAGTCACCAGCTGCATTAGGCCTTAACAGAGAGTCAGACTGTCCTTTGCAGCTTTGAAGCCAGGTATCCCCTCTCTAGCTGTGAAATTCCTACGTGGCATCTTCAGCCAATAGAAGGCTATTTAATCTACATGGAACATGTGTTGTTTCGTGTATTCACCGACATCACTGATCTTAGCTAGATCTTCTGGATAACTTGCAGCAGCTTCTATAACAGCACTCGATGCTTCACATTGCACTTTTATGTTATGAAGGTGGCTTATTTCCTTAAACCTCATGAACCAACCTTTGCTAGCTTCTAACTTTTCTTCCACAGTTTCCTCACCTCTCTCAGCCTTCCTAGAATTGAAGACAGTTAGCATTCTGCTCTAAATCAGGTTTTGGCTTAAGAGAGTTGTGGCTGGTTTAACCTATCCACATCACTAAAGCTTTCTCCATATCACCAACAAGGCTGTTTTGCTTTCTTGTATCATTCATATGCTTACTGGGATAGCACTTTTAATTTCCTTCAATAACTTTTCCTTTGCATTCGCAGCTCAGCTAACTGTGTGGCACTAGTGGCGTAGCTTTCAGCCTTTTTCAGCTTTCAACATGCCTTTCTCATTAAACTTAATCATTCCTCGTTTTTTATTTGAAGTGAGAGATATACAACACTTCCTTCACTTGAACACTCAGAGGCCAATGTAGGGATATTAATTGTCCTAATTTCAATATTGTTGGGTCTCAGGGAATGGAGTGGCCCAAGGAGAGGGAGAGACAGAAATTGTCAGTCGGGGAAGAAATGAGAACATATACATTTGTCCATTCAGTTTACCATCTCATATGGGCTCAGTTTGTGGCACTCCAAAACTATTACAATAGTAACATCAAGATCACTGATCACAGACCATCATAAGAGATACAATAATAATGAAAAAGTTTGCAAGAACTATCAAAGTGTGACACAGAGACATGAAGTGAGCACAGGCTCTTGGGAAAATGGTGCCAAAAACTTGTTAGACACAGAGTTGCCACAAATCTTCAATTTGTAAAAAAAAATCCATTACCTGCAAGGTACAATAAAGTGAAGGACAACAAAAGAAGGTATGCCTGTACTCTATTTGTACCATACATGGCTTTTAGAAATCAAATCTCTCATGTGCAAGGTTCTAGCCTTCTATGAGTTCCACCTGGTTTTTAGAAACTAATTTTGAAACCATCTAAAATTTCCCAATGACACAATTTTAATTTATTCCCACATCTCTAATTGCTCTGGTGTGGCAGATCTGAGCATCCAATTACTCATTAAATATAAATTAATAATAATTATGGGCCAACAGACATAATCTCAAATTGATACTAGGTTCTTAGTGAGTTCTGCAAAACCTATCCTAATAATAACATTAAGAGCAAAAACGGGTTTAAACAGATTCATGAAACACCAATCTCCCACGGTGCAAAACTGGACTGTAACTAAGGACTCCTGGTCACAATCCAACTGGTATTTTTAGATCACTGACATGGGTGATCTTCACTGGCAAAGGGGGGGATTCAGGGAGACTACCTATCTATCTATCCATCCATCCATCCATCCATCCATCCATCCATCCATCCATCCATCCATTCACCCACCCACCCATCCCTTTTTTTATGCTGAAACTTTTTTTGTATGTGTTTTGTTTTTTAAACTCTAACCAAGAACAGACAGAAAAAAGGACTGACTGAGAACTGTTCAGAAGAGCCACTTATTAAAAGTAAAATACAATGGTTGTATTAGGAAGGTATACTCCAATGTTTAAACAAATCATTTTTAAACCCCCTAGCAATATTAGGGGTACGCTGTATAGCTAATTCATCATAGCAGAGACGCAGCACAATTTAAAACACATATTCAGAACAACAATTACACTGAGTTTCCCTAGGCAATGTATTGGTAGTACCTGTTCTTAACATTTTTTTCATACTAAATTACCTCTTTTGTGTTATATCTGGAATTCTGAGCTCTCAAACAAGTTATCTGAATAAAAATTACCCATTTTAAAATTACCATTTAGTACTCTGTAATGTCAGAAATGTATACTTCAAAATCACAGAATGATAGTCTTAAAGACTAGAACTTTAAGGCAATTTTCAGCCTCATCCAGTACAGGCTTTATCTCTATAGTATCTTACAGACAGAGCATCATGCAGCATCTGCTTGAACAGATCCAGTGCCTAGTAGCTCACCACTTTTTTTAAAAGCTCAGTTCAAGCCTATCATTTTTATACCTAGAAATGAATACTGCCTTTTTATACAGAAAGAATTCCTTCTCTCTTGAAAAACACTGCCTATAGTTTTTCATTTGGGCATTTTATATTTATTTGTTCTTAACTCCAATTGCCTCTGATAAAGACTGTGGGCATCCTACAATAAAATACTTAAACGTGAAAGTGTGTGTGTAAAAACTTTAAAAACCCACAACAAAATGTGTATTAGAAAAGAAAGGATACCAATTGTCTAACCTCACTAACAGTGTTACTGTGAGCATTTAATATAGTCCTGAACTTCCTAACAGCCAAGGCCAACAGAGACACTAGTAACAGTGGTCTCATTATCTAATTTTAAAAATTATTAAAAATAAAACAGACAAAGAAGACTCGTTAGGTCATTAGTTCTTTAAAAGGGAGTAACTCTTGATATTGTGAAGAATTATGAGTCCTTATAAAGGGAACACTAATCACATAACAGATACTACAATTTAACAGTACACAGAAACATTCCTCAGGTGGCATTACTCTCATCCTCCCTAACCCTAGGTAACTACTAGTCTACCTTCTGTCTCTATAGATTTGCATATTCTGGAAATTTCATATAAATGGGATTACACAATATGTGGCCTTTGTGACTAACTTCTTTCAATTAGCATAGTGCCTTCAAGGTTCAACCACAATGTTGCATGTATCAGTATTTTTTCTTTTTCTGGATGGACAGTATTTCTTCTATGGATATACCACATTTTATTTATCTATTTATCAGTGGATGAGCATTTGGGCTGGTTCCACTTTGCTATTGTTTAAATATTTGTCCCCTCTAAAGTTTATGTGGAAATTTAATCCCCAATGTGGCAGTACTGAATGGCAGGGCCTTTAAGTCATTGGGTCATGAGGGCAGATTCATGAATTAATGGATTAGTGGGTTCATGGGAGTAGGACTGGTGGCTTTATGAAAGAGGAAGAGAGACCTGAGCTTGCATGCTCAGCCCCCTTACCACAGGATACCCTATACTGCATCAGGATTCTGCAGGGAGTCCCCACCAGCAAGAAGGCTCTCACAAGATGTGGCCTGTTGACCCTGGACTTCTCAGCCTCTGTAACTGTAAGAAATAAATTCCTTGTCTTTATAAATTACCCAGTTTCAGGTATTCTGTTATAAGCAGCAGAAAATGAACTAAGGCACAGTTTTTGGCGATCATGAAGAATGTTGCTATTAATGTTCATGTACAAGCTTTTGTGTGGACATATATTTTCGTTTCTCTTGAGTATATATAACTAAAAGTAAATTTGGTGGGTCACAGAGTATTCTATATTTAACCTTTTCAGGCACTGCCAGACTGTTTCCCATTCTTTTTTTTTTTTTTTTTTTTGAGGCAGAGTCTCGCTCTTTTGCCTGGGCTGGAGTGCAGTGGCCGGATCTCAGCTCACTGCAAGCTCCACCTCCCGGGTTTACGCCATTCTCCAGCCTCAGCCTCCCGAGTAGCTGGGACTACAGGCGCCCGCCAACTCACCCGGCTAGTTTTTTGTATTTTTAGTAGAGACGGGGTTTCACCGTGTTAGCCAGGATGATCTCGATCTCCTGACCTCGTGATCCACCCGTCTCGGCCTCCCAAAGTGCTGGGATTACAGGCTTGAGCCACCGCGCCCGGCCTGTTTCCCATTCTTACCAGCAACAGACAGAGCCTCCAAATTCAGAGAGCTCTTTTTTAGTCACTATTCCAACTCTCCACAGAGAAGAAAAGCCATCTATAGAACCTGAATCACCACATCACAAATAGCTCAGAAGACCGAATTCAGAACTGGATTACAGCATGCTCCAACTTAATCTCACACCCAGCTCTACATGATAGGGTTTGGTTAAAGGCAGCACAATGTAAGACTAAAGCAACATTTTATAACTACTAATCTATCTTCTAGATGAAGTTCCCACAAATTTTCAGGTTAGGTAACCATACATGTGAACCATAACAGCTCACCAATAAGGAGTGAACTGTATCACTATGGTTCAGGCCACACACATCCACTAATTAATACTTTTTCATTTCTTCTTTGTTTACTTCTGTAAGTCAGAGAGTCTCAAAATATGATCTAGGGACTCCTGAGGGAGTTTAAGACCTTTTTGGTGGCTCAAGGTCAAAAATTCTTCATAGTAATACTAAGATATTATTTGTCTTTTTCTATTCTCATTCTTTCACAAGTGTAGCATTTTCAAGATACTACATGACAAATAAGATAGAATATCGAACATGCCATGAGAATACAGTCGTCATCTATAAAGCCACACATTAAAGATTATTTGCCAAAATGTAAAACAATGCTGCTTTTCTGTTTTTCATAAACATAGGTACTATTTATAACATAGTGGGCTCACTATTTGTAAAATTATTTTAAAAAATTCTTTACATTTCTTAATTTTTGAAAGATAAATATCAATAGATATGCCATAAACAATAGCCCTTTGGAGTCTTCAACAATTTTTAAAAGAGTAAAGACATTTAAGACCAAAAAGTTTGAGAACCACTGCTGTAAGTAAAAGTAGTATTTCTGTAATAAGATTAAAAAATAATTTTGGGTTTTGAAATTCAAACAAATATTTAACTCCAAAAGCCCATTATATTCATTCAACAAAAATTCATTTAATGTCTATCATGTATGTACCAAATATTATGCCAGTATACTGTAGCATTCTTGCAATTATTCACCACTGTTCATTTCCTGTCTATAAAATAAATGAGGGGAAAAGATGTGTTCACATGATAAAATTATGGCATATTTCACTGTATTCAAATGCACAGGTCGATTGTTACAACTACTGTGACTACTTTGCCATCTTGTGTTCAGTAAAGAAATTGCACATTACTATAATTACTTCCTGTCAATTACTTCCTGTCAACTGCTGAGAAAAGGTGTTAAAATATGCAACTGTGGTTGAGGATTTTAATTCTACCCCTCAATTCTATCAATGTTAGCTTCATTCCTTTTCAATCTTTGCTATCACAGGCATAAACAGTTTTCCTAATTAAATGACCCTTTTTATCATTTTAAAATGTCTTTATCTCTGGTAAGATTCTTTGCCTCATAATCCTTTTTATCAGATATTAATATAGTCCAACCAATAATAAAACTTACTAGCTGGATAGCATACTTTTTCCCAAACATTTACTTTAGCCTATTTGTGTTTTTAAAGTATATCTCTTATAGACATCATGTAATCAGGTCTTGATAATACATCTACACATGGGTGCACACAAAGAGATAATCTCTGTCTTATCTATAATTAAGATAATTATCAATAATCATTATAATTACATTATATTTAATTATAAACTATCATTTAAACTATCACTTGATTCATTTACACTTAATTATTAATGAGGGAGATTTTACTAATCTCCCTCCCAGCCCCAAGTTTTCTGTCATAGGTCTTGGTTTCTCTTTCCCTGCCTTCTTTTGGGTTAACCAAACTTTTTTCAGAATTTCATTTAATCGATTGGCTTTTTGGCCTTCCTCTTTAAATTACTTTTTAAGTGCTTGTTCTAGGAACTGTAGTATATATCCTCAACTTCTACCTGCTTACTTAAGAGTTAATATTGTATGCCTTCCCATGTAATGTAAGAACCATTTACTGCTAACTCCTATCCTTTAACTCCACAATACAATGTTATAACTTTTATAGTCATGTATTTTTATACATGTATTTTTATAAAATGAAGAGGACAAAAAGTAGTATTTTCTCTTACTCACACATTTACCACCTCCTAAATATCTGAACTTCTATCTGGTATCACTACCTTTCAACCTGATGAACTTCTTTTAGCATCTCTTATATTGTAGGTCTACAGGTAATAAATTTCCAGTTTTGGTTTATCTGAAAAAGTCTTTACTTCATCTTTATCCTTAAAGAATTCTGTCTCTGTACGGGTATAGAATTCAGGGTTGATGCTGTTACTTTTTCTTCAGCAGTCGTTTTTAGTATTTCCTACTGAGTTTTCTCTGGCAGCTTTCAAGATTTTCTCCTTATTTGTGAGCTTTTAGTACTTTTAAATAGGATGTGCCTAGATGTTATTTTCTTTGTGTTGATTATGTTTAGATTTGCTAAGCCTCTGAATTTACAATTTATGTCTCTCACTAAATTTGTAAAATACATGGCCATTATTTCTTCAAATATTTTTCTGCCCCATTTTTTAATTCCTCTCCTTCTAGAATTCCAATGACACATTTATTAAACATTTTTATTTTGTCTGATAGGCCCCTTAGTCCCTGTTCATTTTATTTCTGATAATTTTCCTGTCTGTTCTTCAGATCGACATTTCTATTCATCTATCTGTAAGTTCATTAAGTCTTTTCTATGTTACCTCCAATCTGCTATTAAGATCATTCAACAAATATGTTACTTCATATGTTTTTCAATTCTAGATTTCTATTTTTTAGTTTCTATTCTTCTGAGAGTTTCTATTTTTTATTCATTATATCCATATATTCTTTTGTTTGTTTGTTTTTTGAGATGGAGTATCACTCTGTTGCCCAGCCTGGAGTGCAGTGGCGCGATCTCGGCTCACTGTAACTTCCGCCTCCCAGGCTCAAGTGATTATCCTGCCGCATCCTCCCGAATAGCTGGGACTACAGGTGTGGGCCACCATGCCCTGATAATTTTTTGTATTTTTAGTAGAGACGGGGTTTTACCATGTTAGCCAGGATGGTCTCTATATCCTGACCTCATGATCTGCCCGTCTCAGGCTCCCATAGTGCTGGGATTATAGGCATTAGCCACCGCACTGGGCCTATATCATATATTCTTTAACTTACTTAGTACAGTTATAAATAGTGCTTTAAAATACTTGCAAACTAAGTTCAACATCTGGATCATCTCAGAGTCAGACTCCAATAACTGCCTTTTCTCTTGAGTACATCTGGTAACTTTGGATTATAGTCTGACCCTATAAATATGTTGTAGAAACTTTGGATTCTGTAATATTCCTGCAAAGATTATTGACTGTTTTAGTAGGCAATTAACTTGACTGGACACAACTCCAAACTGCTTACCCTTTGCTGGGGTGAAAAATGAAGCCTCTGTTCAATGTTTTTAGCCTTCAGGTAGCTTAGAGTCTGTCCCATATACAAGATTTATACAGTTTATACCCTTCTCTGAATCTTTTTCTGGATTTTCTCCCTCATTTTCCAGTTACTGCAGATGCCCCAACTTCTGACATCTAGTTATTCAAGCCAGGAAGACTTTGAGTCTCCACCTGAGTTTTCACCTTCACAGCACCAACACACACATAACCTCAAGTTCAATGCCATAAAAAATGGGAAACTCACACGGTGACATCCCTTCTTCTATATATAGGTGACTGTTACCTCTAGTTTCTGTCTGCTTTTGGTTATGCACCAGTATCTTTAGAGAGGATTTTAAAATATTTTGTCTGAGTTTATAGTTGGCATTTCCTGGAGTCTTGGTCTAATAGGAGATAATCAACTATAACCACTGAAACTCTACATATTATTTTAGAATACTTGGCAATAAAACTTGCCAACTTCAATGAAGACAAAATGGAAAATAAATTAATGAAAGATAAATTGATTTTATAATAATTTAAAGTAAATGTGGTCTCAGTATACTCAAGAATGGTAACTAGAAAGGTTTAAAAGCTGTTAGGACAATAGAGAATTTAGGGCTTCTGAATTAAAAGCGTTAATTTGTTTCCCACACGCCTGAAAACTTTCTAAAATGACTGTAAATGATAAAAAAATGTAAAATCACAGAGCTACAGAAATCAGAAGAGATGATAGCAACTAAGTTCTGGAAGCCTGAAAACCAAATGGATGAGTAATAACATACTTAGAAGAATGAAGAAAGATGAAAATAAAGCTTATGTATAAGGTGGAGAGGAACTCCTACAAAAACTGATTTGTTAACAGAACCCCAAAAGGTACAGGAATTAGAGATTCCAAGTAGTTCTGAAAGTCATAGTGTAGGAAGGTATCAAATTCAATATAAGAAGCAGTATGAGACTGGGTGTTATGGCTCACGCCTGGTAATCCCAGCACTCAGGGAGACTAAGGAGTGGCGGACTCCTTGAGGACACAAATTCGAGACCATCCTGGGCAACAAAGCAAGACACTATCTCTATAAAAAATTTAAAAATTGGCCAGGCATGGTGGCATGCACCTGTAGTCCCAGCTACTCAGGAGGCTGAGGCGGGAAGATCACTTGAGCTCAGGAGTTTGAGGCTACAGTGAGCTAGTACTGTACCACCGCACTCCAGCCTGGGTAACAGAGCAAGACCCTGTTTCTAAAGAAAAAAAGCAAGCAAGCAAGAAAGAAAAAAAGGTAATATAATCCCCAAATCCTCTCTGGCATATCCCATATAACCAAGCAACAACCCTCCTACCCAACCCTGTGAGAAGTGTAGGTGTGCTCTCTGGAGAAGATAAACCAGAGAGACATTACACTCAGGGAAACAGACATACTTGAAGTGAGGAAGGGGAATAAACTAAAAACAAGAAGCAAAAAGTCTACATGTCATAACATTATGATCCACCTCCTACCACTACCACCCATTCCTAAACAGCTCCCAGGACACTTACTTGCAGATAACTGTAGGAGTCTCCTTAGTGAGAGTAGACCGGTCCAACATTGATGCCAACGCAGGAGGAAAAATATTTTTAAATAGCTACCTCCTTAATAAATAGAATGTGATAAAGGTCTCTAAGCACTTCAGAAGACTAGGCGTAATTATCAAAGATCATCTTATGTGACATTATTAGCACTATGAAAAAGAGCCCTGACATTTAACTGAAAGGAAATTGACCAGTAAAAGCATAAAAAATTAATCAGCAATCTAAGCAATCAGTTACACTCAAATGTTCTGAAAAAAACGTATAAACTTCTCCCAGGCAGACTAGAAGTCATTAGCAATAGCCACATTTACGATAATTATATCAGATTTACAACTTACATCAATATTACACAAGTATTATCTTAAAAAACAGATCAGTTTCCCTGCCTTCCTCCATGTCTTTTCAACTCCATGGGTTCATTTTCCTGACTGTCTATGCCTTAGGTTTAACAGTGACAGTTAGCAGCACTTAACTACCTTTGCTATTAGTCACTTGGATGGAAAAAAAATTAAAGCCAATGAGTCCTTCTGCTCTTGGCTATTTCCTATTTTCCAAAACAAGTCAGCTGCAAAGATTCATTAAGATAAAATAAACTTGGCTGGGCGCGGTGGCTCACGCCTATAATCCCAGCACCTTGAAAGGCCAAGGAGGGCGGATCACGAGGTCAGGAGATCCAGACCATCCTGGCTAACACGGTGAAACTCCGTCTCTACTAAAAATACAAAAAAATTAGCCGGGCGTGGTGGCAGGCACCTGTAGTCCCAGCTACTCGGGAGGCTGAGGCGGGAGAATGGCGTGAACCTGGGAAGTGGAGCTTGCAGTGACCCGAGATTGTGCCACTGTACTCCAGCCTGGGCGACAGAGCAAGACTCCATCTCAAAAAAATAAATAAATAAATAAAATAAAATAAACTTAAGAAGTAGATTGTATGTTCCCATCACAAAAAATGATAAATACTTGAGGTGATCAATAGCTAAATACCCTGATCTGATCATTACACAATGTACACATGCACTAAGATGACATAATGGTAGCCCATAAATATGTACAATTATGTGTAAATAAAAAATTAAAATTTATAAAGTGGGAAAAAAGTAGAAAGCCACAAGAAAACACTGCTCTCACTTTTAACAAAAAGGCAGACAATTCATTAAAAATCGTAAAATTTTGAGCCCATCAGAGAGGTGAGGTCATAAGGCAGCCAGATGATCTAAATCCCAAAGGGTGACACGCCCCTCTGAGGAGATGAAGCACATGAACCATTTCAGCTTCAGCAGACCACAGAAAAATGAGACGTCACCATAAAACAACTGAAATTTTAACAAACTTTAAGGGCCAAATATGCACTAGAGCCAATTTAGAATCCCTGAGAACCTCAGACACAAGGGGAATCTGTCCCCACTTGCCAACTCTTTTTTCATAATCTTTCACCTCTTGAGATGCTCATGAGAAATACTACAGGCAAAGCAGATCTGAGAAAGGCCCACTGGTAGCACAGCTGTGTAATACCTGCAGCAAGACTGGAGGGTAGTAGCAAGAGTACAAAGAAAAGTCCACCCACACTTAAGGCCTATAGGAGTACAAGGTGTTAAAGAGCTACTGCCAGTGTAAAGGGAAAATTTCACCCACACCACAGATCCAATCTTGAGGCAAAAGCCATCTATTGATGTGAAGGGGCAATAAAGCCTCCCACCCCTGGTCTTGTACTGACAGGAGGCAAAGACTAACTGCTGCTGGAAAGAGTAGAAACACACACTTTCCCTTATTCTGCACTGACACTAGGCAAATCCTAGCAAAATCCTGGGAAAGAACAGAAAATGTACTCATACCCAGATTTGGTATGAATACAAAACAGTGATACTCCTGCACTGGAAAAGAGACAGGGAAACTGCTCACATCCTAGACCCCTTGCCCTGCCCTCCCTGCCTGATACAAGGCAAAGTCCAGCTGCCACAAAGGGAAGAGGTATGAAACCTGTCTGCATTCTAGATGCTGCACTGAGTAGGATGCAGGGGTTATCTGCCCTTGGGGAAGTACAGAAGCAATGAGAAAGCTCAGCCCCTGGGGCTCAGATGCATAAAACCTGTCTAAGACTGAGGCTGAAACAGGAAAACTGCAAAACCCCTACTGCCCCTACTACAACTCTTACATCAAGTAATAAATAACAGCATCTGCCTTTTGGAGAGGGGGAAGAGCAATGGAGAAAGATCCTACAACGATATATAGGGTAAGGTGTCAGCTAAGAGTAGAACAAGAACAATGGGGAAAAAAACCTCTCACATTGCAGGCCCTGAATTAAAAGCAAGGTAGCAGTGGTCCACTACTGGAGGAATTTGAGGTCTATGGTACACTGATGGTAACAACAGCAAAATACACTCCAAATCTAGCTCAACTACTTACCAGATTGACTTAACCTAACTACATGCCAGGAAAAAAAAAAAAATGTACTACATGTCTGAGTGTAAATACTACTATTCCTCTATATGTAATATGTGACATTCAATCAAAAATTACAAAACACATCTTTTTTAAAAGATAAAACAACTCATTGTCAAAAGAGAAAACAGCAACACAACCAGAATGTGTTGGAACTATTAGACAGGCATGTCAAAATACCTGTGATTGATTTTTTTAAATCTAGTGGAAAATGTGGATGACATCTAACAGATGAGAAATTTCCAGCAGAGAGATGGGAACCATAAAACAAAATCTAAAGGAAATACCAAATTGAAAGATATGGTATTAGAATGAAGAATTTCTTTAATGGGCTTACTGGCAGACTGGAAATAGAGGAAAGACTCTGAAAATTTAAAGAAAGATTGATAAAATGTATTCAAACATAAACAAAAGAGGAAAGAGTGAGAAAATATAATGATGCATCTAAGAACCCTGGGACAATACAGGTTAACATGTTCATAATTGAAATCCCAGAGGAAGATGCAAAAGAAATATTTGAAGAGATAATGGCTGAAAATTTCCCAAATTTAAATTGGAGAACCCCAAGCAGGAAAAATACTGGGAAAACTATATCATAGTCGAACTCCTAAAAACTTAAAAGAAAGTCTTAAAGGCAGTCAGAGAAAAAAGAAATCTTACATGCTGCTGTGATTTAGATATCTGTCCCCTCCAAACTTCACATTGAAATTTGATCCCCAGTGTTGGAGGTGAGGCCTAATGGGAGGGGTTTGGTTCCTGGCGGTAGATCTCTCTTGAACACATTAATGCTCTCCTTTGTGGGGAGTGAGTTCATACTCCGTTAGTTCCTGTGAAAGCTGACTGCTAAAAGGAGCCTGGCACATCCTCCCCCACCCACCCACTCCTGCCCTTCCCCTTCTCTCCCCATGTAATCTTTGTACACACTGGCTCCCTTTCACCTTCCACCGTGAGACCCTCACCAGATGCAGATGCCCAATTTGTTTTTGGGACGGAGTCTCGCTCTGCCGCCTAGGCTGGAGTGCAGTGGCGCATGATCTCTGCTCTCTGCAAGCTCCACCTCCCGGGTTCACACCATTCTCCTGCCTCAGCCTCCCAAGTAGCTGGGACTACAGGCGCCTGCCACCACACCCAGCTAATTTTTTGTATTTTTTTTTTTTTTTTTTTTTTTAGTAGAGATGGGGTTTCACCATGTTAGCCAGGATGGTCTCGATCTCCTGACCTCGTGATCCGCCCGCCTCGGCCTCCCAAAGTGCTGGGATTACAGGCATGAGCCACTGTGCCCGGCCCAGATGCCCAATTTTAAACTTTCAAGCCATCAAGAATCATGAGCCAAATAAACCTTTTTTCTTTATAAATTACCCAGCCTCAGGCATTCCTTTATAGCAACATAAAATGAACTAAGACACATACTACAGGAAAAAAAGAATGATGGCAGAGTTCTCATCTATGCAAACTAGAAGATAGAGTGACATATTTAAACTGATGGGAAAAAGAACACTATCAATCTAGAAATGTATGCCCAATAACAATATATCTTTAAAATGAAGGCAAAATAAAGACATTTCAGAAAATAAAAGTGAAGAAATTCATTGCCAACAGATCTGCACTATAAAAAAATGTGAAAAGGGCTTGGCGCGGTGGCTCACACCTGTAATCCCAGCACTTTGGGAGGCCAAGGCGGGCGGATCACAAGGTCAGGAGATCGAGATCATCCTGGCTAATATGATGAAACCCCACCTCTACTAAAAATACAAAAAATTAGCCGGTCGTGGCGGCACACGCCTGTACTCCCAGCTATCAGGAGGCTGAGGCAGGAGAATTGCTTGAGCCGGAGAGGCGATGGTTGCAGTGAGCCGAGATTGTGCCACTGCACTCCAGCCTGGCAACAGAGCGAGACTCTGTCTTTTAAAAAAAAAAAAAGAAGTTAAAGGAAGTTCTTCAGCAGAAATCTGGATCAACAAAAAGGAATAACAAGCACAGAAAATGGTAAAATGTGGGTACATATAAAAGATAATTTTTTAAAATTTTATCTCTTTGAAAGATAAGTAACTGTATAAAGCAAAAACAGTAACATACTGTGAGATTTAGAGCTTATATAGAAGTAAAATGAATAACAACAACAGCATAAAGCACAGAAAAGGGAAATGGAAGTATATTATTAAAAGGTTATTATACTATATGTGAAACAGTCTATTATTTGAAAGTAGACTGATAAATTAGAAATGTATATCATAAACTCTTAGAGCAACTGCTAAAAAAGGTAAAGAAGTATAAAAAATAATAGTGGAGAAAAAATGGTTTCATTAAAATATAATGATAACTATGTCAACAATGGATGAATCCAGGCAGTTGAAGAATTTATGGAATTCACTGCATCACACTTACAACTTTTTTGTAAGTCTGAAATTTTTTCAAAATAAAATGCTTAATTAAAAAGTATTTAATAAATGACAAAAATGACTCTTAAGAAATCTTCAATATTTACCCAATCCCCACAGTATGCAAAGTCTACAAAAGAAAATACAAAACTATACAAAGGAGAGAAACCATATGAAACCTATCAGGCTGTTGCTTACATCTGAATTAATAGACCATGAATCTATATCAGAGAACTGTCCAGAAATAACAAAGTTTCTTATTAAGGAACTAGTATGTTCCCTAATTCCAGGAGCCAATAATATGGAAACATGAAAAATGAAAGTCTCTCAGCTGGGTTCTATCTTGTGATACCATTAGAATATCCCTACTGTCAGAGGCATTCGAACCAGAGTGACTCCATTTTGAGAGCGGGCTTGGAAAATGAGGCTGGGACCTGCTGGGCCGAATTCCCAGAAAGTCAGGCATTCTTAGCCTCTAGATGTTTGTGGTTAAGAGAACAAATTAATAGTACCCACTAAACAGACCCAGACTTGGGAGTGTCCAGATATCCTGATACCTGGAGAACAAAAGCATTCCTAATTCTGCTTCAAAGATAATGATATTGATTCTTGCAAAATGCAGTAATTAAGAAAATTAATCCTTTATCACAAACCCTTGTAGCAGAGCACATCTCCACATGTATACAAGCATTGTACCTAGGGTGGATGCGTTCCTCCTCTCACTCTCAGGAGCTCCCTACTCTGTCCTATAGAGTAGCTGTACTTTCACTACTTTACTTTCTTAATAAACTTGCTTTACTTTGCACTGTGGACTCATCCTGAATTCTTTCTTGCACAAGATCCAAGGATCCTCTCTTGGGGTCTGGATCAGGACCCCTTTCCTGTAACCACAGAAGGGAATATAGTGCAGAAATCCTGACCCAATGGCTACCTTTGGGTAAGTTGTAGTGGTCCTGTAACACTACCATAATGTGGTTTAAAAGTCCTGCACATCCTGTAGTCCCAGCTACTCAGGAGGCTGATGCAGGAGGACTGTTTGAGTCCAGCCTAGGTAGCATAGTGAGACTCAATATCTAAAAAAAAATTAAAATTTTCTTTTAATTAAAAAACAAAAAGTCTTACACATATCAAAATCTACACATGCCTCAAAGAACATTTACTGAACACTAACTGTTAGCTATGCCCTCTGCCAGATGCAAGTGATATAGGGAGAAAAGTGATACATTAGTATCCTGAAACTTAAGAATAAAGACGGCCGGTCACAGTGGCTCACGCCTGTAATCCCAGCACTTTGGGAGGCTGAGGCGGGCAGATCATGAGATCAGGAGTTTGAGACCAGCCTGGTTAACATGGTGAAACCCCATCTCTACTAGAAATACAAAAATTAGCTGGGCGTGGTGGCGCATGCCTGTAATCCCAGCTACTCAGGAGGCTGAGGCAGGAAAATTGCTTGAACCCAGGAGGCGGAGGTTGCAGTGAGTCGAGATCGCGCAGTTGCACTCCAGCCTGGAGACAGAGTGAAATCCCATCTAAAAAAAAAAAAAAAAGACAAAAATATAAAAAGTGGCCAAAAAATGAAATAGATGTTCTAACAGAAGTCCTCCATACCAGGTACAGAGGAAGAAAGCCTCAGGGAAGAAGCAGTCACGGAGGGTCAGAGTCAGGTTTTCAAAGATGAAGAGACTGAAGGAAAGAAGCTGTTGGAAGAATGAAAGGCAAAAATTGAAGATGTCAGACAATAAAGGATGAGCAATGGCCCAACATCATAAAAAAGGCTGGAAAGGACTGATAAGAACACATAAAGGGATTAGCCTTAGGAAAAAATAAAATGTCTTAGAAAGAATGAGGTCTTTGAGGCCTGGCACAGTGGCTCATTCCCAGCACTTTGAGAGGCCAAGGCAGGAGGATTGCTTGAGGCCAGGAGATCAAGACCAGTCTGGGCCACACAGTGAGGTCCAGTTCTACAAAAAATATAATTTTTTTTTTTTTAAAAAGTAGCCAGGCGTGTTGGTGTGCACCTGTAGTCCCAGCTATTTGGGAGGCTGAGGTGGGAGGATTACTTGAGCCCAGGAGGTTGAGGCTACAGTGAGCTATGATCATGCCACTGAGCTTCAGTCTGGATGACAGAATGAGACACTGTATCAAAAACAGTAAGAGGTAGGCGAGGGGAGGGGAAGGGAGTGGAGGGGAGGGGAGGGGAGGGGAGGCAGGCAGGCAGGAAGGAAGTCTTTGAAAGAAGTGTCTTTCTGATGATAAAGAGAAGACAGAATATGGCTACAACTTCAAGTTCCTTATATTCACTGTAAACACCTTCACGTATACATAATTTTTTTTATCACAAAGAAATCACACACAAACACACCACCCATCCTTTGCATGCTTTTTCCTGAAGCCTGGAATAATGTTCCCATTCCTCTCCTTGCCTAGTTAACTTCCATGTATCCTTCAAATCTCAGCTCAATCTTCTGCAATCTTCACTCAGCACAGCACACCTCTCCTTAACAACACCTAACAGACTGGATTAACACTTTCTGTTCCCCGAGCAGATTGTAAATTCTATGAGAGCACAGCCCATCTCTATTTTAAATTTACCCTCCAGAACCTGTTATAATGCATAACGCATAGCAGACCCTTGGGAAATATTCATTAAATGAATGAACCAACAAAGGAAACTTAAAACCTGTCTTCTCTCTATTTTATGAGCGACACCCACACACAGTCATACAAAAAAAGCAAAAACTATGTTTCATCAAATTACTAAAGATAAAAACTGTCTCAGAAGGTGGCTCACGCCTGTAATCCCAGCACTCTGGGAGGCTGAGGTAGGTGGATCACTTGAGGTCAAGAGTTCAAGACCAGCCTGGCCAGTGAAACCCCATCTCTACTAACAATACAAAAAATTAGCCAAGTGTTGTGATGGGTGCCTGTAATCCCAGCTACTTGGGAGGCTGAGGCAGGAGAATCACTTGAACCCAGGAGGTGGAGATTGCAGTGAGCCGAGATCATGCTACTGCACTCCAGGCTGGGTGACAGAGTGAGACCCTGTCTAAAAAAAGAAAAAAGAAGAAGAAGAAGAAGAAGGATATCCTATATGATTCTTAACTAGCAATGTTAATTAACATGAGAAGAGTTATAAGTAACAGACACCCTGTGATAATTTCTTAATTAATTTATGTTATGTCACTCAAAGTGAGAAACACACACAAATGCTAAACCATGATTAACTTTAGAGCTGAATATAGTAAAACAGGAGGCAGCACAGTATATAGTTTAAGTGTAAAAGCTTAGAATCAGGTTGCCTAGGTTGAAACACTGGCTCCATTCTCATCAGCTATGCCTTTGGCAAGTTACCAGACTCTCTGTGGTAGACATTAATGTTTTCCCCTAGGATCCAATCCCTTCTAGCAACAGTATCACTTTTTGTTCAGGGAACTACTCCCTGTCATATATGCTTCAGTTTGGTTCCACACTAGGCTACAGGATGCAGTTTGTGACCTAGGTTTAAGTAAGTAAGCATACCACTTTCCCTTAAATAGAATTACTGTCCCAGCAATGGGAACATGATCAAAACTGTGACAATCAAAGTCAAATCTAAGACCTTTATCTCAGTTATTAGAGAAACAGAACATAACTAGAAAATAACTAGGGTTGGAGTTTCTGTGGTCATCTTCCAGCTATGAAGTTAGAGTTAATCCTAAAACAGAGTGATCTCAGAAGGGAAATCAAAAGATAATGTGAAAGCAGGTCCTGGGGACTTGGTCTGAGCCCCTGCATCAATCCTCACCTGTAACTTTTTCGTAAATTTTTACTTCAGCTTAAGCCAAGATAGTTTTCTATCAGTTACATCTATGACTCCTCACTAATATATTCTACCAGCTTCAGTTTTCTTATTTGGTAAATGCAGATTCTCTAAGCTTCAGTCCCCTAAATCTGTGAAATGGAGGACCTACCTCACTGGTCTGTTGTGAAAATTAACACTGAGCACATAGCATATAACTGACACATCAATAACCCTGCTAGGGTGTTTGAAAACAGAAAGCACTTACTAAAAAGAATATTTATATGTGAGGTTTTAATCTAAAACTTGAGAATTATGTGACTGGGTAATACATTTGAATGTGCAAAAAGATAACGGCAACAGCCAAAACATAAATAGGGGTAAAAATTGCCACTATCAAGTAATTCAGGCAATAACCAGGAATGTAATGAGAGTTACTGCAAATTATCTCTATAAATTTAACAATGCAAATGCTGAAGAAAAAAAAAATCTTAAAGTAGCTACATCACTAATCAAAGTAATGAAGCAGAAAACAACAAGTAATGAAACAACAAACAATGAAACAGAAAAGAAGCAACAGAGAAAATACAAACCAAAATTAGTTTCTTCAAAATGTTAATAAAATTGATAAACTTCTAGTAAGACCGATCAAGAAAAAAAGAGGGAAAAAATTAGCAACACCAGGAATGAAAAAGGACATATAGGGTACATCATAGAATTTAAGACATTAAAGAAATAAAAAGGGAATATTACAAATAACTATATGCCAATATATTCAATAACAGACGAAATTAACAAATTCATTGAAAAACACAACTGACTAAAACTGACACAACAATAAAGAGAAAATTTAAATAGCCCCGTATCCTTTTTAAAATTGTATTTGTAATAAAAAAGAAAAACTTTCCCACAAAGAAAATTTCAGAATGTTGGCTGCAGTTTGTAAAGCACTGTGTCAACCAAACAGAACACCTGAGGGTTAGACGAGGCCCTGAGATCAGCAGTTTTTCCTCTCCACTAGATTTTTAATGAATGGGAGAGAAGTACGGAGAGAGAAAAAGTGAAAAAAAGGAGAAGGAAGAGAGTGAATGACAGTTTAGGAGATAAAGACAGGGTAAAAGTAAGAGACAGCTAATAATCTTAGATGTCAGAGGCAGCTTGAAAAATTTGTGGGTTAGGTTAGAAATCAATGAACGGGCTGGGTGCGGTGGCTCACACCTGTAATCTCAGCACTTTGGGAGGCCAAGGCTGTGGATCACCTGAGGTCAGGAGTTCCAGACCAGCCTGGCCAACATGGTGAAACCCCCATCTCTACTAAAAGTACAAAAAATTAGCCGGGCATGGTGGCAGGCACCTATCATCCCAGCTACTCGAAAGGTTGAGGCAGGAGAATCGCTTGAACCTAGGAGGTGGAGGTTGCAGTGAGCTGAGCTGAGATGTTGCCACTGCACTCCAGCCTGGGTGACAAGGGTGAAACTCCGTCTCCAAAAAAAAAAAGCAAAAGCAAACAACGAATGAAGGGAAATGTACCACTAAAATAATTTTGATTTTCTTCAAGGCAGAACATTGTTGATTTGTTTTCAAGGCAGAGCATTGCCTTCTTTGACCTCAGCTAGGAACCTGCATGTTGGGCGACAAAGATTTTTTCACTGCTCTGTGCGTGTCTTTGCATGTCTAAAAGTACTGTGAGTACTGAGTTTGAGGTTACAAATACAATGGGTTTTAATCTAACCTAAACAAGAAAGAAGAGAGTTGAAGAGAGTTGTTCAAAAATCTGTCAAGAAACTAATGATGATAGTACACAAAGTAAACTATAGAATGGTTGAACTAACTGTAATAATGATACATTATTATTTAGATAGTATATTACTAGGTTAATATGTTCTATTACAAATTAAAACAACAGTTCCAAATTTGAAAAACTTTCCCTGCTATGGACAAATAACACTGCAGTTTTTGAAAACAGAATTGAACCAGGGAGCCAAGGAAACCTAGGGAAAAAAAAAACGGTTAGATAAATCAGCTCTATTTTTGGTGGGTCTGAATTTAACCTAAAAAGTATAAAGCTTTCTTTATCATTACTACAGTATAAATAAAATATAATCTAAAGAAATACAGTTGAAAATCCTTATTCATGGCAGTTATTTCCATAAAATTGCTGCAAACACTGAATTAGTAAATACTGACCCATTGCTCCTTGGAAAAAATACAAAATTGGGTTCCTGTATGCTGTAAACACTGAATTAGCGAATACTGACCCATCGCTACTAGTAAAAAAATACAAAGTTGGGTTCCTATGAGCCTATAATGACAACATGTTTGTCAACCAATCAATACATAACCTTGTTTAATGTGTGCTGCTGTTTAAAGACACCTTATTTAATACACATTGTTGATTCATGAACACTGAACTCACAGCCAACAGCTGTAACTCACTACAACTCATGTCTGAATGAAGCCTATCTGACATATATTTTCTCCATAAGGTATACTACACTTTCTTGCCACAGCACTTCAGCACTATTCTTGGGGGCCATTTTAAACAGTGAAATCACCAACCAAAAACACAAAAATGTAAAAATTATGGCACTAAATAGATCTCAAAAAAAGACACTCCCTTTTTTTTTTTTGAGTCAGAGTTATGCCCTTGTCACGCAGGCTGGAGTGCAGTAGTGCAATCTCGGCTCACTGCAACCTCTGTCTCCCGGGTTCAAGCAATTCTCCTGCCTCAGCCTCCAGAGTAGCTGGGATTACAGACATGTGCCACCATGCCTGGCTAATTTTTTGTATTTTTAGCAGAGCTGGAGTTTTGCCATGTTGGGCAGGTTGTTCTCGAACTCGTGACCTCAGGTGATCCGCCTGCCTCAGCCTCCCAAAGTGCTGGGATTACAGGCGTGAGCCACCACGCCCGGTCAAAAAGACACTTTTTTACAGCGTAAGAACTGAAACAAGAAGTTAGAACATCGCCTTGTCTAACCTCAGCTAGGAATGTGCACGTTGGGCAACAAAGATATTTTTCACTGCTCTGTGTGTGTCTTTGAATGACTAACAGGCACTGAGTACTGAGTTTGAGGTTATGAATACAGTTTAGCAAATAGGTAAACTTGCAAATATAAAGTACATGAATAATGAGGATCACAAACATTCACACTACCATCCTATGAGTAAATTTTAAAAGGTTTGTTGTACATGAACCCAGAAATCTAAATAACTATAATGGAAATATAACAGGAATGCTGTTATATTCACAGCATTCACAAACATTTACACTACCATCCTATGAGTAAATTTTAAAAGGTTTGTTGTACATGAACCCAGAAATCTAAATAACTATAATGGAAATATAACAGGACTAAATACTACTTCTTACGATCCACTTCACAAGTTTTAAAAAACAGTCATGAAATTAAAAAAACAGACCCATTATAAGCCACTTTTGCAGTGGCATCAAGCAGGCCTCTTCCATTTACTAGTATATGACCATCAGCATAAGGAGAAATCAAAATATGTTCATTTCTAAATAAGTGAAATCCATAAAATACCATTTGGAGAACCTAATCTGCTAAATTTTTAGCAACAGAGACACTAGTCCTTTGGCTGTAGTCAACGTTTTTTGAAATACCATTTATTCAAATAGACTGTTATTGAGTATCAAGCCACACTTCCCTCACCCTCACTAAGATAAAAGGCTGAACCATGCTGCCCAAATGATGATTTCACTACTTAATGCATCATTACTAACACTGACTATACTACAATAAAACGTATCATACTACAGTAAAAACAGTCTGATCTAGGCTTGACAGAAGAACTCTCAGATGAGTGATTTACCTACTTTCTCAACACTTTACATGTTTGTAAATCTTTAGTTCTTGAGAAAGGGAGGGAGAAACAACAGTAAAAGAGAAAAATATAAAAGCATGAATTAATGGTAAATTCGACGTTTTTTTAAAAAGCAGTAATACTCCTACCAACCCATTTCTTCAGCATTCCAGTTAACTACTACTGCTTTACAATAATTACAGACTTTACAGAAAATAGTGAAAATTAAATGAACAAATTAGGAACTTGATACACGTCTTAGAGATTATTCCAAACTGATGCTCATGTTTTACATCCCACTGTCAGCCAAGTGCTGTTTTTATAACATCATTTTAAGGTATGTGACCAGGCTCAGCACACCTGAACATGAAGCAGAAATGCTGCTACTTATTCAAAAAGAGAAAATAGTTCCCAAAATATTAGCCATAAAAACCCACACCAAATTGTGTATTTTCTAAGACTTCCTGAAGAAACTGATTGTGTCTCCCACATTGTGACCAGTTGAATTCAGACCTAATCTAAAAATGGGGCAGTTGTCACAAAATGAAGGAATTAGTACTTTAAAAAAGGGGAAAAAATGGCACTATCATACCATGCTTCCCTGTGGCACAGTTTTGATTAAAACTTGGGTCCAAACACTATCTCTGACCTTCAAGACTAAAGTTGGCACACACATTCCCCCATTAAGAAGCTATCGGTAATATTTTAAATTAGAACAGCTGTGAAGAAAAAGATAATTTTGTTTAGTCATATTGTCAGGTTCTGAGGTCTGAGGGGAGTGGGTGGGCAAGTGGCAGGTAGCTGGAAAAACACTCAAGGAATCGTAGAGAGTTTCAATATGGCTTTACTCGCTCTCTGGGTGCGAGCAAGCTGTATGTACAGCATTAAGCAGGGCAATTATACTTTTTACAGACAATAGTGACTCAGAGCCAAGCACAAGCTCACACGGCATGGTTACATAATGTGCGAGGTTGTGTGCCTGCGCTCCAAACCCGCTGAGTCATGCTGCACAGAAAGGCCACTTTGGCCTACTCCTGACTAAAGCAGAGCCATTTCCCCTATACAAGTATTTTTAGTTTCATTTGGGATCATGTTAGAAGTTACCAGTAATCTGTCTGTCTCACATTCACCCTCTTATTCCATGACCTTTGTCAACATTCTGGTTCACCTCCTGTTATCATCTGAACTTCTGTCAGAAGATAAATGCTTTCCTTATCCCATTTCAATTCACCACACCTACCACCAGATTAATCTTTCCAAGGCATACTCTTATAACACTGCCCCCACATTCAAATCCCTTCAAGAGTACACACTGCCATCTATATGAGGAACACATTTCCCAGTCTGGTTCAAGGTTGTCCACAATCTGACCTAACATACCTTTCCAGCCTTCTTTCTTAAAATTCTCCAACAATTAACCTAAGCTCCAGAACACCTCAAACTTTCCTGTTTTTGTTCCTTTGTTCAGGCCTTTCCTTCCATCTGAGTGCACTTCCTCATTTCCTGTTGAAATCCTGCCTACTGCTTCAAGGCTTATCTCTACCACAAAAGCATCCCTGATTTTCCTAACTCATGTGTCTCCCTTTCAACAGTCTGGTATCACTTATACTTTGTAGCCCTGGTAAGGAGCTTCACTCTGCCTGCTAATAGTCATTTATCCTTCTTCCATCAGCAAGGTCTAAACTGAGTGTTTCTTGATAAAATAAAAGACCAAACTGTCAAAAAGATAAAAAAGACACATCTTATTTCTACCAAGAGGGGAAAATGTCTTACTGTTGATAGAGTAGAACATGTTCCCCAGAAGCAATTTCTAAAAAATTCATGGCCAGGTATGGGAGCTCATGCCTGCAATCCCAGCACTTTGTGAGGCTGAGGCAGGAGGACTGCTTGAGACCTGGAGTTCAAGACCAGCCTGGGCAACAGAGCAAGACCTTATCTCTAGAAAAATATAAAAAATAAATAGCTGGGTATGGTGGTGCACACTTGTCATCCTAGCTACTTAGAAGGGTGAGACAGGAGGATTACGTGAGCCCAGGAGGTCAAGGATGCAGTGAGCTAAGATGGAGCCACTGCACTTCAGCCTAGGGGACAAAGCGAGATCCTATCTCCTTTAAAAAAAAAAAAAAAAAAAAAAAAACATGATTAAATCAACAGCCTTATCAGACGACGTGCTATACGTTCAAATCATTACAGAGGATATGGAACTGGGAGCAGTGTAGAGGTTGAGCATCCCAAATTCATAAATCTGAAATGCTCCAAAATCTGAAACTTTTTGAGTTCCAACATATTTAATAGAAACACTCAATAGAGCCTTTTAGATTTCCAGTCTTTGGATTTGGGATGCTCAACCAGTAAGTATATAATGCAAATATTCCAAAATTTGAAAAAATCTCAAATTCAAAATACTTCTGATCCCAAGCATTTTGTATAAGGGATATTCAAACTGTATTACTTTTCAAACACAGCAATCCAGTCCCTTATCTCCATCAATACATCATATGAATAATAAAGTCTAACTATATTCTAATAATGCCTTAATTATCTAATATCACTAGGACATGAGAGGTTCACATAATCGAATTTTTGAATAAGTGGTTTCTTAGTGCAGAAACAGAACTCAGGCATGCCTGCAGCCTAGGCCAGCTGAAAGGTGTTCTTGGGAAACTAATCTTGACTTCACCCTATCTAGTGGAAAACACTCAGGCACAATGGGGAAGTCATTTTGTACCAGTTACTTGCAGCTGATAAACAGGTAGGGAGCATGAAGGAAGGATAAAGAGGGTGGCAAAAACCCTATAAAATGTCAAAAGGATCTTTTTGCACCTGCCAGAATCCTCATTCCAGATTGTTGGTACCATTCACATTTGTATGTCTCTGAGGAACTTTGGGTAGCTGAACACCTGTTACGTCTCAATACAAACTATGTCATCACCTGCTGGAAGTTTCCATACCCTTTGCCACTGAAAATTTCACACTCTAATTGTGTCTGTTATGGGTTGAACTGTGTCCCCACAAATTCATAGGTTGAAGTCCTAACCATCAGTAGCTCAGAATATGACCTTATTTGGATATAGGGTTGTTGCAGATGCAAAATTATATGAGGTCACACTGGAGTAGGGGAGGTCCCTAATCGAGTATGACTAGCGCCCATATATACCTGATATAAATGATGAATTGATGGGTGCTGATGAGTTGATGGGTGCAGCACACCAACATGGCACATATATACATATGTAACAAACCTGCACGTTATGCACATGTACCCTAGAACTTAAAGTATAATAAAAAAAAAAAGAAAGAAAAATAAAATAAAATAAAATAAAAACAGAAAATCTGACCACAGACAAGCACATAGGGAATATGTCATGTGAAGATGAAGTCAGATATTAGGGTAATGCTCTATAAGCCAAGGAACTCCAAAGATTGTCAGCAAACCACCAGAAGCTAGGTGAGAGGCATGGAACAAATTGTTACTCAGTCCGCAGAAGGAACCAACCCTGCTGACACCTTGATCACAGACTTCTAGCCATCAAGAACTATGAGACAAATTTCTGTTGTTTAAGCCACCTAGTTTGTGGTCCTTTGTTACGGGATCCATAGAAAATTAATACAGCATTTACTGGTGATATCTGTTGATATCACCAATCCACTGTGAAAACCACCAGACACCTCTTTAAGTAACCATACTTCTTAAAAGTAAGTGTTACACTTGTTGAATAAATACAAGTCAATGGCCTCTATGTGCCAGCCACTAGTGACAGAGCAGTAAGACCGACAATGTCCCTGCCCTCATACAGGTTACAGTGTAGTCAGGATAACTGACAACAAACCAAAATTACACAGTGATAAAATTACAATTGCATTAAGAACAAAAATGATATATTTCCCTTCCTCTCTAAACAGATGGTAAACACAGTTAACCATGTATGGAGCCTCATGGTATAGCTGGATGCCCTTCATTTTTATTTTTGTTCCCCTACTAGATGTCAGGTAGTTGGCTACTACAAAGTCAGCTTTTATCAGCTACCCTCTTGTCTGACTGCTCACCTCCTCCAATACATTTATATCAAATTTGGCGTTTCTAATGCTCTCTGAGCTAAACAAAATCAAGTAACTAATATTGCTAAGAAACATATACCATGTAACAAAAATTGCTGCAAGTGAAAACTGAAGATTTGACTTTAATGCAGGACTTTCAGGTTTACTTTAGATTCTCAGAGATTTTTTTTTTTTTCCAACAGAATTCTGTTATAAGGCTCTGAGACAGAAAGTTATTGCTACATAAACTGGATTTTACCAAATAATTTTGTACTATGTTGCCTAGCAAATGCTTGTTTCCTTTCAAAGGAAATGCAGTACAAGGAAGCAAGAAAAACTTTTTCATATCAGAACTTCACTGTTTTCTGTATCAGAATATAATGGTCACTTAAGGAAAAAATACTATCCAAAGTCAGAATTATATAAATTATTGTCAAGCACAGGGCATATTTTTGTTAAATAATTGTCAATTGTTTAAAATGACATGACTATGAGGTTATATAGCATCATAATTGGAAAGTTCAGTCAACATTTTTTGAAGGACTTAATAAATACCACCTACCTCTTATGCATATCCAACAATCATCTTTTTTGTTGTGTTTCTTAAGTTCTTCTTCAGTTACTTCAATTAACCTGCCTTTTAATCCTGTTAGATCCTTTCCACTTTTGGTCAGTCGAATCCAATCCATAAGGCTTCTGCCCTGTTTTAAAGGTACCTAAAAATCGAAAAAGAAATAATTAAATCTAGCTTCTTCATTACTTTTAATTCCATTTTAAAAGATAATAAAACTCAAATCTAACAATTCTATAAATCCTTTTACAGCTTTAAGAGGTTGTCAATGTTGTTTATGCTGTATTTGAATTATAAAAGGTAGGGCTTAGAAATTCTATCACACAAATTTTCACCACATTGATGTCACAGTACAGTAGTCCATCAGTATCCACAGGGGACTGGTCCCAGGACTTCCCCCTGCCCTATATCAAAATCCAGGATGCTCAAGTGTCTCATATAAAATGTCAAAGTACTGACATATAACTACGAACATCCTCCCATATACTTTACATAATCTCTAGATTACTAATAATACCTAAAGCAAAGTAAATGCTATGTAAATGGCCGTTGTATTATATTATTTTATAAGTCTTTTTTTTTTTTATTGTTATATTGCTCTTTTTAACTTTTTTTTTCCCAAATATTTTTGGTCCACAGTTGGTTCAATCCTTGGAGTCGGAAAACAGGGCTACACAGGGCTGACCATACAACAAGAATGATATTGAACCAGAAACCAGAAAACAGGTTCTGGTCCTGGCTCTGACATTAATATGTTACAGTCACCAGTTTGGACCAAAATTTCTTCACCTTAAAAATCAAAAGAGATTTGACAGAAGAAAAGATAAAGAAACAACTATAGTTGATTTTTTGAACTGTCAATATAAACAGACTTAGAAATCATTAGATAGCAATCTTATCTAAGAATCCATTGAGTAACAAAGTTTACCAAATAATGGAAAATAAAACTGTAACACTGTAGGGAAGGGGTGGCAAACTATGGCCTGCACCTGTTTCTATACAGCCCTTGAGCAAAGAATTGTCTTCACATGTGGTGGTAAAAAGCCTGAAATCTTATGAGGCCCCTTGCCCAGGGAACTTAATAACAGGATGGTTTGGGTTTTTATTTTGTTTTATAAAGCACATTTTCAACGTTTTCAGATGAGAAGTATTATTAGTACTTTGACCAGAACATTTTCAAGATATCTCTATGGAACTAAGCTTGTCTGACTAATTTGTAATGTAGTAACAGAAGAATGTTTAATGTAAAAGCAGACACATTCAAGGACGTTTACATATTTCACGTACCTGAATCATACCTATTTTAGATATCCATTTATTCCCAAACTAACCAAGTTAATGGGTCTGTGGTGCCTTTCACATTCCATCCTATCAATCTACCTCATTCCATTCTGGCTATCACTGAAACTCTAGGTCTTTTGATAAATGAAGTGTGAGAAAATGACCTTTCCCATCCCAAACTAAAATCACTCACCTCTCTCTATTCATAATCCACAGGATAGTTAAAGCAAGCTTTCTGAAATGCAAATCTAATCATAGGCTCTCCCTCCCCCAGTGGCTCCTTGGGTTACCTTATAATAATTCCCTAGGGATTCACCAGATCTTCACAATCTGGTCACAGTTGACTGCACTAGCTCCATGTTCTAACTTTTGTTCTTCTCCATTATATACTTGGCCAAATGGGAACTGATTATTTGATTCCTTGATTGCTGTCAAGTACTGGCTTATAGTAGTGCTGCTTCCTCTGCAGGGATCAACCTAACCCCAACTCCCATTAATTCCTCTGGAAGGCTTCTCTGATCCTCAACTCCTTCGTGGTCATAACACCCTATTGTAGTACTTATGACATTATAACTGAATGTTTACTATTTCGTGCAACCTATGAGACTAAATACCTTGAAATCAAAGACCACAAACTCCAGCATATAGTAAGTTCTCAATAAGTATTTGTTCACTGGTATTAATAGAAATAATAACTATCATATGTTGAGTGCATATTCTGTGTCACACTCAAGTCTGTGAGATCTAAATAAAAGCCTCAGGACAAGTAGCATTTACTGGGTGCTTACCAAGGCTGTGCTAAGAGAAACATTATCTCATTGAATCCTATGAACAATCCTATAATATGGGTACTGTTATTCTTATTTACATCTGAGGAAACAGACTCAGAGATTAACTGGCAGATACGGTGGAAGAATCTAGGTCTTTCTCACTTCAAAATCTGTGCCTTTAAAAAATTACAGTAAGTCCTCACTTAAGCTGGTCAATAGGTGCTTGGAAACTAAACTATGTACAATGAAACTAATTTTACTGTGGGCTAACTGACATAAACAAAAGTTCCTGCAGCATATTTCTGGTCACAAAAACATCACTAGACTTCTAAATAAAGACCAAAATACTTCTAATATTAAACACTGAAAGAAATGTTAGCTATATATACATTTAAGGAAGATTAATTAAAAAACAATAAGATAATTATTTGCCCAACTATTCCAATTCAATGTCACAGGTAGTCAGAGCCTATCCCAGTAGCTCAGGGCGCAAGGCAGGAATCGACCCTGTACAGGATGCCATCCTACGGCAAGGCACACTCATACACACCCAACATTCATGCAGACTGGGACTTAGTTAGATTAACCTAACTTGCATATCTTTGGGTTGTAGCAGGAAACTAGAGTACCCAGAGAAAACCCACACAGACACAGTTAGAGGGTGCCAAAGACAGTGGCCCCGGCTGAAACGAATTTTTTTTCTCATCAATATTATAACTTAATGCTGTTGAATGAAACAACATTATTTGAGAGCCTGCTGCATGATACACAACCTTCCCAACTAGGTTCTATTTTCTCAACTTCTACCCATTTCATCCAAACCTGACTCAGTTTTTACACTCTCAGCATCATCTTGTTTCACAAAGAAAAGAGGAAAAAGAGTGGAGTCTGAGTTTTCCTTAGAATTGCACAAAAATCTTATTGTGTTTTCTTTTTGGACCAAAGACTCACCTTTGCCATCGCCATCTGTGTGACTTTTTGTCTTTGCGTCTAAGTGTTCTCCTTTAAATGGATGCTAAGAACATAGTTGGTATTTTTAACGAAGAACGGCAGCAACTCATATTCTAATTCAGAGATTCTATCTGGAAAGACTATGTTATTCAGTCAAGTATTTAGCTTCAAGAAATAGGTCAAAAACCAGTGAGAAAAATATACATGACTGGATGGCTAGATGATTGATGTATGAATCAGTAAATGAAATTTCACAGCAGAACCACAACACAAGTCTAAGCAATTTAAGGCAACATTTCTTAGCCAGTTTCCTTTTCTGTGAAATAGAGACAATAAAAGCTTTCACTTCACAGGATAATTGTGAAGATTAAAGTTAATACATGTAAACCACTAAAAATATACATGGCCACCTATAAGTACTTAAGAAATCTCTGGAAAGCTAATGAAAACTACAGATCCCTGAACCTATATTCATTCTGAACTAGAATCAGAACGCCAAGTCTAAGTGGAGAAAAATAAGAAAATCGATAAGGGTTCCAAATGATGCTAAGACTCAAGAGTTAACCGAGTGGCCGAAGTAGGTGGAAGTGTCACAAACAAAAGATAAAGATATGGTTACAGAATGAGGAACTAACACATAAACAGGAACAAACACCATTCGCAAAAGAACAAAGAACACAATTTTTATTGAGTTTTGCAGATACAGAATATATCTGCACAGTATTCCACCTGTTGCTAACAGTAACTGTGCTCAACAAAAACTCAAGAGTATTGTATTTGCTTCAAAGTTAGCAAGTGATAATAGTAGAAAAGGCAATGATAAAACAATCAGGTACCCGGGGAAGAAAGAAAGGCAGTATGACTTGGATAGTGTCTGTAAACCTGACCTAGCTCCCCAGCTGAAGTCCCCATCCTTGCACAGACGGTCACTGTCGCCACTGCCAAGCCTTTCCCTCCTGCAAGGGAACCCACATCGAGTGATGTGGTACAACTCCTTCAGGCAGTGAAGAACAAAAGACCAGCGAGGAGATGAAGTTGAGGGAAGTTGGCTAATACCGAGCGCCTATAATACCGCAAGCACAGTGCCTGGCTCTGTCATATAAATTTAAATCGCGGGAAAGGACTTGAAGGAAGGGAATAGATAGAGCGGGATAAAGGACCAGAAAGAAGAGGGGCTACTAGGGAAAAGGGAGGGAGGTAAGGAGAGTTTAGGCACTGTAGACAGAGTGGGATCAGAAAGAGGTTGTAGGCAAGGACAGCAGGGAACGACAGCTTAGAGAGGTGTACAGGAGCTGGGAGTTGGGGCGGAAGGCGAGAACAGACTGCCGGTGCGCGAAACGCAGCGAGGGGAGAGACTCACGGAGCCACCCGCTTACCTTGCTACGCCCCCCGGAGGCTACACGCTGCTGCGACCTGGGGGCCGGGAAAGACTGGGAAGGGACGTTCAGCATCTTGAAACCCCAGCCCCGGGCCCCGCCCGGGGTTCGCCGCCGGACGGGATAGTACCTCCACCTCAGGCTCTGTGGCCGGGCAGAGGCCAAGCCCCCGACCCACTTCCGGGGTCGCCAGGGGTGCGACGCGCTCTGACGCAGCACGTCCGCGGAGGGCGGAGCCAATGGGGCGGAGGGAGGGCCGGTAGGGAGGAAGTACGCATGCTCAGTTAGTTCCGCGTGCCGCACTTCAGCACCGGAGCAAGGTGACAGCTATTTCGTGGAAAGATTAGAGAGTGAAGCTGTTCCTTAGCCTTGGTGCTGACCGAATCTGGGATCAAATTCTTAATCCTGCTAACCCGGAACAGCAACGTGTGTTCATTGTTAAGCAGTACCATCGCACTACTTGAAATATGGAATAAAATACACTACTTGAAATATGAACAAAAACGCATTTTAGTTTCTCTGAAATTCTTTCCTGTAAGGCACTAGACTGTACTGGAAAAAGCACCTCACACCTTTAAGAGCAAAAATATCAAATGTCAACAGCCACTACTGTGGGGTAAGAAGAAAACCTCACCTTTAAGCATCCTTAAACCTCAACTTTAAGCATGCTGAGGACTAATGAATGCGGGTAAGACGTTAGTAAAGTCTCCTTCTGCTCTATTCACCCACTCACAAATTCTCCCTCCTTATGTAACTTCCTGTCTTCCCTGGGAATTGTGTACTGATGGAGCTCACCTCCAGCTGTGGTGATGAAGTAACGTTTAAAAGTCAGATTTGGTTTGGATGCCATCTCTGCACTTAATGACTGAGCTGTCTTATGCAAGTTACTTTAGTATCTCAAAGTCTCATTTTCCCCATCTGCATAATGGGTTTATTAAAGATTAAAGGGTCATATGTAAACTACATACTGCGGTGCCTCGTTAATATTAGGTACTGAATAAGTGGTAGTGGCTGTTCATACTATTCCAACATATTAATGGGAAAAGGACAAACACTCTAGGTAAACACCAGGCTCTAATGCTCAAAATCTGATTTTACTGTTAATGTTCATTTGTTTTGTGTGTCCCTTGGGGAGCACATAGATCTTCAGAGTAGAATTCAATAAGAGAGAAAGTTTTCAGAAGAAACATAGTTCTAAATAATCCTCCCCATCCTCCTTTAATTACTAACTTTTCCTAACTCTGAACATATTGTCATGTTTTAAACTTTCTCTGTTTGACTACTTAGTTCTTAAAGTGCCTAAAAATCAAGGTTATGTTTGTAGAATATTTTAAATCAGAAGAAAAAGTGTGTGACTATATGTGGCCATTCAAATAAGAGGCATTTCTTAGCTTGGTAGCCACCTATGACATTCACCTCTATCCATTTTTATTTGCAATTGAAATGCTTATTACAGGAAGACTGAATTTGAGCTAAAAGAACCTCATGACTATAATAAACTGTATTACTTTGACCTTGCAAACTGTTGCAGTGTTCTCTCTCTCTCATTAAATTATGACATATTCTTCTAGAGTCTACATAAGAAAAACTAACCACTGAGACTTATTTCACTTCTCATGAGAAAACTTTTACATAAAAATAACAAAAGCAGAGAACCAGAACAAGGATAAGTTAATATTGTTGAAGAATGTTCCATACTTTCCAAATTTCTTAGCTCCCCTACAGAAATGGAAGATACTATCAACTTCTGGCCTTTAGACTCCACTTTTTAGACTCCATATCAATCACTCAAATTTAAACATTTTGTTTTAATTCTAGGGATCCCTCGATGTAGTACATTAAGTATTAAACATCCATACTATTTTACTACTGGATTTAAGGACTGAAAAGGAGTATTAACATAAGAGTTACTTTGCTCATCATTTATGTAAAATATCTATAATTTAAGAGCCCTAAGATTGATTCCCTTTTTCAATTACAGATAATGATTTAATGTGTTTTTTCCACCTGCTAAGAAATCTTTACTAATAAACGAGTGATTTCTAACATAAGGCTATTTTCTTCATTATCTAATAAGATAATACTAATCTGTAACTAAAATATCCAACTGGCATCAGTAGGAAATAGCAGATGTTAAAAGATTCAGTCTTGAGAATTAAACACTGTCATTCTTTGTAAAATTATAACTAAATATAAATTTGCAATTTAATGAAGAGAAAAATTTATTCTTTGTAAGCCGCAAATATTTATAATGCAAGCAAGACATTTGTAGATGGCACGTATTTTAGATTCCAACATTCAATTCTAGTGTAGGGATAAAAAAAGGCCAAATACCAGATTAATTATAAAATATTTCACTTTTAATAATTTATATACAAATAAATTAGCTTAAAATAATTATGATACATTTGTACACTAAATTTAAACCCTAAAAGCTCTGGATATAATCAAAAGTAGCTAATCAGATTAATTTTCACAGGTCAGCTCCTCAATTTCATCTTCACTATCAGAATCTTCATAAAATGAAATTGTGGCTTGAATTGGTAAATTTTTCAGAAGAGCTTCTGCTTCTTGATATAAGTAATCATAACACTTTGATTTTGGCCAAAATAGTCTGAAAGAAGCAGACAACATGTTTTATTTTTCACATTCAGAATCTTTAAACTCATGAAATGGTCAAATTTTCAAGAGCTCCATATATTTAACAATTGACTTAGACATTTGGATATAGCCTTAAGATATAGAGTTAAAATATGCTACTATCACAGCTTTCATGGAATCTACTTGCCCAAGTATCAATAACTGTTTGATTATTTTAAGTCTTTATTCAAGCTGTAAATTGGATCAAATTCACACTAAACCCTGGATAAGCGTAAGATCAATGTTTATCTTACTTTGTGTCTTATGGATATATTTATTCTTATAATACATAGAAGATTTGTCTTACAGTTTCTAAATTCCTTTGGAAAAAATGAATTGAGTTCTACCAGTACATTAAAAACTCTGATGATAGCCAGCTTTATAAAGATGACGAAATATTATGCACCTTACAAAAAGGTGGAAATTACCTATTATCTTACTTAAAACTCACAGATTTAACTCTTATAGAAGTAGACAATGTAAGTTTAGAAATGTATAAAAAACAGTATTTTAAAAATTTTGTCTATACACTCACAACTTGAGGCATAGAAAGACTACTTCTGGCCTCAACTTTGATTCTGTCTGCCTGTCTTCTCCTCATTCAACTAAATTTGTGAATACCATATGAAATATTGACAAATTATATATGTTTTATACAAATAACTGGCATGTAAGTATGATTATCTCAGAATTTCAAAAATCTGACAAATACTAATCTTGCCTTCTGGTCTTCATCAAGGAAAAGAAAGAGGAGAGATAAGGCTGAATCACCAAGTACAGTGCAGTCATTTTTGTGTAGGATAAACAGCCCATATATTCATACAACAGAGTCATTCCAATAAATGAAAGATTGCATTATGTTCAGTATGCTCCACTTTAAAAGGCAGAAAAACAATGTAGTTTATAAATGTTTCCAGCAAAAATCATAAAAAGTTTATATTTTTGATGCTTAAACAAATAACTATCAATTATTCAGTCATTCAATAAATATTTCAGTGATCCCTTGTGCCAACATAATTCACAATTTAAACATGAATAAATCATGGTCCCTACCCCCCAAAAAGTTGACAGATGAATAAAAAAACACATCACATTAGTCAAAATATAAATGAATAAAAATAAAATGTAAGAGAAGCACAATTAAATTGTATCCATACTTCAGAAAAGAAGGGAATTTCTTATATAAGAAACAATTTATTTTCTAATGGGTAACTGGAACTGGCAAACCCAAAGAATGCTGTTTAGTCATTATGATACTCTCTCCAGAATTTCTCACTGTGGGCCATTCTTCTCCCAGGGCCCACATACTTTTCTGAGTTTCTTTTTGTTCTGATTCTTCTCAGTCTCCTTTGCGGACCTCTCTTTCTCTGTGTACTGGTTAGATGCTGGCCTTCCCTCAGGTTTTCATTGAGAACATCAGCCCTCCCTCTAAACAAACTAGGATGACCTGGCCCACTGTCATGATTTCCCCACCTTACATTTACCATGGACTCCCAAGTTGGTAATTCCACTTAAGATCTTGACTCTGGGACCCTAACTTACATATGCAGCACTCTACTGGATATCACTCTTTGGATGCCCCATAGGCACATTAAATATGATAAGTGGAAAACTTGACTCATGGTCTCACCTCCCAAATCTGTTTTCGGCCCTAATTTCCATTCTTTTAGTACAGCATTCACCTGATCATCAGCCACAAACTTAGGAGCCATTCTGGTCTTTTACCTCTTCTTCATCTACCATATCCAATACATTATAAAGCCTAATCTATTTTGTCATCTAAGTATTTCCTAGATTCATCCAGTCCCATCCGCACTTCCCGTGTCTTACAATGGTTCGTCATCATTTCTTACCTGAAAAATTGCAGAACTTCCAGTTTTACTTTTGATGTCCTAAGCCTATTTAACGTATAACCCCCAAGACTACCTTTGGAATAAAGCCCACGGGTTCCCAACACTACAAACAGGATCAAGACAAAACTCTGTACAAGAGTGTGCAAGATCTGGCATCTGATTACCCTGCTGAAATGACCACAACTTCACACACCTAAACTCCTTGGAGTTCCCACAAGGAGCCACACTGTTTCATGGTCCTGCTTCTCTTTTCCAATGCTATTTCTTTTGCTCCCACTTCCCATTCATCTGATTAACTTCTCCAAGACTCAGCCAGGTAACCACTACTTATAATATACACTTCCCTGACCCTTCCCCCTACCACTCACAGATTTAGGCACTTTGTGCCATGCCCATACTTGTAAAACTAACCAAACTAAACTTCATTACAACACTTGCCATGTGCTTTGACTACTTTTTTCTGTATCCTTCACTAGTGCTAGTACATGGTAGGAAATTAGATGTAATGACTTCTATGCGCTATTTATCACCACGGACACTTTACAAACATCATTCAGCTCTTCATTTAACAGCTCTGGGAGGCAGGAAAACTGCAGAATTATTAACATTTCACCTGAATAAAAGTGACAAAGAATCTTAGATAAAGGCTGACTTCCTGAAGTGGCTAGGAACAGTAAACTAGCTCCTCATGTTAAATAATTTTTGACCCTTTCTATAACCACCCTCAGTAATCTTTAGGATTTTCATTACATTTCTATTTTCTCCTACATGGCAAACTTGATTTACTGTAAGACTGTAACTGCTAATCCCATTCTTCCTTCCAGATTGCAAGACAAAAGCAGCACACACACTGCCTGATGCCAAGTCAATTTCATTCGAACCCTTTAGGATTTAAAAACAAAAACTGTTTTGCCACCACAAGAGGACACCGCTCTTTTACCATAGCATCCCCTTTCCCTCTTCGTAATATATTCATCAAGTTCATTGAGTACGTACTGATCAATGGTCCCTTTACGTGAGACCCTGAGCCCCTACCTTTTTCAATTTGATGAGTAACGGGTCTCTGCGAGTGAGAAGATAAATAACCTTGAAGCCAGATTTTCAGAGAGAGGCTGCAGGACCAGCTGCGGAGCTGGGCTGTGCGATGCCCCTGGCTCCTCCCTGGGGCTGGAGAAGCAGGAGACCTTTGGGGAGGCCTGTCACTCACCTGACTGGGTGCCTGAATTGCGAAAGCTTTCCTGGGGCTGCGGTCATTCCAGGGCCATCCGGCATCTGAAGAGGAAAGGAAGTGAATCCAGTTATCACCCACCTCCTTCTAGAAAGTGGAAACGTGCACGACCCAGTGTTCCTCGTGCCCGCTGGGAATGTAACCCCAGGGCTCTCAGCAGCCTCGCTCCCGGCTGGGTGCCTGTGGCCCATCGCTCCAGAGGACGCATCCGCCGCGTCGGCACCGTTATGGCCACTGGCAGGCAGGATGTTAAGCGTGAGGCAGGACCGGTGTCTCGCATGTCTCTCTCGGGCACTGCGTCCCGAGAGCCCTGGTCAATCTTCTGCACCCGTGGGAGGCGCGGCCTGAGACGCGTGGCTCACTCACCGCCTCCGCGGCGTGGTTCGGCGTCTCCTCTTCTTTCTTGCCTGCGGCGTCCACCCAGGGTCTCCAGAAGCCCGCGTATCTGCTGGATGGATAGCACAAGGCGCGCAGAGGAGACGTGAGCCCAGACCCGGGAGAATCCACCGAAGCCGAGCGCTGGCACCGGGGAGTGGGGGATGGAGAGTGGAGGGGAGGAGCTGGGGAGGCGCAGGCGGGAGGGACGGGGGAAGCTGGGAGGCACAGAGCAGCGCGGAGAAGCCTACCCGGAGTCTGCGGCCGCGCGCCGCGTAGTGCGGTCGGTGGCCGTGCACGCAGCGGCTCCACTCTCTGCGCCCTCTGCGCCTCCTGCGGTCTCCATGGCGCCGCGGAGACTGGCGTAAGGCCGCTGCCAGCTCGCGGGCAATCTTGGCTAGTTCCAGTAGGTCCGAGACCCGAGCTTTATATAGCCCTCGCGGTCTGCTGCACATTGTTCGCTCCCTCTCCGCCCCTCTCCTTTGCTAACCGCATAAACAAAAAGGCTGCGCGTGAAGGCGCACCAGGCTGAGCCCCGGGTGTGAACGCGTGCAACTTCCAAATGGCCCGGGATGGGGTTTTGTCGAGCGAATGTTAATCGCCCTTCGACACATGGCTGCGGTGAAAAACAACATTCGCCCGAGCAGCCAATTTCCGTGTGAAGAGGAGACGGAATTAAGCGAGTCTACACGTTTTGTGTATTTCTGCAAAAAGCCAAGTAACTGGTTAATTGCTTGATTCGCTGGAAACTCAGGACTTGCTTGGCCTGTGGCAAATCAACTGGTTCTGCATCCCCTGTTCTAAAAGCTGGGATGCAGACTAGAATTCAAAGGAATGAACTTAATTCCTCTTCCTGGAACAATTTTTTTTTAAAATTGGGTGAATGGATGGACTCCTTAAGAAAGAAATGTCAGTTTTTTAAAAAATGTGTTGATAAACTAGGTTCATACGCCAGTCTATTATTATCTGACGATAATAGAAAATTATTGGCAACAAGAGGTAAATTGTAAAAGATTCAGTGTTCTGGCTAAGAGAGCCAGAGACTGGAGTCATGTGATTTGCGCATATAACTCTAAATTATCTTCTCGTGTCTTTTGTGATTTTTCCCAATATTTTATCAGTATCCTCCTACAATAACTTTTGAGTTCGTCTGTACACCTCTATCACTACTTGGTATTTTGTCACTCAATGGTAATTACAAAGTTCTTTTTTGAAGGCAGGTCAGTTGTGGAATGATAATGAAATCTTGAAAAGTTATGATGTGAGACAAGTTAATCAAATGTCTGCACCCGTTTCTCTGATTTGAGTTACCCCTCACTTATCTACCACTAAACTTTGTAAAAAGTGTTATGCATCGAGGGAAAGATGATATATAAATATCATAATTTATATTATGTTATAATTTTTTTCAAAATGTTTTAAATAATGAAACTGGACTTTCTCTTAAAAGTTTAGACAAAAATCTTGATTGTAAACTATAGTTGTCTCTGCTCTTCATTCAGCTACTGCATAGGAAAATAATTTAATTATAATAGTAGCTGAGAGCCTATAATGATCTTTCTGCCAGGAAGGTGAGATTTGGGTTGCTTCTGATAAGAAAATCAGTAAGGATAGACACCTAATGCATGTCTCCATCCCGTACAGTTATTGTTAGGCTAAATAAAATAAAGCTTATGGAATGCATTTTGCAGTGCCTGACATATAGTAAGCCTTCAACGGATTTTACGCTCTGTAAAAAATATAAGGCCTTAACAGATGTTAACCTTTCTGATAAAATGTCTTATTATTTCTGTTCCATAATGTAAATTAGTTCAATCTTTGTGGAAGATGGTGTGGTGATTCCTCAAAGACCTGGAACCAGAAATACCATTTCACCTAGCAATCCCATTGCTAGGTATATACCCAAAGGAATATCAATCATTATTTTACGAAGATGCATGCATAATGTTTGTATGCATATGTTCATTGCAACACTATTTATGATAGCAAAGACAGGGAATCAACCCAAATGCCCATCAGTAATAGACTGGATAAACAAAATGTGGTACATACACAACACGAAATACTATGTAGCCATAACAAGGAACAAGATCATGTCCTTTTCAAGGACATGGATGAAGCTGGAAGCCGTTATCCTCAGCAAACTAATGCAGGAGCATAAAACCAAACTACTGCACGTTCTCACTTGTAAGTGGGAGCTAAGTAATGAGAACACCTGGACACAGGCAGGGGAAAAACACACACTGGGCCTGTCAGTGGTTGGGGTGGGAGGGGAGAGAGGATTAGGAAAAATAACTAATGCATGCTGGACTTAATACCTAGGTGATGGGTTGATAGATGCAGCAAATCACCATGGCACATGTTTACCTATGTAACAAACCTGCACATCTTGCACATGTACCACCGAACTTAAAATGAAAATAAAAAATAAAAAAAATCTTTTTGAGGTGGCTGTAATGTGCTAAGTACTGTGCTTTCCAGATAAGGACAGTAAGGTATTCTTCCTAACCTTGAGAAGACTACAATTATTACAAACTCTGGCCACTACAATAAACACATAAAAAAAAAAATTAAAGTGACGCATTCAATAGTAAAAGCGCATTTTAGGCAGATAGATGGGGGGAAATTAAATCTGTTTGGGATAACCAGGAAAGCCTTCTTAGAGTAAATCAAATCTAAGTTGATATTTTTGGAAGGATTAATCAAAGAATGGTATTGTCTGGGTTGTTCAGGAGTGGGAGGAAAAGGAACTGGATATCTCTGGAGCAGAGATGCTGAAGAGATAGAAAGGGTTTGGACTATCAAGAGCCTAAAATGCTATGCTAAGTCATTTCGACTTTATTCTGTAAGCACTGATGAAAGATTTTAAGCAGGAAAGTGGAATGGCATTTTATAAAAATCACTCTGGCAGCCATATGGAAAATGGATTTAGGAAAGGCTAGAGACAGGGAGTCCATTTAAATGGCCACTGTAATAGTCTGGGCAAGAGATAGTAAGATGTGCACTAAGAATGGAGATGAAGGGATGGATTTGAAGGATACTTACGAAATAGAACCTGAAGAATTACTTGAGTCATAAGATGTAGGTGGACTTGAAAGTGGAGTCTGGTTATATTCCCAGGTTTCTAGCCTGGTTAAGTGAGTAAATGGTAATGGTTCTAATACAGACACAGAAAACAGGGAGCATAGGATAAAGAGCAGGTGAGGTCCTCTTATGTTGTTTTATCCTGTTCATGATGTGCAGGAAAAAAAATAATGAGTTTGGTTTTGAATCTTAAATCAGTCAGATGTGCTGGGCTATTTGGTGGTAACAAATAACTCCAAAATCTCACAGGCTTGAAATAGCAAAGGCTTATTTTTCACTCATACCCTATATCCATTTTTGGTTGGTGTGAGGTCGGCTCTACATCGTCTTCACTTAAGGATGTAAGCTGATGGAGCCTCTTCCCTCTGGAATGTACAAGGAGAAAAGAATACAATTATTTGAGTACAAGGTTTCAGAGGTTTCTGCCTAGAAGGGACACACATTTCACTGGCTAAAACAAGTCACATGACACACCACTTTCAAAAAGCAAGGAAGTGCAATTCTGCCATGTGTTCAGAAAGAGGAGAAACAGAAATAAACAACATATAGGAGTGCCATCATCTGCCCTTCTGGCTACTAAATATTCAGTTCATCTTCCTTCCTACATGTAAAATACAGTCATCCCAAGGAGAAGAACTGAGAATAGATCTAAGACTTTGGAAGGCTCAGTAACATGTAGGTGGAGAAGATATTCAGAGGACAACTGGAGACATGAGGTCTGGAGTTTAGTAGAGAATTGAAGGCTAAAGATTTAAATGTGAGAGTCATCAGCAAAAAAATGGCCATTAAAACAGTAGGAATTGATTTGTTTTCCCAGGGAAATTGTGTAGGTTGAGTCCAGGACCAAGGACAGTAGCCTAGAGATCAACATTTGATTGTAAGGTGAGAGGATATGCAAAATAAAACAAACAAACAAACAAAAAACCCATCTCATTGAAAAGGAGTGGTGAAGCTGGTAGAAAGTGCATCAGTAGGCCAGTCACAGTGGCTCACTCCTGTAATCCTGGCACTTTAGGAGACCAAGATGGAAGGATTGCTTGAGCTCAGGAGTTCAAGACCAGCCTGGGCAACATAATGAGAGCCCATCTTTATAAAACAAAATGTAAAAAATCAGTCAAGCATGGTGGTTCATGCCTGTAGTTCAAGCTACTCAGGGAGCTGAGGGCAGAGGATGACTTGAGCACAGGAAGTTGGGGCTGCAGTGGGGTGACAAAGCATGACTCTGGAAGGAAAGAGAGAGAGAGAGAAGGAAGGAAGGGAGGGAGGAAGGAAAGAAGGAAAAGAGAGAGAAAGAGAGGAGAAAGAAAGAGAGGAAAGAAGAAGAAGAAGGAGAAGGTGAAGAGGAGGAGAGAAGAGAAGAGAGAGAGTTTCAGTAAAGCGAGGTGTGAAAGTGTTTCAGTAAAGCAGGTGTGGTGGAAACATGGGATGAAAGAACTCCAATAAGGCAGGAGAGGTCCAACGCAGTCAGGGCTACCAAGAGGTCACATAGATAAGGATGAGTGTTAATTGGATTTGGCAATATAACCCCTTCTAAGGGGTTATAAGTGACTTTAGAACAGTATCGTTTGACTGTATAGGGACAGAATCTTTTTTTTTTTTTTTTTTTTTTTTACAGTAAGTTGAGTTGTAGATTAGAGGTGAAGAAGAAGTCAAAATAGTGAGTTGAGCAACTCTTTTGAGATGAAAAATAGAGAATGCTGGGTCCATTAAGGGACCTTGTTTTTAGGGTGCAAAGACAAAAGTATGCTTATAAAATGAGGAAAGCAGTCAGGAGAGGAGATGCTTCTGGAGAGACAGGGGCTGGATTGATGGTTCATGGTCTCCAAAGAGGAAGGAAAAAATGAGAGCAATAGCCCTGAAGAGAATCCTCATAAGAATGGAGTGTTTGAATCAGTGATGACCATAATCCAGGTCTGGGAACTCCCAGGAAACAAGTTTAATCAAGGTGACTAGTTCTGGTGTGGAGAAGGAGGAATCTACTGTAGTGATGAGATATGAATCTGAGAGAATATCAGTTTTCTTAAAATTGTGGGAAAAAATGCATTACTGGAAAAAAGGAGAGCCAATTAATAAAAATATGGGCCGGGCGCGGTGGCTCAAGCCTGTAATCCCAGCACTTTGGGAGGCCGAGACGGGCGGATCACGAGGTCAGGAGATCGAGACCAACCTGGCTAACACGGTGAAACCCCGTCTCTACTAAAAAAATACAAAAACTAGCCGGGCGAGGTGGCGGTCGCCTGTAGTCTCAGCTACTCGGGAGGCTGAGGCAGGAGAATGGCGTAAACCTGGGAGGCGGAGCTTGCAGTGAGCTGAGATCCCGCCACTGCACTCCAGTCCGGGCGACAGAGCAAGACTCCGCCTCAAAAAAAAAAAAAAAAAAAAATATGGCCAGAGTTTTACTTGATCAAATTTAAGTAAACTGAGAAATAGAAATATGAATTATTAGAAAGATCCTAAACTTAACGTTTATATGTTAATTTAATGTATGCTACCTATTTATAGAGATCTTGAAGCTGATTTTCATGAGGCCGAGATCAATATGCTATTTTTCTTTTAGCTTTTTTTTTTTTTTTTGAGTTGTTTATCATTTCCATCAAAGATGGAATTTCTTAGCTAAATCATTAAGGAGGATATTAACTATAAGCTGTACCTAAAGAAGAGAAAACCAGTACAATTTTCAGAGACATTAAATTTATTTTAGAACATAGATATGTAATTCTTATCCAAACTGTGTGCAATATGAGGATGTAAAGCTCTGTAAGATAAATATAAAGAAATACAGCATCATAAAATAACATAATCTGAGGTATAACTTATTCATTTTACAGTTTAAATTTACTTTAGAATTGTATACTGAGTTCCACTAGTACATTTTTAAAATGTATTTTATGTAACATATCAACACACTTTTCATAACACACCAATGAGGTGGATCAAACTAATAGTCCATTAAGACAAGCATTTTTAAAACTTCGTTTATTTAGCAAGTATAATTGAACACCTACTATGTGCCAGGCACGATTTTAGTATCTTGGGATATGTTAAATGCACAAAACTGACAAAATTCTTATATTTTTATGGAGCTGCCTTCTAACAGACATCTGTGCCACCAAACTTTATATTTTACTAAGAGAAAGTATTATAAATTTACCTTATACATGGTGCTTATGAGCCTAACATGCTTTTTAATTTTTATTTATTTATTATTATTTATTAATATTTGGCTCTTTGCATGACTATAATATGTGAGAAAGGAAGTATACTCTGGCAAAAGGGTACTAAATGATGGTCCCTGAGGAGGAAAAAGAGAAGAAGTCAGGACCACATTTAAAACATTCATATGAGCTTCTATATAATCCAGAAAACAGTAACCAATTAAAAGAAAAATTGGAGCTTGAACTAGGCTCCCACTTTGAATGTAACCTGGTATTGCCCCACCCATTTTGATGACCTCAGCCCAAATATGACTGATTCTCCACTTAGAAAGTAAGGTGAAAAACAGAAGTGTGAAGGAATGAGAGGAATATAATGACTCACAGCTGCTGTTGCCACCATGTGCCTCCTAAGTAATATCAGATTTGCTTATAACAAGAGCAGAGCTAGTCTCAGTTCATACACATCTCCTCTTATTCATGATCTTATGAATATTATTTAAGGAAAACTAGTATCTGCTTAATTAGCTAGACTCCTTTTTAAAAAGTTGTACATAAAAAGTTTGCTATTTTCCAGGCAAATTATTCAGTTGTGTCTGAATGCCAGCTGTCAAATTTATTAACATTTGTGGTATTCTATTTCAATTATGGCATTATGTTTTCACACAGAAAAGCTGTGGAAAAATTAAATAGAAAACTCTAAACATAATGCATATGGGGGATCTTTTTGGGGTGATGGAAATCTTCTAAAATTGAATTGTGTTGATGGTTGCACAATTCTGTAAATTTGCTAAATGTCATTCACTTGTACAGTTAAAATGACGATCTTTATGATATGCAAAGCGCAGCTCAATATAAAAACCTTAGATATGACAATAAAGGATTGATTCTTAACTGCACTCAGTCTGGGCTTGTAGAACTGAACACCACAGTCAAAATCAAGCCTACTCTAAATGTTCGTGATTTGCAGGTTTTTAAAACACTTATTTTTGGTAGACAAAGTGATTGTCATAATGTCTCTTGTAACTTTAGAATTTGTTTTAAAATTTACATTGTGTTTACAGTTCTCTGGGCAGTTCCAGGTAATTTTGCTACAGTGCAGTATTCTGGAAATTCCACTTGAATGCTCTGATTCATGGTGATCAGAACAAGTTCTTTAGAAAAAAATTGTACCAGGTCTGCAGTAAGGACCTAGGCCATCAAGCTATGGAGTAGGTTATTTACTGCCAAGTCTTTTCCAGAAAAGTCTCCACTATTGCTGATTCATCAAAACCCAGGACCTCACACTGGGGCCACTGTAAAGAGAGGTTTGCATCACTCTAACTTGAAGTTGAGCTAAAGAGAAGCAAGTGAGCTCAAGTGACTAGGAATTTCATTTAGGATTGTTAGAATGATAAACACATGAATATGCTCTAAACTAACTAGTAAGCTGAATATTCTCTACTTTTTCCTTACAAATGCATTAGAACTTTTGTGGTCAACACTTCATGCCAACAAAATCTCATTTGAGATAGTTGATTTCATATAACTCTTTTTTTCAGTTTAAGTAAGGTTCAGATCCTTAGTGAAAGGTGGCATTTCCAAGCTTCAGGCATTTGAGAATCTTCCCAGGTTTAAGATAAAGATAACAGTTGTGGTAAAAACTGACTTAGAACTGAGCAGAGCTAGTGTGTGTTGTTTTAAACCAAGAAGGTGCTCACAGATGGCTCAGAGAGAGATTTAGCAAGTCTGTGCTAATCACACTCATACATGGGAATATCTCCACTGAAAACAGCCAGATTTCACTGTGCTTCTCATGTAACTTTCCTATATAGTTAATAACAGGAATAAAGTAGTTAATGTATTTATTTAATAAAATACTTAATGCCTTAAAATAGTTCATATTTCTTATTATTAGTTACAACTGAATATTTAATAAAACCACAATGAGAGTTCATGAGAGGTGGTTTCAATTCAAAATATGTTGAAGACACAAAATATTTGCAAAGTTCAGCTTTGGCCAAATAAACTATCATGGTTCTTGATGGCTTCACTTCTAGACATTTTAAAATTTCTGTGCTAACCCCAAATAGATTAATTTATCATACCTAATAAATTATGTAAAATAAAAATGCAGTGTATAAAAAGGTACCATCAGACATAAAAAGAGATTTATCTGTTCTGTTGTAAACTAATTTTTTACAATGTTTTACCACATCTGACACTTTATGTTAAATGTTCATTAACTATACAAATTTAATATCCTGTATTATCAAATATCATTGACCAAAATATGACAAACATTAAGATTTATTTTAAAATTTCTTTCAGAATAAAGCATAAAATGTGTCAGTGAGAGGTGATTCGGGAAAGAAAACTAAATTCAATTAACAAATATTTATTGATCAGTCATTATGAGCCGGCACGAGATTAAACTTTGAGCATACAGTATAGAATAAGACTAACACGTTTTCCAGCTCTCACAGTGTTTACATTCTAGTTGGGAAATAGAAAATAAACAAATACATTAAGGAGGTAATTGTAGATTTGCAAGACTTCTATAGACAGAATTAGAAGAGTGATTTAATAGAAAATAATTGGATGAGGCATCTTTTAAACAAGGTGGTCAGAGAAGGCCCCAGAAGAGACGACATTTAAACTGAGACCTGAAGGAAAAATGACAGAGGATCATTTTCTAAATTAGCTGCAAATTAACAAAATCCTAGCAGAAAATATCTCCCAGCCCTAGTTGGCTCATACTATTAGTAGTAGAGCAGACAGCTGGTATGTGGGTTGTTCCAGAGAAAGAAGGCCATATTGGATAATATATTTCTGTATTTGTTTCTGACTTTTATTAATTACTTAGATTAGATAATTACTTGGCTTATAGAATGAAATTTATATTTTTAAAACCTATAAATGACCCCAATTTAACAAGAGAGACAAATTTTAACTGGAATTATTAAGTTTAAATGGTAGGATACTATAATGTCGGCAATGACAAGTGTATGATAATTCAAGTAAGGAAACAAAAATGGAGTAGTATGAGATTGAATAGAACTGACTTTTTGTTATTACTGAGTGAAATATATATGAGAACTTACAGAAAACTACAAACTAAGAATGAGCTACCAATGAAGATTTTTAAAAATGAAACTACAAATTTTTAATGCTGTTAGGCATTTATTATATTAATTGACAGAAGGAAAACAGGCAAATATTATCTTCATAAAACTTCCCTGAATTATTATTATTCCACGATAGTCTTAGTTATTGCAATGAGACATTCCAGTTTTTGTAATTGTCGAAGACCTTACTGATTACTCATCCCATAGCTACTCGCCACCTCACTCTTATTCTTACTAAGAGAACAGTAATTTTGTGCAGGAGTGCTTTTGGAAAAGCTGGGTCCTTCCTCAACCACAAAGGGAGAATCATGATTTGTCTAAGCCAATCACGATAACCTCGTTCCCCCTACCAGTGATTAATTTGAGCAGTCATATGATACAGTTCTGACCAAGGGTACTTGAAAAGGAACCAATGTTAAGGTACACCATGCTTCTGGGAAGTCTTTCTTACAGCCTAAGAGAAAGACTCGACTCGAGAAATACAACTACCCCATGTCGTGTTTACTTTTGATGTCAGGATTTGGAGCTCATGAAAGGAGCCAGTTTACATGAGCCAAGAGGCTGAAACTAGCAGATTGGAAGGATGTAAAGATCCTGGGAGTATTTTGATGCTGTCACACCTATGGAATAGCCATCTGTGGAAATATCCAACATCTGGAATTCTTGTTATATGAGAATATAAAACTGCTTATTTTAATTTTAGCCTCTTTTAGGTAAGTTTTAGTCATGTGTAGGTGCATGGATCCTTGTTCAGTGACTAGCTCCTGGTCTCAGGTACTATTCAATGGATTAACTGAACATACTCTCTTGCAATCCAAATATGCAGTAGATTTGGTGTTTCAGGATAGATAGGTCAAACTACTTTTCCCAGTAATTAGATGGGTTTTCCACAATGCCCTGTTCTTTGTGTACATAACTACAAGTTGTTATAATTATACCATTGGTCGTTAAAATCTTCCAGAGAAAATGTTATTTAGTAGTTACCTGCTTTGAAAGACTAAGTTGAAATTTACCAAGCAAGGTGTTATCTAAGATACTGGTCCTCAAACTTTTGGTCTTGAGAACCCTTTAAATTCTTACAAGTTAGTGAAGAAAATTAGTTCAAAACAAAAAACTAAAAAATTATTAAGGACCCCACAAACCTCAGGTTTATGTGGATTATATCTATCAATATTTACTGTATTAAAATTAAAATAAAAATCTATATACATATTCCTTTAAAATACCAACCATTTATTGCATATTAACATAAAATATGTATTTTTTAAATTCCTGTATTTTCCCACAACTGATTTCTTTGAAAATCTCTAAAAATATTTTGCCTAATATGAGGTGAGTGGATTCTCATGTCTGCTCTACATTGTTACAGTATGTTGTCTTGGTTGAAGTACATGGAGAAAATACAGTGTCAAACAGATGAGTTTGGAAAAAGAAGGATTTTGTGGACCTCTTAACTGCATTTTCTGGAGATTCCCTCAGAATTTCTGCACACTTCTTAAATCACTGATCTAAGATAACATAGTCAAACTACAATGATAAGACTTTGAAAAGTCATACTGATTTGTTTTTTATCATCAGCTAGTTATAAGATAATACTGACAGATTAGGAGAGTTAGATCTAATTCTCCAGCTTCTCAGGAAAATTTCACTTTCCATGATCAAAGTGAATATAGCTGGCTCATTGTATTAGCTAACCAAATCTTTCTTACCTCTAAACTTTATTAAAGCAAATTTAAAAGACTGAAATGAGAAGATATGAGCTCAGAATTACTTGTGGGATGCTGTATCTGGTAGGTAGTATTATCCAGTAATTCTGGGGTATTCATCCTGAGTGCGTGGTAGGATTTCACTGACTGCTCCTTGAAGTTGGATATGACCATGTGACTTTAGTCAATGAAATATGAGTGGAAGTGATGTGTCTCATTTCTGAACAGAAACCTTAAGAACCAGTGGGCAATTTATCATGTTCTCTTCCTTCTTGAAGGAAAAGATTCCATGGGCCTGAACATGGAAGATATGGAACAGAGCTTCCTGCTCACCTGAAGTAAACCTTTGTTGTTTGAAACAGGCCATGTGACTTCGGTCAATGAAATATGAATAGAGGTGATGTGTCTCATTTCTGAATGGAAATTTTAAGACCCAATGAGCAATTTGTCATGTTCTCTTCCTCCTTGAGGGAAGAGATTCCATTGGCCTGAAAATGGAAGATAGGGAACAGAGGTTCCTGCTCACTCGAAGTAAAACTTTGTTGTTTTAAACAGTGAGGTTTTGGAGTTGTTATTGTGGTATAACTCAGCCTGTACTTTATGCTTCACCTTACTTTATGATCTATTAATGAAGAGTTCTATGGAAGCAATGATATAATAAAAAGTTATCTTCATAATTTCAACCAGTTAGAAGATCAGATAGTGATTATATTGTTTTTGACCAAAGATTTATAGGGAAAGAAATGTATTGAATTTGCTCTTTGTAGCAATTTATAATGCTCAAAACAGTACCAAACAGAGATGAATTTCTATTGTTGTTGTACGTAGGTAACATTTTGAAATTGTTTTTCTAAAAAGAAACTTTGTTTTTCTAAAAATGTTCATCAACTGAAATTATGTGAAGACTGCTAGGTTCCAGGAAGATACATTGATGGCCTCCACCCTCATGGAGTGAACCAACTCCCAAAAATGTCATTGGGGTTAGAAGTCTAAGTGAGACCTTAGTCCCCACCTTTTTTTCTCTTGAAAAACCATCTGTTTTGTGATATATAATAGAAACTCAAATTCACCGTGACTTACACAAAATAAAAGTTAATTTTTCTCTCGTCTAAAATAGTCTACCAGGTTGACATTCTAGGGTTGGTATATCAGCTCTTTTTAAATCAGGTTCTTCTGTCTCTCTTTTTCACCATCCCTAGCGTATGGACCTTGCCTGTGTTGCCCATGATAACTGCTAGAGATCCAGGCATCAAATTTATACTCCAGATGATAATATAGTAGCAGAAAAAAAGAAAGGTAAAAGGACCTGTGCCTGATGTCTTTTAAGGAGGTGTCTTGGAAGTTGCCATATTACCTTTCTTTTTGGTCTCCTTTGTTAGAATTTAGCAATTTAGCCACACATAGCTGCAAGGGAAGCTGTCAAATATAGCCTTCATTGTGAGCAAACTTATCCCTACCTAAAAATCAGGGTGGTCATTACCAAGGAAGAATCAAAGAATGAATATTGGAGTGGCAAATAGCAGATTCTGCCACACTGTTTTATAGAAGATATTACCTAAAACTACTTGCAATAAGTTTTACTGGAAGAATAATTTTAAAAAATTGGTTCCCTACCTTCATACTTACAGACTTAGTGGAATCTGGGAGTCTAGAACTATTTTCTTTTGTTCATAGCACTGAGCCTAGTTTGAGCAAGTTTTCTCAAGTACTGAGCAAGGTTTCTTTAAGTTTGGAAATATGAGATAATGGGATAAATTGATCTACTGTGGTCACCTGAATCATCTAATGCCACCTGGAGAAGATTATATTTGAGAGGTAATCTTTTGGCCATGGCACTTTTTTAAACTTTTAATATTGTAGAATTTCAAACTTAAGAAAAGATTACAAAGTCTCCTATATGTCATTTGCCCAGGTTCACCAATTATTAAACATTTTGCCCTGCTTGATTTGTTGTCCTATCTCTATATATACACATACATATTTTTCTCTACTATTTGAGAGTAAGTTGCTGACATCGTGCCCCTTTATCCCTAAATATTTCAGTATGTTTATGCCAAAATTGACAACAATCTCTTTCATAACCACAACATAATTGATAAAATCAGGAAATTCTACATTGATACAATAACTATTATCTAATCCCCCTAGTCAGTATTCAAATATCATCAATTGCTCCAATAATGTCTTTTATACCTTTTTTCTTTTCCTAGCCCAGGATTCAATCCAGGATCATGCATTGAATTTAGTTGGCATGTTTCTTTAGTTTCCCTTTGTCTGTGACAGTTTCTCAGCCTTTTTTTGTCTTACATAACCTTAGCATTTTTAAGAGTACTGCCCAATTATTTTGTAGAATATTCCACAACTTGAGTAAATCTGATTTTTTTCATGATTAACTCAAGTTATGCAAATTTGGGAGGAATAAGTCAGCTGTGACATTGTATCTTTTTCAATGCATCCCAACAGGTGTCACATACTGTGGCTTTGTCCTACTATTGTGATATGAACTTTATTCACTTGTTTAAGTTAGTGTCTGTCAAGTTTCTCCATTGTGGAGTTATTTTCCCTTGTTAATTAATAAGTAGTTATAGGAAGATACTTTGAGACTTTATAGCTACCTTGTTTCTCATTAAACTTTTACCACTAGTTTTAGCATCCATTGATGATTCTTGCCTAAATTTATTGCTATGATGATTGTTTCAAAATTACAAATTTCTAGCTCCATCATTCCTCCTGAATGCATTAGCTGGCATTCCAGGTCTTAGTATTTTGATTTGTAAAAATACAGCAATCCTATCATTCAGAATTCTGTTTGATATTTAAATCTATGGGTGTGGAAAAGAGTAAAGTAATCTATAGTATTTGTAAATGAAGCTCTCGAAATTCTGTCTTTGACAGCGACATAATTTGAGTTTTTTTTTTTAATAGAAAACTGAGGTGTGTCCCAGGCATACTACAATAAAGATTTGGAAGAGGCCAGGCACTGTGGCTCATGCCTGTAATCCCAGTTCTTGGGAAGGCCGAGGTGGGTGAATCAACTGAAGTCAGCAGTTTGAGACCAGTCTGGCTAACATGGCAAAACCCCATCTCTACTAAAAATACGAAAATTAACCAGACATGGTGGCATACATCTGTAGTCCCAGCAACTCAGGAGGCTTGAGGCAGGAGAATTCCTTGAACCTGGGAGGTGGAAGTTGCAGTGAGCCGAGATCGCGCCATTTCACTCCAGCTTGGGCAACAGAGCAAGACGCCGTCTCAAAAAAAAAAAAATTATTTTAGATAAAGAAACTGAGGCACTGAGGGAAGTTAAATAACTTGTCCAAGATTGCTTAAGGGATAGGTAATCACAGAGCTTAAGTGTGGATTCAAGCCATTCAATTCCACAGAGTTACTGTGCTCTGTAACTACTGTGTTATAAATAATCAGTGACTAGAGTGGAGCACTAGAAGTACATACTAGACCACACAGCATCTAGGTGGCTAGTCTATGAAAAACAGGGCTTCTTTTCTGGGCTGGAGTTTATGGTCATGTTTTCATCCAGTTCCCAGAGCAGATTATCAGGAGCAAGGCTGGTCTCACTTCTGCCAGACCCTGAAGTTGTATTTGTAGGTGATAGCTAAGAAAAGTTGTATTAAAATAGATACCTAGATATTAAAAATTCTGGAATTTATATACCCATTGATTATTTGCAGTCTATCTAAAATGTTGGGAGTATAAGATACTTCTTTGTACTATATATTTAAAACACCCTTCATTTCAATATGGTGCCTGACCCACACCTCAGCTGTTTCTGTTCTCAAATCCAGAATTTGTCAGAGTTGACCTTTCCAATCTTCAGCTGTGATCAGGAAAGGGCATTTACCTGGTGTATATGCTGGGGAGGAAGAGTCTAACTCCTGCAAATACAGATTTTCAGCTGATTCTGTTTTCAGCATCTCCACACTTTCTCGTCTTCAACAGTACTGGGTGCCTCCAATCCCTAAGCCTTCCCAGGGCTCTGCAGCATGAATCAGCTTGTTTCTGGCTGTTTCCTTCTCCCACTGCTGGTTTAGGTATCAGCTTTCTTCAGACTGATGAGTCAGTAGCTGGTCCTTCATCCACTCCTCTTCTCTTTGACCTTGAACATGTATGCCTTTTTGTTGTCGTTGTTCCTTTACCATCATCTGAGCAGGATTCATGAAAGACCTGAGGCAAATGCATGGGTTCAATCCATGTTTCCAGAATATCTCTTTAATCATATGACTGAAGTTCATTTGGACTGAAGCAAAACCAAAAAATCTCTAGGTCAGTATAAAATCAGAAATGTGGACTCTTATTCTGATAGACTATTACTGATAAACTACTGAGGTAGAAGCTAGAGGGATTTTTTTTTTTCTTAATGTTAATTCTAGCAAGATGGTGTCAGAGCTGGTTTCTATTGACAATTCTACTGACAAATGTGCCATAAAATTACTTCTCAACCTTTGCCCTGCTAGTCGCCCTGTCTTCTATCTTATTTAATAATTGTTATCTCAGAGTCTGGCTTAAGGAAAAGATAATTTATTGGGATAATATCAGGGGCTCATAGACTCAATCGGAGGCTAGAATTCAAGCTATGGAATGACAAGAACACAGAAACTCAAAATGGCTGGTACTGGAAACAGGAAACAAAGACTGTGTCCTGGAACAACTTGGTCAAAATGCCGCTGCCAAGGTCACCACCGTATAAGATTGACTACCAAATTGCTCCCGTCCTTTGCTATATACTCTTGAGAGACACTCAAGGTCGGAGGATGTCCTCTCCCTGTCCTAAGCTACTATAAGGGGATGTTATTAAGTTGTGCACTACTGTGGGAAACTGGACTTGATCCTGCCGGGACCTTCTGATGCGTGTGTAACTTACCTCTCAGACTTACTCACTCAGCAATAAGGTTAGCTTAGGTCAGGCTGAGAATGAATCTCTACCCTTGGGTTTCAGCTTCTGAGCAATGAGACATCACAGCCAGGAATTCCTAGCCCCCTAAAAATCTCTATAAAGAGATCAGGGTGCTTTTGGGAAGGGGGATGTGCATCACACACCTGCTTCACATCCTTGCAGCCTCAGCACTGTTGGCAGCCTTGGCTTTGGCAAACAGTACTGTGTAAGATTCAGATGGTTTCACACTGACAGCACCTTGCCTCCAGCATGCTCTGAGCATCTTTTGCTCTCCGCCTGGGGGAAGCTGTTTTAACACCATGGAAGACAGCTCAGCATGCTCCAAGCACGGCCCTGAAGTCAGGGGAGTCAGTGCCTTCTGGGGCCACCTCAACCAGTGGGTGATGGATAAATATTTCTCCCTGTTGAGTTGTCTATCCTTCAGTAGAAATTCTAAAACAGGCTCTGCATGCTTCAGCAGATTCTGTTTGGATCAAGCCCCAGCTGCCCACTGTGGAGAATAACTTGGTATAAGACCCTTGTGGTAGTTTTCCTCCTTCCTTCTTTTGTAATTCTGGTCCCTTTCTCTTGCTTCCTATGATCACATGCTAGATAAGCCTCCTGTACACAAGTCCTCGTTTTATTCTCTGTTTCAGAGAAAACCCAGGCTAAGACAGACTAAATGTTTAGGAGACCAAACAAAGTCTGATCAGGGATCATGTCCATGGAATCAGTGAGCAACATTTATGTGGGTCCTGTTTATTCTAATCTTAAATATTATAAACATAATACAATGTAGCCAAGATATCAGTAACTGGTGTCCCATCTCAAAGGAGTGTGGACAGTTCAGTCTTCCCAAGTACAGATGTTAGACCTTTCTACCATCTCACTACCTTACTAGGTATCCAGGATGTAACTCCCCTTGGACCCAGAGGCATCTTAAGTGCAGTGAGGTATAACCAGTGGATAATCAGAAGGAATCTCATAATAGTATTTCTTACCAACATGTCCCGTCTACTGTGTACTCACTGGGTATGATGCTGGGGACCCTAGAGTGAAGTTCTCAGGAATTAAAAGTAAAATCCACTGGGTTTTAGTCATGACAGGCTAAGCTATGCTGCAGTAACAAGCCCTAACATTTACTGGCTTTACACAATAAAAGTTTATTTCTCACTTAGATGAAATCCAATGCAAATGTTCCTCATCAGGCAGCTTTCCAGCGCAGGTGTCTTCCAAGTGAAACGGAAAGCAGGATCAAGCATAGATAATTTCTTATGTTCCAGGCCAGGAAGTAGCCTTCATTATTTCCACTTACATCTAATGAGCCAGAACCAGTCATACCACTCCACCCAGATCCTTGGGACTAGAGACTCTGTGTGAGCCCAGGAGGAAATCTCTGGTAGAATGCTTTTGTTCAGTGAGGGCTGGACCATCATAGAAGAGGACTCCTGTCTCTCCTCTGGCCCACTCTCTTAGGACTGGGCATTTTTCCTTATTGGGCTGTTTCCCCCGGGTCAATTCCCCAGGCTTCTGGGGTCCCATCTACTATCACTTATCTTTTGCTCCTTTGCTCTTCAGTCTTCCCCATCCCCACAATCTCATTATCCTTCTCCACACCCTGTGTTCTCTCACAACAGACTTCAATAGCTCATATAAAATCTAGAGCCTAGATTAAAAGTTGCAGAAATAGCCAACTCCCTTTCTTCAAGGGCATGAAGGGCTCAGTCTTTGAACTCCCCCAGGGAGTAAAGGGAAATTATTATATTCCATCCTTCTAATTCAGCAAAGAAAGGAGAAAGAATGAAACAGTTTTCATTCTGAAAAGGACTGAATATTTGTATTCTACTATGATTGTTTAATGTTCTCCCTTTCCTATTCCTCACCGTCTCTCACTTGGTCTTGTCCTGAGTCTTCCCCTCCACCCTACAGGTATTGTTATCTTATAAAATGAAATCTGACCAAGGCATTCCACAGTTTAGGAACCTATAATATTTCCCAATAATCTTAAAGATATATTATTTTTAATATATCTCAAAACACTCAACAGGATGTCTGTGGTAGACAGAATAATGCCTCCTCACATCGTGCCTTCCATCAAGCCAGAGCAGGGTATCCACATCCTAATCTCCAGAACCTATAAATATGTTACCAGACATGATAAAATGGACTTTGCAGATGTGACTAAGAACCCTGAAATGGGAGATGATTCTGGATTATTTGGATGAACCAATGAAATCGCAAGAGTTCTTATAAGAGGGAGCAAGAGGATAAAAGTCAGTAGAAAGAGATGTGATAACAGAAGCAAGAGCTTGGAGTGATGTGAGAAAGGGGCCGTGAGCCAAGAAATGCAGGCAGCTCCTAGAACCTGAAGGAGATAAGGAATAGATTCTCCCCTGCAGTCCCCAAAGGGACCAGCCCTGCTGATAACTTAATGTTACCCCATAAGACTTATTTTAGACTTCTGACTTCTAGAATTGTAAGAGAATAAAGTTGTGTTATTTTGAGCCAGTAAATTTATGGTACTTTGTCACAGCAGTCATAGAAAGGTCACATAGTACCCAACCTCTTTCCATCCTGGTTTCAGGCTACTTTTCCAACATCATCTCCAATCTCTCTCCCCTCTATATCTTCCAACTACTGTAGAAGAATCACTGTTTATCAAATATCTTGAAACTCTGCCTTTGTTACTCCCCTACTCCCACTCTAATTCACCTAATTACCCCCTGGTTAAACCTCTAATCAGGCTCCAAGGCTCAGCTCAAAACTCCCTTTGCTCAGGACAGCCCAGCCTATTTTTTCTCTCTCGTTGTTTCCATGCCACTGTGAATATACCTAATCATTTATTTAGGTAGTTCTCCTTGCCAGAGCCTGAACTCATCTCCAGAAAAGATCATTTAGGTACTTTCAGCTTTGAAATCAGTGCCTAAACTACAAGCTGTATTAATAAATGTTTGGTAAGGGGAATTCAGTTTTATACACTTGTCCATGTGAAATGTTTTAGATGAAAAAAAAAAAAAAACCCATTTTGATGTGATAAGGAGAGAATTTTCCAGTGATATAGACTTCAAGTTCTGGTCAATGTTAGATAGTCTTCTTACTAATACTACCTTCCCTCATTTTAAAATTATCATAGAATCAATAATAATAATGTGTATTAGTCCATTTTCATGCTACTAAGAAAGACATACCCAAGACTGGGCAATTTATAAAAGAAAGAAGTTTATTAGACTTATAGTTCCCCATGGCTAGGAGGCCTCATAATCATGGCAGAAGGGAAGGAGGAGCAAGTCACATCTTATGTGGATGGCAGCAGGCAAAAAAAGACAGCTTGTACAGAGAAACTTCCATTTTTAAAACCATCATATCTCGTGAGACTCATTCACTATCACAAGAACAGCATGGGAAAGACCTGACCCCATAATTCAATCATCTTTCACCAGGTTCCTCCCACAACACATAGGAATATGGGAGTTACAAGATGAGATTTGGGTGGGGACACAGAGCTAAATCTTATCATTCTGCCCCTGGCCCCTCCCAAATCTCCTGTCTTCGCATTTCAAAACAAATCATGCCTTCCTAACAGTCCCCCAAAGTCTCAACTCATTTCAGCATTTACTCGAAAGTCCACAGTCAAAGGTTTCATGCAAGACAAGGCAAATCCATTCTCCCTATGAGCCTATAAAATCAAAAGCAAGTTAGTTACTTCCTAGATACACTGGGAGTACAGGCATTGGATAAATACAGTCATTCCAAATGGGAGAAATTGGCCAAAACAAAGGGGCTACAGGTCTCATGCAAGTCAGAAACCCAGCAGGGCAGTCAAATCTTAAAGCTCCAAAATGATCTCCTTTGACTCCAGGTCTCATATCTAGGTCACACTGATGGAAGAGGTAGGTTTCCACAGTCTTGGGCAGCACCACCCCTGTGGCCTTGCAGGGTGCAGTCTCCCTCCTGGATGCCTTCGCAGGCTGATGTTGAGTGTTGTGGCTTTTCCAGGTGCACAGTGCAAGCTGACAGTGGATCTACCATTCTGGGGTCTGGAGGACAGTGGCCCTCTTCTCATAGCTCCACTAGGCAGTGCCCCAGTAGGGACCCTGCATGGGGGTCCCCACCCCACATTTCCTTTCTGCATTGCCCTAGAAGAGGTTCTCCACGAGGACCCTGCCCATGCAGCAAACTTCTGCCTGGGTATCCAGGTGTTTCCATACATCTTCTGAAATCTAGGCAGAGGTTCCCAAACCTCAGTTCTTGACTTCTGTGCACTCACAAGCTCAACACCAAATGGAAGCTGCCAAGACTTGAGACTTGCACCCTCTGAAGCCATAGCCTGAGCTCCATGTAGGCCCCTTTCAGCCACAGCTGGAGTGGTTGGAATGCAGGGCACCAAAGTCCCTAGGCTGTACACAGCACAGGTACCCTGGACCCAACCCAGGAAACCACTTTTTTCTCCTCGGCCTCCAGGCCTCTGATGGGAGGGTCTGCTGCAAAGGTCTCTGACATGCCCTGAAGACATTTTCCCCATTGTCTTGGTGATTAACATTCAGCTCCTCATTACTTATGCAAATTTCTGAAACTGGCTTGAATTTCTTCCCTAAAAATGGGATTTTCTTTTCTATTGCATTGTCAGGCTACAAATTTTCCAAACTTTTATACCTTGTTTCCCTTTTGAAAACTGAATGCCTTTAACAGCACCCAAGTCACCTCTTGAATGCTTTTCTGCTTGGAAATTTCTTCTGCCAGATGCCCTAAATCATCTCTCTCAAGTTCAAAGTTCCACAAATCTCTAGGGCAGGGCAAAATGCTGCCAGTCTCTTTGCTAAAACATTACAAGAGTCATCTTTGCTCCAGTTCCCAACAAGTTCCTCATCTCCATCCGATACCACCTCAGCCTGGATTTAATTGTCCATATCATTATCAGAATTTTGGTCAAAGCCATTCAACAGGTCTCTAGGAAGTTCCAAACTTTCCCATGTCTTCCTGTCTTCTTCTGAGCCCTCCAAACTGTTCCAGCCTCTGCCTGTTACCCAGTTCCAAAGTCGCTTCCACATTTTTGGGTATCTTTTCAGTGGTACCACACTCTACTGGTACCAGTTTACTGTATTAGTCCATTTTTATGCTGCTGATAAAGACATACCTGAGACTGGGCAATTTACAACAACAGAAAGAGGCTTATTGGACTTACAGTTCCACATGGCTGGAGAGGCCTCACAATATTGGCGGAAGGCAAGGAGGAGCAACTGACATCTTACATGAATGGCAGCAGGCAAAAAAAGAGGGCTTGTGCAGAAAAACTCCCATTTTTAAAACCATCATATCTCATGAGACCTGTTCACTATCAACGAGAACAGCACAGGAAAGACACACACCCGTAATTCAATCATCTTCCACCAGGTACCTCCCACAACACTTGGGAATTATGTAAGCTACAAGATGAGATGTGGGTGAGGACACAGAGCCAAACCATATCATAATGTATTGGACAAAATCATTTAATTAATCTGGATTAAATTTAGACATCTATTTTAAGGTAATAAATACTTTTTACATATAGTTTTTACGATATCTACATCACATTTAAATGTGAAAGTATGCAAGGTCTTCAGGGCAATAATCATAGCAAAGTTTCATGTAATGAAGTTAACTAATTTCTTTGAGTGAACATTGTAAGCACTTAAAGCCCTTCTGAAATTTAAACATGTCAACTCTAATTGAAAGATAAGTTTCTGTATAGGCATTATGCAAAGATATAGGCTTATAACATCAAACCATGAGGTTATATTATCTAGACATAGCTGCTAAGGAACTGATCTTGGGCAAAAATTTTCAAACCTGTGACTTAAAAAAAGAACCCTAAAATTTTATGCAATACAACTCAGAAGAATATTTGGAGCTTCCATAGTGTTATCCCTTCCTTTGATTAAACAAGACAGGCAAATTTGGTAACATGCTCCTGTAGCAATCTGATGCTTTACAAATTTACAGGAATAGCAAGAAACATTTCACAATCTCCAATTCATCCATAGAATCTTAGAGGTATATTTTAATGATAATTTTAGTGCCAACTTATTTTGATGAAAAACTCATAGCTCTGTTAATGATGAAGATTGGATAACGTTAGGATTGAGTAGGACATAGAGAAAAATGGAAATGGTTACCTATTTTTAAATACATACTTGGAAAATGAATTATGAATATGTATCTATTAATTTTTTATTTTTCCCATTCTTACAGACACATATATGCCTAATACCAGTTTTGGGGAATTTTTAGTCACATGGAAGTGGATTCTGGTCAAAGTCTATGACAATTCAATCATAATCCTAGCTTTATGTTACAGGTTACTCAAATTTTTTATGTTTAGTAATATGTTTGCTTAGACATGGCTCTTTGAAATGCTCAAAGCATTTCTGCATACACTATATGATATAGATGTTTGTTACCTATGGCACAGATATAAAGAGAATGAATTTTAATGTTAAATTGATCAATTTCCACTATCACACTCACCTCCTTGGTGACATGAGAATTTTGACCATTTCTGTATCAAAACCCAGTGGCATGCTGCAGCAGCCTCTCCCCTCCCTCCCTCTCTCTTTCCCTTTCTCTCTCTCTATCTGTCTCTCTCTCTCTCTCCCTGTCAGTCTCCACCTCAAGAACTGATTGCTAACATTTGACTAGCTAGCTGTTAAACCATTGGTAGCTTGAAATCCAACACACCATGGAAATTGGCAAATTCTACAAAGCAGGGTCTTCTTTTCTTTCTTTCCTTATTTTTGGAAGGCACAGTCCAAAAAGCCTGTCCACCAGCACACCAACAAAAATCTAACTCCAGTTTCAGATCTTCACATTTGCAAGCTAATAGAAGACCAAGAATCTTGGTATAAGAGTTTTTAGCTAACATTTTCCCCTAATGATCTATAAAGAATAAAAACTGATACTCCTAATTTTTAGATGGAGAAATGCAATAGAGAAAGGATAATGTCATATCATCATTGTTGAATGCAATAATGCAGCCTAAATCTTGAGGCTCTTATTCAAGTGATTACTAGATAGAGATCTTAGAATATACTAAACTAATGGGGATTTTATAGAAAGCCTACATGTTTATTCACAGAAATGTATTAATGCCATGCATACATGTGTGTGTATCGTCTTGGGACTGAATATAGAATCAGTTTAAAAGTAAAATTTATATTTTAAGTCATGACCCAGAATAAGGATTTTTGTGTCATTTTATAAATCTGTGTCATTTGTATTCAATGTAGTAGAGCACATAGCTCAGAGCAAGAATGCAATAGTTTAGATTTTTAAAAAATTTACCATGAGACCTAGCAATAAAAACATGAAGATAGAAAAATATCATAATAGAGAAAAATCTAAAAGACAATATGACATGTTGGGCTTATTGCCTGCCTAATAACAATAAAAGCAGGATCCATCACTGTAGAAAATACAACATATTCCTATGGAAATTTCTTGCAAAGTCTTTCGGTATAGCAAGCACCTTTTAAGTAGTTTCCAAAAATAATGGATTTAGAGTATACTGAATTAGCTGGGATAAGTGTTTTGCAATGAATTGAAAGTGCTCCTTAGAATGTTTCTTGACAATACTCCACAACCAAAATGGATCTGTCTGCTTTGATTTTAAGCTGAGGTAAATATGATAGTGGAGATAGACTGGGTTGGAGAGGGTCATAACCTGCCTGACAAAAAAAAATATTTCTCTACTTTCATTTATTTCCTCCAGACATTTTGTAGTAAAATGTATCAATCTATGAAAACCTAAGATATAACCAGTTTATAACTTGTACTATTAAAATATAATGTGGAAACAAAATATTAATTGGGGATCAAGAATAACCCAAAATATATATTATGTCATGTGTCTGGATTAAGAGAGTCATTCTAGGAAAGGAGGATGAGGTCAGTGCACCTGTATTAGAGAACAAACTGTCCTCAGGAGAAACCAGTCTAGCCAGGGGAACAATTGTGCATCCAGTGGGAACGGTGAGGTAAAGATGAAACCAGGACAATGGATAGCCCAGACAAAGTCCTTGGCCCAGAGAATAGAAGACTAAAGATAGTGGGTTTGGATGAGATTCAAGGGACAAATTCAGAGTAGCTTTGTGCTGTGACAACCCTTCACTGGGGCATCTTCTTTAAGTTGGAGGGAATGGGCAGAGCAAAGTATGGGCAAATATTGGTTGATATTAGTTGTACTTTTAGAATACACAAAAGGTGGGCCATCCAGAAACACCTGTCTGGATCAGATCAGCTACTATTACAGGACCAGGAGCTGCCTCCATGATGCCAGGAGTCTGGGATTTCCCAGCCCAAGTGTTTCAGTATTAACATTAATTCACATAGGTCTTTCAGCTGAGTAAACTAGGTATCATTATCCCTATTTGCAGAGGTGGAAACTGAGGCCTAAGTACATTAAATAATTTGTCTAAGGTCATGGAAGCTAGTATATACCCCAAAATGAATCCCAGGTTCGTCTAATTCTAAATTTTCTGCTTTTAAACTCCATGTTATATAGGTTTACAATTACATTCTATATGACTGTGTTTTTATAAATGTGTGTCCACTAAAGAGGCTGTGAAGCCAGTATCTTGAAGAAACCCACATGCTTGACACTAAAAGGATAATCTGCAAACCAGCAGCATCAAACTTATCTGGAAATTTGTTTAACTTGCAGAATTTCAGATCTGCTCAGATTTGCATTTTAACAAGATTCCCCTAGGAGATTCACAGACACATTAAAGTTTGAGAGAAACTGCTCTAAGAGACTTCATGGCCTGAAAGGTATAGGCTTTGGGCCTTGATTACCACCACATAGCCTGGCAGGTTCCCTTTATAATCTTTGAAAGTATAAAGCTAAGCATGCTCCAAAAGCTCTGATAGGCACCTTCAAGCATCAACCTGCTTATCAGAATCAACATTTGCTGAAGGCTTCTTATGTATCAGGCCCTGATCTAAGGCCTAGAAGACATGGCATACTCTTCAAAACCCTTGAATAAGATTTTATTAGTATCTCCACTTCACGGATAAGGAAATTGGAAAAAGGAGGCTGGGCAACTTAACTCTAGGTCCCACAGCTGGTCAATGGCAATGCTGGAATTTGAGCTCAGTCAATCAAGTCAATTCCTATCGTCTCAACTATGAGGCAGCACAGCAATAGGCCTGTCTGTCACTGCCTCCGAACAGGATCACCGTTTTCTAGGTGACCTCCCCAGGAGGGTGGCTTCTAAACACCCCAGTGGTCACATTGAATAGGTAGGGGTTGAAATGGGCTAATCAGAACATGGCAGGTGTGAACACTCTTGTCTCTATTGTTGGCCAAAGCTGTTTGGGGCTTCAGAGGTCACACTGGAAGATCCAGGGACTCAGGGCCCTTATGAATGTCTCTGTGCCCCCAGTGCTGACTGCTGCAACTGGAGGTTCCTGTCCCCAGACACATGAGTGGTGTGTGGGAGTGTTCTTTCTGTGACAAATATAATAGACTCCAGATTCCACTCTCTAAAGCATGTCTACTCCATGATATTAGGTTTAATTATTTGAAGTTAGTTTGTTAATAGATAGAAATTTAATTTTTAAAATAAAGTGGATTTTATTAATGAGGGTCTAACATATTCAAATTTTTAATAACCATATTTTACTCATAAAATTAAACAGAAAAGTATTATTTTTAAGGAATCCCTCACCTTGATGGCATTCTTGCCCTAAATAACATTTCTGGGCTCTCATTACTGTAAGCCTTGACAGTGGAACTAAGGCCTTTCGGATCTACAGGAGGGTGCGGACAGCAAAAGGCCAAATGAAACTCCATCATAGGTTCAAATTCATGTCGTCTCTGAGGGTTGAATCTTTGACCTGGAAACACTGTATTCCTAGGCTTGGTCTTGTCTCTAGTTTAGGAAGCTTTCCATGGGCTAGACGCTTATCCACAACCTTGGGCTCTGGGGTGGCCATGCTTAGCTAGTGGATATTTGCTCTGGCAACAATTAGTACCTGGCTCTGAGGTCAGACATAGCTTAAGGGATGCACTGGAAGTCAGTGTTTGGAAAGACCAACATACCAGCGTTCAGGAGCACCTCCTCCATGACCCTTTTCCTAGTCTCCTCACCCCTCAAGCAGAAATAATATAACTCACTTCCTGTCTTGTGCCTCCCCCATTCTATACACACTCTTGACCTAGCACCAACCATGTGATATTATAATCATTTGTTCACATCTATCCCTTTATAATAGATAACGAGCTTCTCAAAAGCAAATACCATGTTTTTAGCTTATTCTATCCCTGCTGCCCAACAAGATGTCTGAAACTAAAATTATGGAGCTACTTAATAAATGTGTGATTGATGAATGAATGGATGAATGAATGGATTTTGTAGGAGATCCCCTCCACACTCCCGCCAGGATTTCCAGGAGTAAGAATTTGTGAATGATGGATCTGCATGACAGGGCATCCATCCATCATGCTCACCTGAGGCAGGCTGAGCAAGTGGTTGAAGCAGTTCTACTGGAAGTCCAGTCTGAGAATGCTCAGAGGCAAGAGGTAAAATGAAACTGAACCTGGCAGCTTCTCCTTCCTCTGCCCTCTAGAGGCTTTTTGGCCTTGAAACTATCTCCTGGAGGCAGAAACCAAGAGCCTACTCTCTGTACAGGCTGTTTGAGCTTTTTACACTAGAAATAGGGCCAGATTGGCCAGTGTGGCCAGTGGCAACCTGCTTAATAGCTAAGGCATTAAGCCACTATTTCAGCAGCGATGTGCAGCAGGAGGATGACTCAGTCCCCTCCTCCCCACTAGTGCTGTGACTAGCTATGCTCATGTTCTCTGATTTCAGAATGACAATGGAGTGGGAGAAGGTTGAGAGACATCTTCTGCAGCTTTTCCAGGAATCCTGTTCTGTCATTTCTGAGTATTGAGAATGGAGCTTACCAGAGTTTGTTATTTTGCCCTTGATTCTACTTAATCGTTTGTAAGAACTGTGTTCTCAGTCTGCAAAAGAGAAACCTCTTCCCTCAGAAAAGGACTAAGTGTAAAGTTAGATCCATGCTTTACATTCAGTTAGAGAGAAGATGCATATAAATAGGCCAGAGCCTTATTCACAATGAGCATAAAAATGTACGTACAAGGATGTACACAAACAAATAAGTGGTGAAGTAAACTATGCAACATCCAAATTTCAGAATGCTACTATAGACTTTTCAAACGAGTGAGAAATTTTGATGACTGACAAGTAAATAAGTCCATAATACTCTTCTAAGTAAAAAAGCAAGTGATCTAATTTATGTTCAAAAAATATCTTATAGACATGCCTGTAGGTCTGTGTATTTTGTGAAAGTAAATGTAATTGCATAAAAATATGCATACAATGCTGTTGGGGTAGAAGTGAAGGGTAATTTTGATATTTTTATTTTACATAATTATATTTCATTTGAGTTTTATAATGAGCATTTATTTTTAGTTTAAAAACCAAAAATGAAGAAAAATACCAAATTAACAACAAAAAATAGGCAAAGGAAATAAACAATTTTTGAAAGAAAACATACAAACTGATACTCCTCCAATTACTGTCATTATTATTCGTTTTAGAGACAGGGTCTCACGCTGTCACCCAGGCTACAGCTGGAGTGCAATGGCGTAATCATAGCTCATGACAGCCTCAAAACTCCAGGCTCAAGTGATCCTCCAACTTCAGCCTCCCAAGTAGCTGAGAGTACAGGTGCATGACACCATGTCTGGCTCATTCTTTTTTTTTTTTTAATGTTTTGTAGAGATAGAGGTCTTGCTGTGTTGCCCGGGCTCGTGTTAAACTCCTGGCCTCAAGTGATCCTTTCACTTTGGCCTCCTCAAGTGCTGGGATTACAGGTGTGACCCACCATGCCTGGCTAGTGGTGCTATTTTTTGGCATATCAAACCGGAAAGTATTTTTAAAATGTTAATAATTAAATCTGGATGAAAATGTGCTGCAACAAATAGGCCCATTCTTTTCCACCAGTGGTGGGAGTTAATGTAATTTATTCAAAACAGTAAGGGAAAAATATATCATGAACTTTTAAAAGGTTCATATTTTACTCACCAATTCCAATTCCAGAATCTATCAAAAGAAAATAATCAGAGATAGGATCTAAAATTTATGTATCAAAATACTTATCACTATCTCTTACAAGAACAAAAAATTAAAAACAACCTACATGCTCAATACCGTTGAATTTGTTAAAGAATATTGTGTGACCATTTAAAATCTTATGCTCAAAAAGTATTTAGTGACATGTTAATATCTCATTTTATAATGTTGAGTGAAACTGGAGACAAAAAGTATTTAAGGTGTAAATTCAACTTTCCAAGTAGATATCTAGATATTACGCATATGCATTAATGCAAACATAGACAAGAAACTAGAAAAATAGACAAAAACATGAAAATTTGTTATAATTGGGGTTACAATTTCTGCAATGTATTTTTCCCCTTTTTATGTTTTCTACAATGTTTATATTTTCTATCTATAACCAGAAAAATACGATAAAGTTAGACTAAAATGATATAAAAGTAAAAGAAAAAACATAGCTCTTTTTGACTAGCGTCAAAGAGATAAACCCTTGGTCATGTTTATATTGTGTGCGACTCTTAGTGAAATATGTTTTAGGGGTGAGAAGATTTTTAAAAGCCAGTAATGTTTACTTCTTCTAATTTTTCATAAACTTCAATGTAGACTATCATTTTATTTTTTGAATTTGGAATTGCATAGTTCAAACACACATGTAAAACTGCTTCTGACAGTTCATACATTTTTATAACCTCCAGGGAGTTCAAGTCAATTCAGCTCGATTATACCCTCCATGCCACAGCCAGTCATATATGGAAAGATCTTGTTGGGAATGATCTGTGCATTCATGGTTTGGGCCCGTCTTTGATTAAGCCCTGCACTGAGACAGGGTTTTGAGTCATGTGTATTTTGGATGGAGAGGACAAAAGAGCTCACTTTATCTCCTCACACTCTGCAGGAAACAAATGCTGCAGATATAGGCCTGGCACCAACAAATGCTTCCCAGTTGTTTCAGTAATGCCTCTTTTTAACATAAATGTTACTTTTGCTGAGAGGTTATTTTATTATAATTTTTTTTAATGAGGAGAGAAGATTCTTGAAGAAAATGTTTTTTTAAAATCACTGGCTTTGAAAAGTATTTATTAAAAACATAATGCTGTATACTTAACACAAGTGATGTTACACAGACACCATTCTTGATAGGAAAATTCCTGCCAATTTCCTCACCTTTCCTCTGAGAAGCAGAGATCATAGGAAAAAGGAATCTGAGTGAATCTTGCTATTTTCTGTCCCATTGCTCTACTCATGTCAAAACACATTTAAGAAAACAGAAATCACAGCCAAACTCGTTTGGAGACCAGGCAGTCTAGTCCAGATTTGGTAAACATTTATACTTTGCACTTCTTTTAAAGTAAACAGAAAGCTTTAGTGTTGCTAGAGATTTGCCTCTGCGTGCTAATGAAAACACCCCACATGGCTTAAGGTATGTGACAGTGTTACTTACACAAGTACCTCGGAAAATACAGTGCTCCCACAGAGCACAGGCAGCGAGCTTTGTCCCATTCATGTGATTCACTAATGCACTTTAAAGTTACCCAACATTTAAACCTTTGGTTTCTCTAACTAGTTCTGAAGTATATTTGATTCTCTTTGCCTCTAGTTTACAATGTCCTGCCATACATCACTTTAATACTACCTCACAGAGAGTGAAATATTATTCAGTATTTGGAATAAAATAGAATGGAACTTAAAATCCTACATTTGGCTCAATCTCCATGTGACATTAGGCATCTTTTTACCATGGAATGCTCTACCTAGAAGCCACTATATCAATGGCACTTTGTAGGAATTTTCTTTATTATTTGTGCATTATTTAATTTCCAAATTATATAATCAATGGCAGAATAATCACAAGACATGTGTAAAGTCTTAGCAGTTGCTAATAATAGGTGGTGTGCCAATGGCATGTCTTTGTATGTAGCATCCATATAGGTGATACGTGTGGCACATCTTGGCACACAGACTCCTTTCTCATGGGCTGTGAGGTCAGTCTGTGCATTAGGAAAGTACTGGTCCCAGGACATATGTTCTTTATTCACCAGTCCCATATCAAAGCTCTTTGAATATCCTAAGTGGTCAGAAACTCTTTGAAACACTGGATTTTGTTCCTAGTGGGTTATGTAAGTCTAACTTCTTCATCTTTTACATTCTGACCACAGTGACCCAGTTAGTGAAATAAAATGGTATTTTACGGAAGATATTAGATCTTTGTGTAATTATGATAGGTGGTGTCAGTTGCTGCTGCTGTTGCTGCTGTTGAATAAAAATAAATTTTCAATGGCCTATAGAAGCTCGCAAAGCCCCTTTTGTGAAAGCTGAATGCCTCGGGTTAACACATTGAGCAACTGGTGCAGAGACCCAGCTGTGTGTGGCCTCTCCACTGGATGCCTTGCTTCCCAGATCAGTTGCTTCCCACATGACTTTATTGAAATGACACTGTCCTTGGAGGTCTTTCTTAACCCGAGAGGACTAGGTACTCTTTATAATGCAAGCCCATCACTTTTTGGGCTTATTTCCCCCATTCCCAGAGGGTTAAATATATGGGTTTGAACTGGATTCTGCCTGACTTTCAACAATTTATTTCACCTTGTCTATAAAGCCTTGGTTTACTTATCTATAAAATACCTGTCAAGTCTGTGGTAATAATTACATGAGGTAAGGAATTTAAAATTATATTACAAAGCTATACAACTGGCCACCAAATGTATGAAACGTTGTTCATTCTCATTAGTCGTTAAGGAAATGCAAATCAGAACCAAAATGAGGTATCACTTTGCACCACCTAGAATGGCTAGGATTTTTTGGAAAATGAAAAATAACAAGTCTGGTGAGGGTGTGGAGAAATTAGAAACCTCATACATTGCTGGAGGTAATGTAACTTGGAAACTGAAAAACAGCTTGTTGGTTCCTCAATCAGTTAAATATCGAATGACGTATGACCCAGCAATTCCATTCCTGAGTATATACCACAAATGATTGAAAACAGGCGCCCAAATGAAAATGTGTGCATGAGTGTTCAGAGGGGTACTATTCACAATAGACAAAAGATAGAAGCAAACCAAGTGTCCACCAACTGACGGATGATAAACAAAATGTGGTATATCTATAAAATGGGACATTATTCAGCCATAAAAAGGCATGAAGTACTGATACATGCTACAACATGGATGAACCTTGAAAATATCATGCTAAGTAAAAGAAGTAAGACCCAGAAAGCCACATATTGTTTGATTCGATTCATATGAAATATCCAGAATAAGCAAATCCATTGAGACAAAATGCCGATTAGTAGTTGCCAGAGGATAGGGGAGAAAGAGAAGTGTAATGGGCATGGGATTTCCTTCTGGATGGGTGAAAATGTTCTGTAACTAGATAGTGGTGATGGTTGTACAACACTGTGAATATACCAAATAACACTAATGGTAAATTTTATGTTAATGTGTGTTTTACCACAATAAAATATGCTTTTACAGAGTGAGCATTCAATACACATCAATTATCATTACTAAAAAAAAAAAAAAAAACCTTTGGCATTTTTATATGCTCTCAGAACAATATTATCATCCATTGGGTTTTAGTCCATCATTGTCTAATTGATACATTTCTTATCTCTCCAACTACACTCTGCTCCTTCAGTTTTCAACAGGACCTCATTACTTCTTGCCAAGCCATCCCTGTATGTAGACAGAACTGCCTGTGTGATTTGATTTGTGAAATGTGGAACATCTTATCTTCCCCAGAGTCTTTCTCCAATGGGCCCACTCTGAGCTCTGAAATTCCAGCATGAGGACTCCATTGTGTAAGGCATGGTGTCACTACAGTGCTCCTCTTGAAATGCAAGCTTATTCCCTGGAAGAGTTAAGAACATGTACACACTGACCAGAAAATTTAACACCTTAGCATTAATCAAGCCAGGCACCAAAAAACCACCTGAGGAAATGGGAATTTGCCCAGGAGACTTTTGGTGGGGATGACTGAGGTGACAGTTTGTCTGTTAAGGTAAACTCCAGTGAGTGATTCTGAACCATCAGGGCAGTGGGGATAACAGTACTGTAGACCAGGGATCCCTAATTCCTGGGTGGTGGAAAGCTACTGGTCCCTGTGAGTTGCAGGCCAGTAAACATTACCACCTGACCTCTGCCTCCTGTCAGATCAGTGGGCATTAGATTCTCGGAGAAGGGCAAAACCTGTTGTGAATTGCTGCATGTGAGGAATCTAGGTTCCGTGCTCCTTATGAGACTCTAATGATAAATGGAATGCTTTTGAATCATCCCCAAACCATGGGGACCGCTGCTCTAGAGGAGGGCAGCTGAAAGAGCGAGAAGGTTTTAGACACAAACATCCCCTATTTGAGAATCTTACCAAGATCTTGTGTTGTTCCCAAAGCAGTTATGTCTACCTCAGTATAGTGGGCATGCAATATGACAATCTGTATACTTCTTTTGAATGAAGAAATAGATGGATGACTGATGTCTGGAATAGGCTATAAAACACTCCCTTTTGTTCCCCTCTCTCCTATTACTACTATGACTAAAATAATATTAACAGTAGTTGACATTTGTAGAGTTTACCATGAGCTAAGCACTTTCCCCATTATCCACAGTTTAGCTTTCTGTGGTTTCAATGGTTTTCATGGTCAACTGCAGTCTGATGATATTAAATGGGAAATTCCCGAAATAAACAGTTCATAAGTTTTAAATTTCATGCAATTCTGAGTAGCAAATGAAATCTCACACCATTCTGCTTTATCCCTTCTCCACCATAAGAAAAAGGGTGAGGACAGTACAATTAGATACTTTGAGGCCAGGCGCAGTGGCTTATGCATGTAATCCCAGCACTTTGGGAGGCCAAGGCGGGTGGATTACCTGAAGTCAGGCGTTCAAGACTAACCTGGCTAACATGGTGAAACCCTGTCTCTACTAATACAAAGAAAAGTAGCTGGGTGTGGTGGTGGGCGCCTGTAGTCCCAGCTACTCAGGAGGCTGAGGCAGGAGAATCGCTTGATCCTCGGAGGTGGAGGTTGCAGTCAGCCGAGGTAGCACCACTGCACCCCAGCCTGGGCGACAAGAGCGAAACTCCACCTCAAAAAAAAAAAAAAAAAAAAAAAAAAAAAAGATATTTTGAGAGTGAGAGACCAACCACATCTACATAACTTTTATTACACTATATTGTTATAATTGTTCAGTTTCATTCTTGGTTATTGTTAGTAACCCCTTACTGTGCCTAATTTAGAAATTAAACTTTATCATAGGTATATATGTATAGGAAACAACAGAATGTATATAGCGCTCCATACTACCCATGATTTCAGACATCCATGGGGGTCTTGGAACGTGTTCCCCATGGATAAGGGGGACTCCAATGTATATGATTTTATTTTTAGTTTTTATTAGTTTTTTGAGACAGAGTCTCACTTCATTGCCTAGACTGAAGTGCAGTGGTGCGATCACTGCTCACTGTAGCCTCAACCTGCCGAACTCTAGCAATCCTCCCATCTCAGCCTCCTGAGTAGCTGGGACTATAGGCGTGTGCCACCATACCTGGCTAATTTTAAAACTTTTTGTAGAGACAGCATCTCCCTATGTTGCCCAGGCTGGTCTAGAACTCCTGAAATCAAGGAATCCCCCTGGGTTGGCCCCTCAAAGTGCTAGGATTAAAGGCGTGAGCCACCATACGCGGCCTATTTATGATTATTTTGTTCAGTCTGCCCATAATCTTATAAAATAATTACTGTTATTATGCTAATTTACACAAAAGGAAACTGAGACTTAGAAAAGTTAAGCAATTTACCCAAGCTGCCAAGCCCAGACAATTTGCCAACCCTAGTGGAACAGAATTTCAACCCATTCAGAACCTCCATGCCAACACAATACTGACTGCCCTAATGCCCTCTGTCACCCTCAGTGGTAAACATTGGCATGGGTTAAATGGGTCTAAGAAAATGAATCAGAGCCAACAGTAGCAAATAGCAAAGTGGACACTTTTGATCATCCTCCTCTCTGCACCTGCATCACCCAATACTCCCCACCCAGCTTGGCAGCTAGAGTTGTTAATTTAAGTGTAGCCCCTATGAGAAGAGCATATTAAGTGCTCATTCCAGTTTAGGTCTTCATTTTTTCTTCGTGGAAAACAAAACTAAACTAAAAGGTGTACTCAAATAGCTGATTACAAAGTAAAACTTATGGTTGGCACAAGTCTCATTTGTTGTTGAGTGATATTCATTGCAAGTGCTACGTTTGGCTTGTGTGAAGTATCTATATCCTATTTTATTTCATGTATTTTATTTCAACATACATACAGAATGCCTTTTCATGAGTTGCAGTATGTCTGCTATGCAATCTATATCTCCTCAGTGACTTCTTAGGACAGTCTTATAAGCAGCAACTTCAGACAATCCAAAAACTCTAGGTTAAATATTTTCTATCTTTGGCATTAATTACAGTGTAAATTGGACCAGTCCTCCTTTTATCTATGAAGATTTGTTTCTCACATGTATGTAATTTCAAAACAGTTGAAAGAAAAGTAAAAAGCTGGATGCAAAACATCTAGGTGCAATGTCACATAACCAAATAATGTGGATGATTTTTGGAATTTTTCACTTTCCATTCCAATGTTTGGGGATTATGTACAAAGTAATCTGCATATACATAATCTGGGAATACACATATAGACTGAGACTATTTTGCATGCATTTTCCTGTATTTTTCTCCCCACTGGCTCCAAAGCTCTGTGTAACTTTCATCTGGAGTTGTCATTATTTCTGTAAACTGTAGAATTTTACTTTCAGAGCTGAGGAATTGCTAGGTTATAGCTTTTCACCCAATTAATTGTAAAACATGTATATCTTCCATGCTTGATGCTCTCTGGAGACACTAAAATAGGGATGTATCAGAATTTAAACCCAAGAATGTTGCGACCAGGAGCAATTGTCTTTTTCTTGCTTGAGCACAGTGGTGGAGCGATAGGGTGCACGTTACAAACCTGACCATGCACATGTGGTAACGTGTTACTCCAAACACCCAACAATCCTCTGCTGCCCCACACATCCCTCACTACACACACAAACGCACATGCTGGCAAATGGCAAAATCAATCCAACCAGATGGAAGAGTGACCTGAGAGTAGCTCAGACCATATGATGCAATCAGAGATTTTACTTGATGAAAGTATTAATTACGTTGTGTTCAGACAAATACTATAATGTATGGATAGAGAAACTGTTATTTGGGATTGACTCCTGTTATAAAGAAGCATGAGACATCAGAAAGCTGCTCTGGGTGGTAGCTTTAGGATCTACACCCTCGGCAAGGCTTCCTGAAAAAGATAATTAAAGGACTCAGTTTAGCTGAGTACATAATGTTTACATCTGGCAGATGTAATAAAAACAATCTCAGTCTCAAAATTTGTATTTTGGCTTCTGAATTCTGTAGGAATCTATACAAAGTGTGTTAAATGTATGTGTCTGTTAGCTCAGTGTGCTGCTGAACTTCTTTAAATATTTATCTATCTATCTATCTATCTATCTATCTATCTATCTATCTATCTAT
>NC_045438.1:88591538-88609431 GCF_002776525.5 Piliocolobus tephrosceles
TATCTATCTATCTATCTATCTATCTATCTATCTATCTATCTATCTATCTATTTATTTATTTATTTAAGACAAGAGTCTTGCTCTCTCGCCAAGGCTGGAGTGCAGTAGCATGATCTTGGCTCATGCAACCTCTGCTTCTCAGACTCAAGCGATCCTCCCACCTCAGCCTTCCAAGTAGCTGGGACCACAGGCACAAGCTACCACGCCTGGATCATTTTTTTGTATTTTTTATAGAGACATAGTCTTGCCTTGTTGCCCAGGCTGGTCTCAAACTCCTGAGCTCAAAATGATCTACTCATCTTGGCCTCTCAAAGTGCTGGGATTGCAGGTGTGAGCTACCACACCCGGCCTGAACTTTTCATATTTACAAAATAGGTAGCTGTTTGTGACTCTGAAAAGCACCTAAAATAAAGACATAATTTGAGAGCATAGGAAATGTCCCAAACACCACTTAAGGATTCAACCATCAAACACATAATTACTGAGTGGCTGCTATGTTTTTAAGACCACTGTGCACTCTGGGGGATAAAGATGTTATTTCTTCCTTCAAGGAAAATACAGTCATGAGTAAAAATGCAAGAATGGGGCAGATGTTCCCTAAGCCTATTCGAGAGCCATGTCTCTCTTTCCCAACAAGATTCCAATTTTGTTTGGATAGCAATATACTCTACCCTAAGTGATGAATTGTCTAAGCCAATCATGAAATCTCTCTTCTCCTTTCCCAGACATTCCTTTTTCTGGTCTCTCTAGCTAGGGATGACACAATTGCCATGGATACATTTTTACACCTGGGGACAATTATATGAAGATATAATGCCTGGAGCTACAGCAGCTATCTTGTGATGGTAAGTAAAAGTACCTTACCTGCTCTTTCACTTAGGTAAATGGATGAAAGTCCAACAGGCTGAGAATGGTGAAACCAAAGGGAAGAAAGACATTTTTAAACTGTTGATAAAACCTTGGAAAAATACAGCAAATATCCCTAGGGTTTAATCTTCCATAAATGTGGTATTCTATGATATGTGATAACTGAAGGTTTTCTAAACTGATATATATTCATAAACTAATTATCAATCATGCAATAGACAGTTTTAAAACGTGATTCTGAATATCAGAGAAAGAATGACAAAGACTTAAATATTTATAAAACACTTACCTCGAGCCAAACATTATGCTTGATACTATTGAATATACATATTGCAAAAGCACTAACCCTATGAGGATATTTAAATTTAAATTAATCAAAATTAACTAAAATTTAAAATACAGTTCATCCATTGTACTAGCTACATTCCAAGTGTCACATGTAGCTAGTGACCACTGTAGTGGATGGAATAGATTATAGAACATTTTCATAATTACAGATAGTTCTATTGGACAATATTAGTCTGTAGATTCAGGGGATTATATTTTTACAGGGTAAGAACATGCTACATTTTCTATCTACAGATCTCAATGTCTCTATGTAATGCCAGAATAATCTGATAATTTGTTCTTTTGCTTGTATCATTAATTTAAATTTCTACCTAATTGACTTACTATTAGATATAGTTAGGGCAATTTTCCACTATTTTAAGATGTCTCTGGCAAGTATGAATGCCTATAAAGTTGCTGTTACCTTGTCATAATATTTTATTCGTATTTAAGGGTCCTGATTCCCTATGTACTCCTTGAATATCAAGCCTCAGTTTATAATATGACATACAAGGAGAATATGAGTGTTCACCAGGAAACCAAAATGTGGTGTTCATGCTTTTATCTGACTTGAGTTTCTAAGCACACTGTAGAGGTAGCATGCTTGCATATAAATAGAACACATTCTCTGTCTTAAGTACATGCCTAAGAGTCAGTGTCTACTAGACTATAGACAAAGAGACATGTGGTGCAGATAAAATTAACAAGAGCATTAAATAAATAATTGAAACATCTTAGACTAAATAACCAAGCAAAGTAAATCAATAAACCCTAAATTGGCAGGATATTCTTGGCAATCCTAAGTCCAATCAATGTTTACTGATTACCAGTATTATTGATGGAATTAAAACACTGTAGCATTCATATGTTGTACTCTAATTTTTATAGGAATGCATGTTTCTCTAGCAAAGGATGATGATTTAATGTAATGCTTGGATTATGCAAAATTTCAATATGCAACCCTGATACTTTTGCTGTATATTGCTCTTCTATAATAATCATCTATATGTTTATATACTTTCTGTCTTTATGATGTTTCTCTCCAAAAATATAGAAGAGAAATACATAAGAAGCCTGGTTATAAATATTCATGTTTCATTTTCAGAGTTGTATGACTATACCTTTCCCCTTTACATATACACACTCACAAACATGCATATATTCACACATGTACATACATCCTGGAGTTACAGCTGGGAAGAAAACCTCCAGACAAATGCACTTACAATGTAACAGCATCCTTTCACACTTCCTCATGTACAGACCAGCGAAAACTATCAGCATTTCTGTTTTCTTCAGAACTTAATGAGTATTATTGAGTGGTGACTGTGAGAAGACATTTTCCATCCTCCTTCTCTTATCTCTGTATCTTTCAGGATGCTCAGAAAAAGAATGTTATGCTTATTTTTCAGTTTAAAAATCATCCAGTATTTCCCGTGAGTCATCAGCTGGAGGTGTAATGTGATTCCATCTTATGGGTAAGTAAACACAGAGATCTGATTTCAGGCTAGGGACAAATTTCAAAGCACAAATATAAATCTCATAGTTAATCTTTTTTGTCCTGCCAGGCATCCAACAAGAAGGTGAAAATCACACTTCTTACTTAGGCATGTGATTTCCTGATTTTCATCACCTTTTTCATTATTGTTGTTGTTGTTAAAAGCCTGACATTTACTTCTTGAATTTTTTTCAACTTGGGGAGTCTTTATAATTAATTTTTCAAATTAATTTTAATTAGTTGTGTTTGGATAATGCGTGAGGATGTTTCAGAACAAAGCATCAAGGTATAGCCTGAGAAAAAGTTTAATATGAATAGAAACAAGGCAAACTATAAGATATACAAATAAATTTATTTTTCTAACTATGTGAGTGTATGGCTGAGAGACAGATGAATAAAAATAGAGTACAAGGGCAGGTAGGGATGGTTGAAATGTCCTTTACATCTTCTAATCACATGAGGATTTATCTCATTACTACATATCTTTCACTCCTGAAGAAGTACATGCAACTCCTAACCTACAGCCACAAGGAAACAAGAACACTAAAGAAAAACATCTATTTGGTCATTTGGCCATTTGGCCAATTTGGGAACTTTTATGTGAAAGAAAGGAAAGAATGAGACAAATTTGAAGGCAAGTGGGGATGGCAATGTGTATATCTTAGAGGACAGTGGGGGAGCTGGAGCAGGTTTCTTACTCCAAATCTTCCCATCTCCATGACCAGATACGGAGTCAGCTCTGCTCAAGTTAAATCATCAACTCAGTTTAAGACCAATGATAAGCCACTTGGCCTCTCTCAGGACTGCAAATCCCCTTGCCTCATAAATACAGGATTTGAAGGCCCACAGAACTTTAGGGTTTATGAATAGATAAAGTAAGAAGGATAAATGGCTTCCTTGGGAGGCCGAGACGGGCGGATCACAAGGTCAGGAGATCAAGACCATCCTGGCTAACACGGTAAAACCCCGTCTCTACTAAAAAATACAAAAAACTAGCCAGGCGAGGTGGCGGGCGCCTGTAGTCCCAGTTACTTGGGAGGCTGAGGCAGGAGAATGGCATAAACCCGGGAGGCGGAGCTTGCAGTGAGCTGAGATCCGGCCACTGCACTCCAGCCTGGGCGACAGAGCAAAACTCCATCTCAAAAAAAAAAAAAAAAAAAAAAGGATAAATGGCTTCCTGTGATGACCATGAGACCCAAAACAGTAACAATCATTTTACCTAAGGGCTAGAAGAGAAAGAAACTTTCCAGACTGCATCTTGATGTAAATGTGTATGTGTATATATATACACATACACATTTTATGCAGAGTCTTGCTCTGTTGCCCAGGCTAGAGTGTAGTGGTGTGATCTCAGCTCATTGCAGCCTCTGTCTCTCAGGTTCAAGTGATTCTCCTTCCTCGGCCTCCCAAGTAGCTGGAACCACAGGTGCATGCCACCACGTCAGACTAATGTTTGTATTTTTAGTAGAGATGGGGTTTCACCATTTTGGCTCAGCTGGTCTTGAACTCCTGGCCTCAAGTGACCCACCCTCCTCAGCCTCCCAAAGTGCTGGGATTACAGGTATGAGCCACTGCACCCGGTCCTGATATCTTCAATAAGGGATACACTCAGTATATTTTGCTTCTGGCACACATCTTCCTGCTAACTCCTCCTCCACTGTTCTGTACAAGATATCATGTGTTTAATCATCCAGAGCAGCTTGAAACAGGGAGTCTAGGCATTGCTTCTGTGAAGCCCTCACATAAACTAACATGATAAAAAAGTCCAATTGTTGGATAATTTGATCTTTTATTTTCTTATTTCCAAGAGTAGATGATGTTTGAATGTAAAAATTTATAGAAAAAATCGTCCCTTTTACAGTGGAAAGTAGCACAGAGGAGAAGTGTAGCATATGTTGCTGGATGTCCCATCACCAGCACCTGCACCAAGGGCTTTCTCTTGCTATTGGAGCTCACTGTCCTCCATATGGCGGACCTGACAAATGGCGGCATTGTTGCCCCTCACCAGAGCAGCCCTCATGCAATGTCTGAAGGAATGGGCGAATGGGCTGATGGGAGTTAGTGTGTAAATGTCCCAGCTCCCTCGCTCTTCTGAGGAACACGGTATATACTGGCTACCAGTATTTGCCCAGTGGGATTAGGCCCCACTCACACATGGTGATAGCAGACTTCATACCACATCCTTTGTTGCTGCCCTCCCTCCTTCTCTCATTTCCTCACTCTCATCTAATCATGTCCTCTGCCCAAACAAACTGGTTGCACTTGAATCCTCATCTCAGGGTCTGTGTCTGCAGGAGGCCAAACTAAGATAGGAGATCATCAGCAATTTGGCTTATTATATATTAGTTTTAGTTTAATTTAAAGGGAGTTAAACGGAAACTTTTTTTCTTTTTGAGACAAGGCCTCCCTCTGTTGTCTGGGATGTGCAGTGGTGCAATTATGGCTCACCGCAACTTCGACCTCCCAGACTCAGGTTCTCCTACCTCAGCCCCTTGAGTAGTTGGGACTATGGGTGCCTGCCACCTTGCCTGGCTAATTTATATATTTTTTCATAGAGAAGGGGTTTTACCATATGCCCAGGCTGATCTCAAACTCCTGGGCTCAAGCAATCCACCAACCTCCGCCTTCTAAAGTGTTTGGGAGGATTACAGGGGTGAGCCATCATGTCCAGCCTAAAAGGAAACCTTTTAACGATAGCTTGTGGTAGGTGCTCCTAGTCACTTTAAAATCTCATAAATCCTTTCAAAACCTTCTAAATTTAGGTACTACATAGAATTTGCCTATTTAGATTTTCTGTAACAGTAGAAAATAAATACTTTCTATTTTTTTCATTTTCAACAATGAGCTAAATTTCAAAATAGACAAAACCATAGCTTATGAAAGTTTTTAACTTATTTGTAAAGTGGTATACAAACTGAGATTGCTTAGGAGACAAAAATGATAAATTCCTAAGTATGTCAGTATTTTACATTGTTTTCAGTTGTAGTTCCTTTATGCTTCAGTTTTCTTTATTAAAGTTGAAGTGATTGTAATAGTTGTACCTACTTTTGTGAATTTTGAGGGCTTTACTGGTATTTTAATAATACAACTAATTCATCTTATTCTGTCTATATAATAATAAAATCACCTAAAATACATTAAAATGCACCATAGTATATCAGCATAGAATAAGAATGAAAGTTTCTTCATTAAGATGTGAAGTCTGAAGTCGGATTGCCTGGGTTCGTATCCTGGTTCTGAAACTTTCAGACTGTGTAACCTTGGGCAAATTGCTTAACTTCTCTGTGACTTACTTTCCTCATCTGTCATATTAGGATAATAATCATTCCTAATTCATAGACTTTCTGTGTGGATCAATGAAATAGTAACTGTATATAACTTAAAGGTGTCTGGCACCTCTTAAGAACTCAATAGAGGGTAGCTATTACTTTCATTGATTTTACTGTCCAGTTTGGGTTATGCAGTATCAACATCCAGTTCTTTTCAGAAGCATTTTTCTTTTTCAGGGCTGGGTTATTTCCCGAGAAAATGTGAACAACCATGGACCAGACACTTTTGTTTGGATGTAACTAGGTTTCTGTGAGTAAATCAGGGGCTTCCCAACCTTTTCATTTTGCCCCCCACCATTGATGGAAGATTTAACTAAGAAATGAAACACCATCATATTATTGAAGCACAAGAATTCTTCCTGAAATTGAACACTTTCCTGACTCTCAGCAACAGTGGGTTGCTAATGATGAGGGCAGAGAATAATTTAATCATCCTCTCCCTCCCGTCTTCTTGTCTTGGCAGTGACATAGCAACTGGGTAATCACCATCGGTCCTCCATTCCCTTCTCCTCTTCTTCTCCTCTTTCTTCTCTGCCTTGCCATTGTTTTACACTTTATTACTCATTTTATAATGTGTTGTCTTTCAAACCTGTATCCCTGTTGTGAGTCATTAATTGACTTAATTTGAGTGGGTTTTTAAATTTTGTAATTCTTTGGATGGCAGATGGTAGTGTTCGACAGATTCTCTCATCTTAATGAAGGACCAAACAATTGGAGCATTGTGCATGTGTCATTATTTTCATAAATCTTAGTGATTTTCTCCTTATTTCCCCATGTTTTAAGATTTCCTGAAAGTTTAAAAGGTATTAAGCTTGCAAAGTCAATTTTTTTAAAAAAGGATGAAAATGATCTATTTCTTTGCAAGAAATAGATATATAGAATTTTTCTCAGCATTATAGAAAATATTATTTAATCTGCACATGTTTACTGAATATCAATTGTATAACCAGCACTATCTAGGAGTCGAAGGAAGAAGAGAAGGAGGAGAAGGAGAAGGAGAAGAGGGGTAGGAAGGGAGAGGAGGATACATTTCTAAGCCTTCATAAACTTATATAGTATTTTAGGAGATGACATAATTAGAGGCCAATAAATAATTAGGTAGTTACAAATGGCATAGTACACATGGGGTAAATTGGGATGAATGAGGATGAAGTAGGTTTTGAACATCTGATTTTTTAAGCTGGTGATGAGACATTGAAGAGGCTTGTTCTTCAAATGGATGGGAAAATGAAATTGAAGCAATCCAAAAAAGTTAAGATGAGAATTAGAGATTTAGAAATCATCCAGGTAGAGGACACAACTAGAGCCTTGAGAGCTGAGAGTTCTCTCTGGAGTTCACAGGAAAATGAGTATAGAAGGCAGAGAAAAGAACTGTAGGGATCCATATAAGATGGGAAGTGAAAGAGAAAGACAAGCCAGGAAAGGGTAAAGAAGGAAGGCTGCAAGGCTACAAGGCAAATAGGGAACTAAGGAGTCACCAGAAAACAAAAGGAAGGAGGAGTTTCAAGTAGCATGTGATCAATGACCTAATATGTGATAAGACCAAGTTGGACTAGAATTGATGAAAAGCAGTTGAATGTCAATGCATTCAAGAGAGCAATTTCAATGTCGTGATGGAGCTAATAGTCAGAATGTAGGGAGTGGAAGCAGAGAAGTGACTTGAGTTTGAGTGAACAGAAACAATGAAAAGAAATGAGAAGCAAGAATTTTAGATGAAGCTAATGAAGCTTATGCTTCAGGGTCCCTCACTTACACAGACTCCTTTCAAGGCCCTGGGCAGGACCCTGACCATATATTCATGCAGTCGTATGTTTTGTACACTTTGCAATAGCAAGGTATTTTAATTGCAGTTGGCAATAAGACAATTTTCTCTTTACTGTAACTTTTCCTTTTTAGTATGAGGTGCTATTAAGGGACAGTTGAATTGAAGATATATTTTGTTTGTATTTAATGGTGTAAAAAGTCACATCTGGGTATAAATTGCTGGCTGACCAGGTGTAAGAACAGTTTCTAGAAATACTACCGCTTTTTCTGTCCAACATCAGGACAGGACGATATCAATAAAAAATTGGTCCATTGTTGCCAATTTAAAAGTTATTTAAAATTTTTCACTAGAGAAAACTTGAAACTCTTCCAAATCTTGAAATGTATAATTAAAAAAATTTGATAAATAATCTTTTAAAATTGGCAACAATTCTAAAATTTAACCTGCCATTATTAATAACCAGTTATGATCCTGAAAAATAATATGCAGACTAGACATATTAAAAATCAAAACTCAATGAACCATGCTGGGAAAAAAGTCTGATTTTTTTCAATATAGAAAAATGCTCTTTTTTTTTTTTTTTTTTTTTTTTGTTGAGACGGAGTCTTGCTCTGTCGCCCAGGCTGGAGTGCAGTGGCCGGATCTCAGCTCACTGCAAGCTCCGCCTCCCGGGTTTATGCCATTCTCCTGCCTCAGCCTCCCAAGTAGCTGGGACTACAGGCGCCCGCCACCTCGCCCGGCTAGTTTTTTGCCTTTTTTTTTTAGTAGAGACGGGGTTTCACTGTGTTAGCCAGGATGGTCTTGATCTCCTGACCTCGTGATCCGCCCGTCTCGGCCTCCCAAAGTCTGGGATTACAGGCTTGAGCCACCGCGCCCGGCCTAGAAAAATGCTCTTACAAAATTGCTGACAGATGAAGTGTTCAAAATGTATGATGCTTCATTTTTTAACCAGCTTTTTAAAAATGTGTAATTTGTTATGATTTATTTTCTCCTCTAAATGTGTATTTTAAAACTAATTTTGTATTTAAGCTTTACACCACCAAAAGCCAGAATATACTCATGATGTACCCAGGTTTTATTGTTTTGTTATTTTGAGGGTAGAAGGGAGATTTGAAAGGAAGAAACAGCCACCATACCCCTACCTACTAAGTGTGACAAGCATTATTTTCTGATTTCATCCTCAGAACACCATTTAAATTAAGTTTATTATGCTTGTATAAATGATGGAACTGAGGCTCAGTTTCCAAGATCACACTGCAAGCAAGTAGTGGAGCTGGATTTGAAGGCAGACCTGTCAAATTTCAGAGTCTGTGCCCTGTCTATCACACTGCATGGTAAGGTGGAAAGAGGCTGATAACTAGAACAAAATGAGGAATGTTAAGGACATGAAATGTAGTGTGTCAAGGTAATAATTATTTGCAGGAAAATTTATATTAATTTTATTTCTTTTTTTTTTAAACAAACTTTTCTAACAGACTATTCCCATGCGAATGCTCAGATTTCTTACTGCATCTTAAAAACAACAATGCTATGCCTATAATATTGAAATATTCAGTGTTTCTGGCCACATATTGCAGTTCATTTATTGGTGTATAATAAAATACAATACTGCACCTATGAAAACAAGAATATGGATTGCTATTTAAAAACCTTAAAGAAGTAAATAATAAAATGTGTTTATAAAGTCATAGGGCCTATGTCAAAACGGGAAAACTAGTTGAATATCTTTCGTTAAAGCAAATCTTTTGTCCATAGTCAATATTAAGTTTGCTAATTTGGACTTTCTGGCTGTTTCCCACTTTTACTCTGCAAGCATCTGTCGATTCTCTGTAGCAAAATGTCCATTGGCTGACTCCCATGCTCTTATGTAACAGGAAGAAAACAACTCAAGCAAATTCATGCTCCTCTAGAATGAGACTCCTTGATGTGTATAAATATATTCCCTCCAAGGTCTTTCATTGTATTATATGCTTCTGCCTCTAGAAAGGTGCTTTTAGCACTTTATGCATCTGATACTAGAATATTTCATGAAAGTGGATGTGATTTTTCTTTCTGAGTTCTTCAACATTTTCAGAAGAGAACAAGTTTTAAAATCTGATTATATTTCATTGTTTTAGCCAGATCAAATGTCAGCCAGAATGCCATAGTGTGGTATTTCTATGATTTTTATTTTTTTGAAACAGGTGTTATTCTGTTGCCCAGGCTTAACTGCAGTGGTGCAATCATAGCTCACTGCAGCCTTGAATTCCTGGGCTCAAGGGATCCTGCCACCTCAGCCTCCTGAGTAGCTGCAACTACAGGTGCGCAACACCAGACCTGGCTAATTGTTTTTACTTTTGTAGAGATGGGATCTTGCTATGTTGCCCAGGCTGGTCTTGAACTCCTGAGCTCAAGAGATCCTCCCATCTTGGCCTTCCAAAGTGCTGGGATTACAGGCGTGAGCCATGGTGCCCAGCCTTAGTGTGACATTTCTGACTGTGAATTTATTTATAGAGTCTGAGCATACCAAGATGATGGGAAATAACCTATGACAGATAAATCTATAGGAGGTAATTGTTACCGGATTGGGATCAACATTTTTCCCCTGAGATGGACTATATATGAATTTCTGGGGAAGTGAATCCTCTTATAGTATTTATATATTTCCTGCACTAATCTATATAGTATCCATTTTTAGAATGAATTCATCAAGTTAGGATATGTTAACAGCTTTTAAAATGACTCGTTTCCAACAATCTTTTTACAAGATAGAGGTAATGACTGAATTACTGCTCTGAGACACTAGCTAAATATAGTGTCCATTTGCAGCTCATTAAATGCAGAAACTTGATCTGGGTCTCTATACGGCAAATTCTTCAATTGCTCTTGGCTTGTGCCTTAATGTAAAACTGTAACATAAATGATTAAAGCTTTTGTAGTAAGCTTACATTATATATCATGACTTCAGTACATTTGATTAGCATCAGGGACAAATACCTTACCAATCTTGAGTGAATAATATTTCAACATTTTGGTGATCTTTAAAAATTTGCTTTATGTATATATGAGAAACTAACAAGAATTGTATTATGATATAACAAAATACTTGGTTTGGTGTGAAGCCAAATATAGTTTTATTAGTGTTGTTTTCTTGTTTCTTAACTGACTTTGCTGTTGAATAGAATTTTGCTTAAATCTTGACTACATGTTGTCACTATATTGACTGAATCAACTGTTTAGTTTGGTAGTAGTTTATTAAGTCGTTTACCACAGAATTCATTTTGTGGAATTAGGGACATTAATAAAACCAAAAAAAGAAGAAGTTTAGATCTTAAAATAATTACTTGACTCTAACCCTGGTGTTTACCTACTGCCCAGTACCTACTAAGCACTAACAGCTATTATTTTTTAAATGGCAGAAGGTGAATATATTATGTAACTACATCTACTAGATAATCATGGAAAGATAAAAGCAAAACAGAGAACCAATGGAATATGTGAATGAAGTGGGGATTAATTTGTAGCATAAATTATGTACTCTATGATATTTAATTTTTCAGCCTTTAAATGCTGACATAGTTACCACCGTATCCTGAAGAGGAGGCAGGAATCTGAAGAGGCAGACACAGGAACGTGGGCATTACTCAGGAGGACTGAGGAACCTACCAGAATGGGGAATTTAAAAATAGATCAGTGTCTCTTTCTCTTCAGATAATGTAGCACATAGGTTTAGTGGTGGGCAAAGTGATGGACTTAATCATTTCTCAAGGAAGCTCTCATGCCATTGATTCTTGACTCAACTTTGTTTCATTTAGCAGAATATATTTCTGTATAAATTTTAAGTAACAACCAGAAATTATTATTCAGAATCCACACATTTTATTATGGCCTAATATAAAACCTTAGGCATATAGAGATATTTAAAGTCATATATAAAAATCTTTATTATATTTTATATTAATATACATTTAATAATAATTATGAGAAGAACGTGTGAATAATGATTTCCCATGCATGCCAAACTGAAGGATCTATACAGACTTTGATGAAGTCTATCTGTATCCAAATTTTCTTATCAAAAAGAAAAAGTGCCTATCATGCAATTAAGCATTCCTCTCTGTTATGAGTATTACAAGCCTTTCATAACTACTGAGTTCTAGTGATGCAAGAGAATGTAAACATTACAAACAAATGGGAGTGTTCAAAGAACATTCTTCTATGATTCTTATTTGCCTGAATTATGTTACAAACAGCTAGTATTAACTAGTTAATACAACCTTCTCCTGGGGACAGGACTTTAATACGAATGTTAAAGTACCCTAAATTTCTCACAGATTTTCAGGGACCTTGAAAAATAGTGTTTCTACTTGTGAATAATACAATGTCATAGTTAGCATCAACTAATGAACCAACCAATGAAGAAATGTTTGGCTAACCTCCTAGTCTTACAGATGAAAAAGTGGAAGACCAGGCTGTTCATCGGCTTGCCCAGTCTCCAAGCTGGCTGGTGAAAGCACACCAATCTAGAATCCAGATCTCTTAATTCTCAGTCCTCTCTGCTTTCAACATTGCACAGCCTCATATCTACACTGTCTATTGATTTTCTTTTTTAAAAAATCACATAGAAATGAAAATGTGCTATATTAAAGGGAAATGGACTAGAAATTTTTGTGAAGACTATCTCTGGTCTCCAACATTATTGGCAGAATATGGCTATTTTCCACAGCGTTATGTTATCACCTTGATATGGTTTGGTTGTGTTCCCACCCAAATCTCACTTTGAGTTGTAATAATCCCCATGTGTCAAGGGCAAGGCCAGGTGGAGATAATTGAATCATGGGGGTGGTTTCCCCCATAGTGTTCCCATATTAGTGAATAAGTCTCATGAGATCTGATGGTTTGATAAATGGGAGTTCCCCTGCACAAGCTCTCTTGCCTGCCACCATGTAAGATGTGACTTTGCTCCTCATTCGCTTCTGCCATGATTGTGAGGCCTCCTCTCAATCAGGAGGTGAGTCCATTAAACCTCTTTCCTTTGTAAATTACCCAGTCTCAGGTATGTCTTTATTAGCAGGGTGAGACAGACTAATACACACCTCATCCTATGAGTTCTATTTTAGGGGCCCAGCCCACTGGCTTATGCCTGTAATCCCAGTTCTTTGGGAAGCTGAGGCAGGAGGATTGCTTGAGGCCTGGAAAACAAAGTGAGGCCCCATCTCTATAAAAAAATTTAAAAATTAGTCCAGGGAAAGCAGAATGGTGGCATGCACCTGTAGTCCCAGCTACTTGGAAGGCTGAGGCAGTAGGACAGGAGTTTGAGCTTACAATGAGCTGATCACACCACTGCACTCCAGCCTCGGTGATACAGTGAGATTCTGTCTCAAAAAAAATTATATTTTGATTTTCCAATTAAATGTAAAGATACACTTGTATGTACTGGCTTGTCAGTAGTTATAATGTATGTAGTAGGCCAGGAAAAAATAATCATAGCATCTTGTATACTTTTAAGCATAAAACTCATGCTCTGTAAATATTTGATGATAATGATGTTTAACATCGATTTGAAACCTTTTCAAAGTAAACACAAAATAGTTATATTGCATGATTTACTTCTCTCCTTCAGACATCTGCTTAGGGTAGAAATCTATCTTCTGGATTGACTTAGGTGAAGTGCTCATTAGAGGCAATAGAAAGAACTGGATACTTCCACCTCCTTTCTGAATCTATGTTTCTTTTATTCAAAAGAGTTAACCAGTTTTTAAATGATACGTATTATGCCACAGTATATTTTTAGCTAATTTCTGCCTCTCCGATAATTCCCCAATCTTCCAAAATGATGGAAGGAGCTGGGAACAGGACAGTTTGTAATTCAAGTAGACCCCACTAGAGTGCACCATATGAACCAAAAAGTTAATTTAACAAGTTTTTTAGGTCTAAGGATGGAATCATTCATCACAACCCTAATCATCAAGTAGCAACTTCTAAACATGTAAGCAAATATGTGTATAGAAAAATGTTGACTTGAAAACAAGAAAAAACACAGGATTTATGTTTACTGAATTTATACCTATTCTGCTCCATGTGACCTGGCTTCAGGGAACACTAATGTTACTTTTTGCAAAGATAAAAATCATTTAACATGTTTATGGCATGATAAACAAGCACAGCTATACTTACATGAATGTGGCATACTACAGACTCTTATACTAAGGGTTTGATAGGCATGAATTTTATGTCCTGATGTAATGCAGGGGAGAGGAACGTTGGACGTTTCAGAACAAAGAGAAAACAAAATCAAACACCAGAAAACCCTAGCATTGAAACAGAAATCATGGAAGACTAAAGTCAGCTGAAGACTAAGCACTAAAGCTTGGTTTCTGGATATAAATGGTCTTAAATGAAAAGATAAATGCTTCCAGAGCCCTCAAGGAAAAAGGTAAGGAAAATAAGAGACCCATCTGGGAGGACTCTATGGGGATCATGATCTCAGGAGGAGCAGAGGCCTTGGTGGTCCTGGAACGCGATGGCATGCTATGTACTCTTAGCAACCTGGTGTGGCTCTAAATGTTAATTTTTTAAAAACAGTTGATGTGGGAGAACATACCAGAGTAGGAAAAGGAAAAGAGATGGTTTAACTTTTAAAGGAAGAAAATGGCTGCTACACAGCTAAAGCAAAGAAGTCTTTACACTGTTCATTCCTCTACCAAATCACTGAAATCCTTCTCAGGGGGCAAATCATACTCCTGAAAATCACTCCTCAGGGAAAGTAGAGTATGTTCAAGGCTCAGGAGGAAATAAAGATGAGCTGGGAGAAATGACTCCCTGGCTACAAAACTCTGAGAAGTATTAGCAAAAACTGCTGATGATTCCATTAAAACTGCTTCTCCAGTTACATGGATTCAAAAACTGAATAGATCACAAAGGGAAAGAAAAATAAGGATTTATAAAGAGAATCAAAGAACATCAAAAGCACAGACCATTCAAGCAGAAATTGTATGAATGCAGCAGCCATGTGTTCATCTGCAAGTTTAAATTAATTCTGATTTTAAAAATTATCTTTACATGGCTGAACCACAGAATTCACATGTTCAGAAGCAATAAGAAGTTATCAAATCTTTGTGTTTAGTTTTAAACCGGATACATCATTTTACTACAAGGGACCCAGAACCAGCAACGTATATAAGAAATGAATAACCTAGTTTAAATCCTGTAAAGCAGTAAAGCGATGTACCACAACTGCTGAACAGGTGAATCCACCAGAAGAGTCTGGAACTATTGAAATCGAGATTATATTACGCAAGGAAAACATTCATTATCTGATAGTTAAAGGATATCTCTTTGGATGATAAGAAAAATATAATTTAGACAGGAATCTTAACATAGTAATTCCACACTGTAAGGTAGGGGGTCCCATTGTTAGGATAGATGTCTTCAGATAAGGGGGAAAAGCAACTTGAGAGACCTTTTGTTTAGGGACATCTGTAAAGACCCTCACAGTGGTATACTCACAGAACGGGACTGAACACATTCAGTGTGCTATGAAGAACCATGAAATTTAGAATCACAAAGTAATTTGGGGAATCATGCTGAACTATGTTACTTGGGCCTGTATTTTCACAGAATGATTCACTTTTAGGCACTTACTGCATGTTTTATCCATAGGAATACATGTATGATAGCAATTTATAATAATTTAAGTTGAATAGACATATATGTCTCAAGAGCTCTGGGACAAGTTGGGAATTGGCGTGGTTTGTTTTCATTTAAAACTCAGGAAAAAAACTTCAAAATGCATTAAGTATTTTGTTTTAAGTCAACACTTCTCTCGACTTAGTCATTTTTCTTTTGCTTTCTTTGCCTGCCTTAACAATTTCTCAGTTAAAATTCTTTATATAAAAATTGGACTTAACATGAGGCTATTGAAAGCATACTTTAAAACAACTATATCAGATGATTCAAAATGACTGAATGTACAAGATTAAAGAGATGTCAGATCATTCTATGAAAAGTAAAGAGTAAAGGAAAACCACTTGAAAATGATTCTGTTAAAGATATCCACAACATACTGTTACATGAAAAAAGGCAAACTTCCAATGGTTTGTACAGTTTGACTTCATTTTAAAGATAGATAGATAACATGCATTACACAAGTCCACAGTATATAGACACAGCAAAATTATTTTATATTAACAATACTTATATTGTTAATATAAGTAGTTATATTGTTATCATCTTACATTACATATAACAACTTACATTGTTATATGTAAGCGATCATATAACATCGCTTTACTGCTTTACAGGATTTAAACTAGGTTATTCATTTCTTATATACGTTGCTGGTTCTGGGTCCCTTGTAGTAAAATGATGTATCCGGTTTAAAACTAAACACGAAGATTTGATAACTTCTTATTGCTTCTGAGCATGTGAATTCTGTGGTTCAGCCATGTAAAGATAATATATTGTTAATATAATATGTGAGTAGTATATTTGAGATTCTGATTTCTTCTTTTTACTTATTTGCATTTTCCTAATTTTCTACAATTACTGTGCATTAATTTGAAATAAAATAATAAAAAAAAATTCAAAAATAAAATGACTCATTTTTGTATAAATGCCCCCGGCATGGTTCAGAATGTCAGAACTGATAACTCAGAGGGATCTGACTACTGTATTTGGGGCCTTTGTTTTCTTTTTTTCTTAGTGAGTCACGGTAGTTTACTCAGATTGAAATAGGGCAGAAGGTGAAGGGCAGGCATTTTCCTGGTGGAACTCATCACTTTAGGCCCTTTCTTCACCCCAGCCAGATTCTCGGGCATGCCAAACCTGTTTGGAGGTGCCTCTTAGCCTGAGTCTCCCATCACATGATTATTTGGTGTAGACCCTGCTATGCAGCCAGACTTTGCTCTACCTCTGCCTGATTTGTCTTGAACCCTCTAAGACAATACTACAATAGGCAATTGCAACTGAAGACCTGGACAGAAGTTTAGGGATTTAGTCAAATCCCACCAGGAGAGGGATGAGGTAGATAGTATTGACTCAGGAGCTGGGAGCAGTGAATTAGGTCATGAAGAGGCATGGAGAATAAGTAAGAAGCCCAGGCTCCCAAGAGGTATTACTGCTATCATCCTTCCTGATGTTGTATGAATTTATATACAGTTTTGAGGGGGGCTAGTTAACCCTAAAGAGGATCTTTCTAAATACTTGGCAATTTATAAATGTACTAAAAAGACGTCAGTATTTTGTACCCATGTCAAATGACCTTTGATGAGGCTGTCTCACTATTACTTTTCCTGGAAAGCTAGCTTTCATCATAGCAGAAAAAACCAAACCATGCACACTTTGCTGGGTCACCAACAGGCAGCACCAGTATCTGATTTATGGCTTCAGAGGTAAGCAGAGGCCCAAAGACAGTGAAAAAAAAAAAAAAAATCAGTATGTTTGAAAACATTTCAAATTAATATTAAAATAAATTCAAGGAAACGCCATTAGAAAAGCCAGAACTTTGCGGAACTCCTTGCATTTATTTTATACTTTAATATTGTTTTTATTTTAAATAGCAAATGGGAGGAGGGGCAATATAATCTCAGTGTTTCCAGCACTGAAGATCCAAGTCTGCATACATGAAACACATCAGTTGCCCTGTGATACGATGTTACAATGATCCATATACTCCTGTTTGCACACACACACTCGAGAATTTCTTGCAATAAAATTTTATCCATTTACTTTAAGGATTTGGTCCTTATAAAAATGCAAATACTTGTTAGAATGGGTAATATAATAAAGACTCGAGGCCGGGCGCGGTGGCTCACGCTTGTAATCCTAGCACTTTGGGAGACCGAGGCGGGCAGATCATTAGGTCAGGAGATCCAGACCATTCTGGCTAACACGGCGAAACCGCCTCTCTACTAAAAATACAAAAAAAAACTAGCCGGGCATGGTGGCCGGCGCCTGTAGTCCCAGCTACTCCGGAGGTTGAGGCAGGAGAATGACGTGAATCTGGGAGGCGGATCTTGCAGTGAGCCGAGATTGCCCCACTGCACTCTAGCCTGCGAGACAGAGAGAGACTCCATCTCAAAATAATAATAATAATAATAATAATAATAATAATAATAATAATAATAA